>NC_068370.1:23775363-24111197 GCF_020536995.1 Dreissena polymorpha
TCTGGCTATACATATCACAGTGTGATTTAGCATGCCATATTGATTTGCACGGGTTTAATTTGGTTATAATAATGGTTTTCTTTGAGATAAATAATAATAAGTTCACCTCATGCAAATACTTCATGCACGAAGTGCGGTTAAAGCAGTTAAGGAGCAATAAAAACATAAAAAAAATCAGAGACGTAGATATCATGTTATCTACTTCTCTGAAAACAAATGTGCTTCTGCTTAAACATCGATCAACGTTAAATGTTAAAAGCTTCAGCCGTAGAAATGTAATTGTTTTGAAAGTCATCATGTTGTTTTATGATAGAATGATGACGCAACTTGGACACACATTAACCCATTTATGCCTAGCGTCTAGAAAAAAGGCCTTGGAAAACAGCGTAGACCCAGATTAGACGCCACATGATGCGGCGTCTCATAAGGGTCTGCGCTGTTTGCTTAAGACATATTTTCATTCTAGAGATAGAAATAAATATACTAGTCATCACTAATTTTGGAAATAAACTGATCCAATTTAGAAGGACGGAAACACTAGGCATAAATGGATTAAGCATCTTCTGTGAAATGTTCAGTGCAACCCGTCTCAGTGGGGTAACATTGGTGTTGTTTTACGATGAGAAAAACGTCATTTGTTCACGAAACATAACATTTAATTGTTCATGCTTTCATTAAACTCCAGCTACGTAATTCAATCAATATTCTCTCAATGCACTAACAACGGCAATCATTTTAAGCCCGCTTTCTTTCCCCATTAGACGTCTGCACAGTTTCCATTCCAATAAAGTCCCTATAAATGCAATCGCACGCTGCTGAGTTTTTTAATTTGCAAAATTGTACGAGTGTTTATCATGCGTTTAACATATGTGATTCTCATCTCTTCCGTTGCATGCTCGTCGTAATGATTGCATCATTACGTTCTCTCACTTTTTGAAAAGGTTGTGTAAGTTATGCAGGCTATGGCTGATATGTTCACTGATGATAATGCGTCGATTTCTTGCCATCTGTGTGTGGATTTTGTAAATGCAAGATTTGGGCGAATGTCGACAAGTGCTATGCATTTGAATGTCTTTTATGTCCCCACAGAGTAAAGCATTGTACGTTATTGGTCCTCAGTCTGTGCCGAAGCGTGTGTTTTAACTCCTCATTTAACCTTAAGTGAATCTCGCTCAAACTTTTAGAGTTGAATGACTATTTTAGATGATCGTAAAGAAAGGAATTTGGCTGAGGCGAGTTTATGCAGAATTTTGGCTCTTTATATGTTTGATAACAGTATAATATATAGTCCCAACATTTAGGGGTTGTAGTTTCTCTTTAATTACTTGATAGATTTTTATTAAACTTTCAGCTCGACCTCAATCTGTACATTGTCGTAAAGAAAGGAATTTCGGCTTCGACATGTTTTCGGCTGCGACATGTTTTCGTCTGCGACATGTTTTTTTGCAGAAGTATGGCCCTTAGTGTTTGTATTGTTAAATGTAGACTATACGATGGAAATGTCTAAACGTGTGGTGTTAGGGCATAAGTGTACGGTGGCATAGAGGTGACATTCACTCCTCTTTTTTAGATTGCACTCCTCTTTTTTCTATCTCGTGGCCACGACTTAGTAACTCGTATTGAAATACTACCCGTAAATTGATAAACTATTTATAAATGGATCCATAGAAAGAAACGGTAGTTACTAACCCGCGCGTAACTTGAGTCATCTTTCGCATAAGACGTTAAACCGATACATTCTTCACACGTGGAACCAAAAGACACAGAATAGTCTCTGGAACTCCAGTCTCTGGGTGTCTCCTGTACCCAATTAACGAGTAACTCACATTATAGGCAGTTCCCAATTGATGAACGATGTCAAACTATTTGCAGCTGCGATATATTTTCCTAACGGCGAAAGCCTAGCCATTCAGTGAATTGTTTTACGGTCTAATTAAAGGGACCGTCAAACAGATTTTGGCATGTATTGAAGCTTGTCATTAAATGCTTTATATTGATAAATTTAAACCTTTGAACTAAAAATCTCCATTAAAAAAAAACAAGAATACAATTTAAAAAAAGGAAAAAAGTAACCCTCAACAGGGCTCGAACCACTGACACCTGGAGTAAAAAGTCTCATGCCTTGACCACTCGACTATCCATGCTCATGCTTAGAGCGGATGTATTTTTTTTATCTGTATAAGCAATCCTCGTAGTATTCCAAAAAAAACGACAACAACAGAACTTTCCAAATTATTAAATGGTTTTGCGTCGCACGACGCTTTATAATTTTCAGGTTTTCATATCATCAAAAGATGCATATAATAGATATTTAAGAGCATGGTAAATGGTCAGTATTACTATTTCCTAAAAAATATCATAACTAAAACGAAAATGTGCGAATCTGAAAAAAACTTTTTTTTTAATTTTGTCAATTTACCATCTGTTGGACGACCCCTTTAATACGTATACTCTACACTCGCAATATTTTTAAATGCCTTACGCGTTAATAAATCTCTTAGACCGGTTTTCGCTAGCCGAATAACCAGATGAAAAAACAACATGTATATAATTATATATAACAAAATAAAAATTAGTCGTTGATACATATAACACAAATCCTGCGTGCGCATATGGAATATATATCATATCATCAGCTCTTGTATTTAATGCCTTAATGCATTTCCAACTGAGGTTAAAGAATGTGTGCTATACTCTAGTGATATGAAATGTTATGTATGACTCCGATTTGTTGAGAAGACGAGGGTCAACTCGTGATATACCAAACCCGTCACTTAGCAGACATCGCATGTGCACTTTTATCTACGGAATCCTGAATCCACCGAAGTAAATAAATCAGTTAAGCTTTGATGCAAGAGTTCAATTAAAAGATATTTTTCTTAGAGCTCTCTTTGTTCGAAGAACAAAACAAAACACAAACATTTTGCTCGAAATTGTATGTGTTTATAAACAATAGCATGAACGGAAAATTATTACCTTTAACTTTCAACTCGCAGGCTTTAGATTGTCACCAATACTGTGTTTCACGTTGACATTCTAGATCGACTTTAAGAAGACGGAGAATGCTAATTTCGTTGCTCTGGCTTCTGCATTTCCTACGCTTTTCCCGACGCTTTTGGTTAATTTTCTACGCTTACGATTAATTTCATACGCTTTGGTTAAATTTCCTACGCCTTTGATTAATTTACGATTGGCATATTCAGACTCGTGCTACCAGCAGTTGGTAACTCTTTCAAGCATAACGTTTGCGAATTTAATTTTTAGTATATTTTTAAAGTTTTGAATTGCAGCTAGAATAAGAAATTACCTTCAACTATGAGAAAGTAGCGAATCAAGCAAACAAACGTATGGGGTCAACTTGTCATATTACAAAGGTTATTACCGACAGGATAAATGGCTGGTTCATGCCATCGAGCCGATTATCGAAGTGGGAGAAAGCGAAGATTCGAGATTCGTGACATTTGCTGAAAAACAAGAGAAAATAGCATGCCAGTGAAACAGCTTGTTTCAGTACATGAAGAAATGTTGACTTGTCGAATTAGGATTCCATACCTATCCATACGATGCAGAATGAATTAAGATAAATCAACCAGGCAGAATGTCACTCGTCACATGTAGTCTACTTGTTCTAATCCTTCACCGAGTAAGCCGTACCAACACACGCGTTATTTCATGAACGGAGCCATTGACGAACGTCTACATGTACTCACATAATGCATTTAAATAGCTGAACTTTTAAATCGAACACTCGTAAAACTTTTTTGAATAAATCAAGTAATCAAAATGATATGTCGCTTCTTGTAAATCAAGAACTGTGTTGCAATTTGTTTTACATTTTAATACATGTACATATGTGTATGGATTTTTTAAAAGATTTAAATGTTAACTCTTGTTTTCAAATGTTTGTGACATATTGTGTACACATTGTACACATGGGAGTAAAACAGAACTACAAATATAAACATGCCCTTAATATACCCGTTTGAAAATGGCTGAGCATTACAAACGCAAAACTTAATGATAATTTGGATAGTTTCTGTTGTTGTGTTTATCAACACGTTGATCGCGTTCATAAACTGAAATACGCATGCTTCAAAATAACAGTCTGGATCATAGGCGCTCGATGTCAATGTTTAATTAATTTTTTTTTTTTTTTTTTTTTTTGTTACCCGTTCTTTATTATCATGCATACACATACTAAATCAATAAAAATCTTCCGACCAAACGTCTTCTTAAAAAAGAAGATAGTTTGACTATGTACATAGATATTGACAAGGTAAATCACTCGTCATTTTCTCAACCAACGGAAGTGCGTCATTACCCATAACTAAATCGCTGTCACCCCGCTTGCTTTTTGAAATGCGCGCGCAAGCCGGGAACCTCGCCATTTCTCTATCTACTTTCAGTTTCAACAGAAACCTCCACATACGATGTGATAAATCCCTGTTACTATTGTTTCACTCACTTAATTGGGTAATCAACAAAATATGTTGTAAATTGCATACATATGAATCATTCCTTACTAACTGTTTAACTTGATTTCGTCTGCCTCGGTGATTTCCAGAAGAAAAAAACAGCGCGTCAAAAATTAAATCTGGCGCCCAAAGCGTGTATTGGCTGTTGTTGTAGAGAAAGAGCGAGGTTCCCGGTTAAATATGTCAGGATAATTATGTAACGCGCAGAACAATAGCTTCTTGCTGTTTATTTCAACTTAATTTAAGGTTCAGCGTTGTTTTTCCGCCATTTTATAAATTTATTTTCCTAATAATGACATACCATTTTAAGAACCGATGGATACAGAGAATACTAAGAAAGCGTCGGATGCAAGTTTATTTCCTCGAAACAAAAATTTGTACTAATTCATGTGTTTTTTTAACTTCCCAAAATGAAGGCAACTTTATTCAACACTTTTAACTAGCGAACGACGGTCTGATGGTGGTCTGATAGTGCGCGCCAGTGCCACAAGCATCTGCAAATCGCGTCACTCGAAACAATAAATCAAGCAGCTGGAATGTAAATGGAAATGCCACAACTGAAACTGTTTTCCCCAAACGCATTGTTTGTGTCACACACGGGCATTTGTTACGCAGTGCAAGGAGTACGTTCAATAGCACACAACTACTACGTTTATTTGCCTTACTTAATATGTTCGCTGCTTTCACCATGAATTATATAGGTTCCATATGAGTTGCTTTGATTACATTAAAAAAAATACTTAGTCTGCCGTATACCTAATTATTTTAAATGTGTGTTTACCTTTTTCAGCCTGTTTACAGGTTTTGACGCTTTGATATGAGTTTGCAACTCATCGGTTTATTTCGAGAGTTAAAAACACATTAATTGATGATTGCATAATCTAATCAAAGCCTTTTAACTTATTGGTGGGAAAAAACAACCCATTAAGACAATAGTTGTACAAATCTTATGAAAGTATTCTATAGACAGGGACATTGAACGTCGTTCCGTCAATAATTGCTTCGCGGGTCCTTATACGGACACGACACTCCATGTTGGTCCAATCCGTCATGCTTGTTGCTGTGATACTGTAAAATAATAGACGAACTCCGAAATGAGCTACGGAAAAGGTCAACTAAGCTTTGTTTACAATCAAAGCTGGCGAATAAGGAGTTCCTTGACATGCCGTATTAAACGTTACTAATTCAATGAAACTATATTTGGTGGATAAACCTGGCCAGCATTATTAGTGCCTATAGATTAGTTGGAGTTTTCCCCCGTTGTAGGAGGATCAAGATGACAATGCTACTGAAACGCCCGGATAGCCGAAAGGTACGAAATAAGTAATATTGAATAAACGATTCTTCATTATCACTATTACATATTAAGTTTAATGGAAATATGTACCGACAAGCCCATGAATTGGTCTTATTGTTTTTGAACTGCAAGGTTAACGTGTAAGCAGCTGTAAGTTGGATAAAATATACAATGAAAATTTGTCGGAACATAACGAGGCGTAATTTATAAACAACTTTCGTTTGGTACAAAGACACGAACAATTACAACATGATTTTCGCATTTTATGACACGATGGTTATTTTACCTCATGCTACTCGTAAATTGTGTCCGTTAAGTAGTCTTTGACATTTCGCCTTCATTATGCGATGTATTTAACCATGTTGTAGACTGTCGATTTGCATACACAAAGGTAGTGGCTGACGTGAGACAAGTAATCCAAGAGCTTGAGTGCGCACCTATTTTATTATTCTCTTCGTATTCGTTAAATTATTCTCACAAACAATATATTGTGTTCACCCAAACCCAAACTGCACGCTTTCCGTGATGTGACGAAAAAACGGAAGTCAAACCCGTCGCTCCACTTGACAACCCTAGTCGAAAACAATCTATTTGTACATGGAATATTTCATAAATAGATGTAAAAAAAAACTGGCCGTTATGGAAAATATCGGACAGTATAAGCGCGTAATGGGCAGTGGAGGCTTTAAGCTTACTTTAAATATTTACTAATGTCCGCTTTGAAGGTGCTGTCCATTGTAAACACTACACGCTAACATTACGAAAACATGCTCAATATAGGATGCTATCAATCTCATGTGGAAATTAAGGTACATGTACTAATTGCTACTTTGCAGGTGCTGTCCATTGTAAACACTACGTGCCAACATTACGAATTCACGCTCAAGATAGGAAGCTACCAGTCATATATGAAATTTTAGATACATCGAGAACAATGATGGATTTACGCCACAACCATGTTTAAACAATTATGTCCCAAATTTTAAGCAAACAGACATAAACCCGAAATCAAACTTTACCAAGTTGACGTTTTGAAGTTAAGCTCAGTGTAATTTGTAATGCATACATGTATGTGCTCAAACAAGGAACTGTGCATGGGTGTCCAAAACCATCAAAAACATATGCTTACCTATACCATTACTCCTGACAATATAAACAAATACAATTTTGATTACTACACTCTGTTATTTAACGGACAGTGTACTGGCATAAAGCAGTACGTAATCCCTTTTAAAACAAAAATATTATTACCAGCAACTTTATTCAAATAAAACAGGGTAACAATATGTGCATTTTATATTTATTAACATAAATACAGTTTTTTTTGTTTACACAGTGGCATCCATGTTTAACACACATGTTTGCAATCTTGAATATATGTTCAACATATGGGTTTAGAATACGGAATCCTTGTCTAACATACAAATTTGCAATATTGCGTTTATGTTAAACACACCTGTTAGCGATATAAATTACCACGCGGGCACGCATAGCTTAAGTCTTCTTCTTGGATTTTGATTGAACATTCATTGCAATAAAGACGCCCACACGTGCATACCTAATGCAAACTTAAATGTTTTTAACCTTCATATCAACATACTTCCAAATATATTAGAGAAAATCGACCATCAAAATTGAAACCAAACGAAAGCATATTGACATGACGAAGGGAACATTAAATATGCAATAAATCTACAAAATAACACCTCTGCTTTTGATGTGCATGTTCCTTGAAAGGCGGATCGTCACCGCTGTGTTCGTCCGTACGCAATCTTATTTTGATGGTATTGACATTTCGCTGACGTGAAACGAAGTTCTCCTATGTCCGTCCTTAAGTCATACCGGCTGTCACACGTACCGTTTCCGTCCGCGCGAGATCTCAGACGCTAATGATCTGAATTTGATAAAACCTCATAGGTAGTCAGATTTTTCCGATTGAATGATTGTAAAATATTATTGCTGAGTCCAATTTTGTTTTCGCGCGAGATCTTAGACTTTCATGATAATACACGAGTAAATATTTGTGAACTTGTAAGGTCGTTCCGGTCAAATGATTTTATGGATTTTAAATAATTTGTGTGACACTTAAGTGATGTCCTCAGTGATAATCCGAGCCATTACCATCAAACATGACCTTGAGAAAATCCCTCGACATTAGTGTGTTACAGATCATGACTACCTATTAGTGGTTGCACATTATATTTGCATGGATACCCGAGGCAAGAAACTATTGCATTTGAACAGTTTTAGCAACAGGCAGAAATAAACCAACAATCAGTAAAAACTAAGTTTCACTTGACAGAACCCAATAACAAAGCTAACTGTCAAGAAATGTGGACCAGACGCGACTGAAATAGCAATGTAATCATGATGAATTTAATAAATGTACATGTACAGCTTCAAGAGTCATGACTGAGAGCATTTATCACTTGAGGGAAGATATCAAATACCAGATGTAAAATACGAAATTGAACTGAAAAACATTGAACAGAAATGCACAAATGGATCAATCAATTAGGGAATAAATAATGCAAGCAAAACTTGACTGTGCTGACTTAGAAAACAAAAAACTTAAATGAAAAATACACAAGCTATAGCTTTGTAATGCTATTAAGAAAAAACTACAGAGGAAAATCATTACACTTAATTTAAACATTTTTTTACCACACCCTTGTGTTATAAAGACTTTGTTATCAGCTTATTATATACCATGCCATTCAACGCTTAGGATATTTATATGTGCATTATTATATAGATATGCTTACATACATAACTGTATTTAGTATTTACGTGCAAGTACGTAAGTATGTACGTAAACTGTTTAAAAATGATTTAATATGAATTTATTTGTAAAACAACAGTGTATTATGTATTTATATACACCTTCACAGCGCATGGATATTTACTATTATGTATAGCGAATGTATCTATATTATATTATGTAATGAAAATCAGGCAACTAAACGCAGCATCACGAAAAATCACTCAGCATGCAACATCACGCGATATAACAGAGTATCACGCAGCAACACGCAAGATCACGCAAGATCACGCAAATCACACAGCATAACGCGGCATTAGGCAACAGCACGCACTATCGAGAATCATTACACAACAACTCTCGATATCATGCAACATCAATCGAAATCAAGCAAAATCATACAACATCAAGTATAATCATAATGCACCGAGCAACATCTTTCGACGAAATGCAACATACCAAAGTATCACGCAACATCATACAGTAACCACATCATCAACCCTAGTCGAAAACACATCACACAACATGAAGCAACATCACGAAAAAAGACGCAGTATCACTCAAAATCAAGTAACATCGCGCTATATGTACTATATATTACCGTGTACGGCATTAATTATTAAGTAAAGCTTTGTAAATATGAAAATGGTAATAACTAATTTACAAATATGGTAAAACCTGAATGTCGAATGTTTGCGTTACCTACAAGCACACGAGGCTACCTTCATGTCTTGAATCTCAACAAAAACCACTTCGTTATCGTTGGGCTTATATGCTACAGTCATCGGATGAAAACTGTTTGGTACGCAGCGCGCCTGCGGCACAAGCATATCGTTTAAATGCATCGTAATTTCATGCCACAAACTTGTTAAAAACACATAGCTACTAGTGTTGTTTGCTGCATGGGGCCAGTAGCATGATCCCGTGCAGACACCTGCGTTAAATTGCCTTGGTAACAACCACCACTCCCAATTAAAGTCATCCATGGGAAGTGACCAGTCTTGGCGCCCACAGATTAGCTCAGTCGGATCGTCCGGATAATCTGAATAATCTCTCGACAGTATTGCCTGCATATTATTAACATTTCTCTTTTCTCTTCCGGGGAGTCCTTCGAATGACGTCGGATATGGTGTCGACTGATGATTCTCATAGACAAGAATCAACGGCTCCTGGAGGCGGGAAAATTTATGCGTGTGTCCAATAGCACTTAACTGGTTCATTATATTGATTTTATTTAGTTGTTTAGTTGTTATCAGAGCTGATAGATCACAAACAATATAATCTTCATAGATTACGAAGCTTACTTCAACTTTCTCGATAACTTCTGAAAATATTAACAGAAAATAAAAACATAATAAAAACTGCATTAATGTTTGTAATACTTTAATCCTACTGTACAGTATGAAGAATCGACATGAAAATATAAGCATCCATTTGAATAAAAATAAGATAAAAGTAATACCTGTATCTGCATCCACATACAGACTTATGCTGGTATTGCGTTCCTTCATTTGAGGCATTGTTACAACGAACTCCAGTCTTGTGATCTTCTCTAAATCAATGTCCTTCATGTCATACGATATCCAATTGTTCTTCCCGATACCGTCTGCAAAAAGAAAAGTAGGATTTATAATAATCTGAAACACTTCGGTATCGTCTACTCTTGTGAGTTTCATGTTTGACCCATAACGTTGCATTCCCATCACCGCTTTTGAAGTCAACGTTCGTTATATTGTAAAATAATGTGTTTGTTAGCTTTAACCAAACCCACCTTAAGTTGTGTATGTGTTTTATGCTGTAACGTATGTATTGGTTAGTATAGTACAGTTGGCCAATATGGTACATTCAAGTGGCCACTTGCTTAAAAAAAGAATGTCAGATAGTATATCTCAATATTCTTATAGTCAATATATGAATGTCGCAAACACATAATGCAGAATTTCAGAATCAGTTGCATACAATTGTTATCAAAATGTCATGATTATCGCAAATGCATCGATTGAAATCTGAAAGGAAGTCCCTTGTGATGAATTTAAAAAAGGGCACAAACAAGAGAAGTCACAACTCTTTAAAAAAAACGGACACATGATGATACATGTATTGGCAGTTCCGCAAACGAAGCACATATTAAAAGATGCAAATGATTCCATTCTCCGTGGTCTGTCTAAATTGTATAATTGTTCTGCTTTTGATATACTTCACCTACATTATAATTACATTTTTTATTGGATTTAGGGTCAACATTTGTATCAATCTCCACAACAACAACAATGACCCGTTACAAACCTGTGTATTGCAAAAAGAGGTAGACCCCCAATCGTGATTTTGTTAGTCCAGGTAAACTTTTCGGGTTGTTCTATTTCTAACCTTCTGATATTTACGTCACCGCTACGTTTATATGTTCAGGGTCTTTTTCAGAAAAAAACAGGATATTTACAACGAAGTTGTCCTACTAACATTTTCGTTTTCTGCTCCAGTCAATGAAGTGTGTGTTCTACCTTGATTCTATTTACAGTATATATGTCCCAAGAGCACTCCCACCTTCTGTTGTAGATACTGTTGTGTTTTGACTATAACCATCTTTTTTAAGGAGTCATTTTCAGATCGAATTTAAGCTTTAATTGCTTATTTTCTACTTTAATGAAACATTTGAACTATTGACTGAATATTGCTAGATCGCGGGTGAAAGGTAAGCATACATCTTGATTAAATTACCAGCAATATTTTTTATATCATTGGATATGTCTGGTTTTTTTTCGAAAACGTCTGATTGCTTAACGTCTTTAAACCGTAAGCCTAAATCATTAAAAAAAGTTCACTTCATTATGAAGGATAAACATTTTCTTGTCTGCATTCAAACGGGTTTGTCGACTGTTTGTCCAAATTAAATTTCGACACAAATTTATACAATAACATAACTTGTACATCAGGGATTGAAATTACACTACTGACGTGGACTCATAATGAACAGTTTCGTTTATGACCAATTCTCATATGACAATGATAACTTTATAAAACGAATTAGAAACGATCGACTAAGTTTGGTTATTTCCTTTAATTTTGTAACAGCAAGTATATCATTTGTTTAAGGGTATAAAACACAGTCTTATTATATTAGTACGAAATGCACAGTGATTGTAGAGATACTCTTTCGATCCATAGGACATTGATTCGCGCCTTGAAAGGTACAACTGTTGTTTTTTTTGTATTTTTTCCATTTAAAATATGCTCTTGTTATTATAAATGGAGTTCTAAAGTTCCGATGGTTCTTATTCAATAATTTGAAGCGCTTTATGGCCAATTGCGAAAAAAATGTGCCTCTCTGTGAACAAGGCCCTATCTAAATGTGAACAATTTAAAAGAAACAAAGATCTATCCTATGTGCTTGTTACCATTATTAAATGTATACGAGTTTTAACACGGTTTTTAATATCAAGCATTGATGACATATGTTATCATATCTAAATGTTATACGTGCAGGTGGTTAAAAGGATTACAATTTAACATTTCTATTGATGTCACTAAGTGCATTGCATAGTAAACGTTTTTTAGCATACACTTTTACCACAAACAAAATACACAACCATGTCGCACGGCCGTCTGTAATTTTGATCTATAATCCCTTAATATATACACATACTTTAAATGATCTAAGTTATTTAGTAATCATGCGTCAAATAATCCGTATGTGCGTTTGTCCGTCCGTCTACTACTATGAACTGTTCGTTGCTGCTAGGCTTGCAATATTATTGTACTAAACAAATGTACTATCTGCTACATTTAAGTAATTAAAGAACCCTCACAAACACGAACGCAAAGGATTTCAGCTGCACAAACAGCAGAGAAACTGTATTATAATACACGGAAAATTGTATTTTTTATTTAGAATGACCGAATGCAAAACAGGCTGCTGTAAGACCGATGCCATAGTAAAAAGTGTAACACACATACATTGTGAATAAGTATATTGTCAACATAAGCACAAATGGGCTATTACCATTTTTTGGAATCTGAACCTCCAACGTTATTGAAAACAAGATGTGGGTGTAAATACAATTTCAATTTTATTACATTACTTAACGCAATGATCGACAGGACATCATTTAGTGAAATAAATAAGAGCTATTTTGCATCTGTATTGACTTTATTGCTACGTTGTACATTTAAAATTGGAAATCATCAGCTTGTAAATTGCACACATGGAAATTGCACAAAAACTTAATTGTTTCGAACCATAGATGGAACGATATACAATATTCACACAATATATATACATTTAATTATATGCGGATCAGCATATCTAGTATATTTATATTGTCAATATCGTGCTAATTTGATAATTAACATTACACATTTGTCACAATTTATATAAATAAAACGATTTGAAAAAAAAAACAATTCTTTACCAGGAGCTGTATTAAAATGTATACCAGTTCACGTGTACAAGGTTGTAATATATATTTTTTATGACACTTGGCCATGCATCTGTGAACCAACTAAATAAATAATGTATACATACAAAAACCATCCCTCCACCCCGAAATATGGTTTTAAAAGAGCAGGCTGGATGGTAAAAGAATGGTAAATAATAGTTTAAAGCTGTGCTATTTTCATTATAAAACACGTGTTCGAAGTCCTCAAAAGCGTAACATAATTCGTGTGCTAATGTTAAATGTTTTCCCCATGTGCAACTTCAAATTATTTAAGTATAACAATTATAAAGTAACTACGTGTACGTGCATTTAAAATGTCTGCGGTATTTTTTCTATATTTCGATAAATTTGTCAGGCAAAATAATCATTTTACTTTCGTTATGCTTGAAGCACATAACATTTTATGTTCAATGATTAACATAATTAAAGACAATACTTACGAAATAGGCCCCTATAAAAACGAATTTTTGGTTTTGACTTTAGTTGTTCCGAACCAGCTGGAATCAGGGTGCGTTCATTCTGCTCAGTTAAAATATCATACAACATGGCCACATAGCCTGGCATTTGTTTTGGCCTCTTAAGTGGAACTTTAATTTTATGCTCTTCACCAAGAACGTTCTGCATGAAGTCAATTTCGAGCCCTTTTCTAAATGATTTCTGCTCAGGTTGGTCTCGTCTGGGGCGTCGGTCATTCAAATCACTATGACCTTGTGTGCCACGACGGTCAATGTCTTCATTCTTATGGAGTCCATCGTTTGTTTCATCATCACAGTTTATGTGCTTGTCATCACCACCTATATAATGATCATAAACCGATATAGGTCCACTTATGCCACTCTGTTCACTATACACACTCAATGTTTTTGCTGGCGTTAATGTCGTTTTTAAACTTGAATCTTGCACATTTGTTGTATACTGTTCAACGTTAAAATCCTGCCATTTATCGTTATCATAAATAACCGTCGTATGTGTACACACCCGATCAATAAATCCAATAATTAATATACAATAAATACGAAGGTAAATGAGGTAACCCATCCTTAAATCTTCCTCACAACTTGTGAGATGCGCTCTTTTTGACAATCATTATGTGTATGACTATAATTCATCTTGCATTGGCCTTATAAACACGACTTAATTGCCAAACGTTCAAGCTGCAGTAAACATTCAGCTATTTTTGTCGGATGTTTGTTTTTTCAAACCAAATGGAAAACAGACGTAAATGTAGATATCGATGCTGAAATAAATGTGATCTTTAACTCATATTCTGAATTGAATGCACACACGTATTATTTATATAATTCCACCTACGTAATATTAGCATCACTTTATTGAAATATAAACATCTATTCAATCATTATAATATTTTAATAATTCGTTTCAATGGAAAATTTGAGAAACAAGTTTAACGATTTCTGCGAATATTGAAAGAAAGCTATTTCAGTTTACCTGGTATTTGGTTAAATTACATGTTGTCTCTTTTAGATTTTTTTTCATAATTAATGGAAATTGTGGTTTTTCATAAAAAACAGAATCCATGGAAGATGGAATAAGAAAAACGCGTCTTATGCAAATCTCTTTCTTCAGCAACACAATTTTGGGACAAAGTGTTGATCTCAAACTACTGATGGTGCACAATCGTCAAGATATATTTTTTACTCTACTTAATTTTTAACCAACATGAATCCCTGAAAATGTTTGTATTAATACAAACAATGATGGCAATTTATAATAGTTCGTATTAATACGAAGTATCACAAATGTTGATTTTTAATGCAAAAAACTGACTTTTTATCCCTGAAAATGTTCGTATTAATACGAACATTGATGACAGTTAATAATAGTTCGTATTAATACGAAGTATCAAAAATGTAGATTTTTAATGCAAAGAACGTACTTTTTATCCGTGGAAATTTTTGTATTAATAGGTACAATGATGACACTTTATAATAGTTCGTATTAATACGAACTATCAAAAATGTTGATTTTTTATGGAAAAATAAACATTTTTTCCCTGAAAATGTTCGTACTAATACGAAAAATGACGATAGTTAATAATCGTTTGTATAAATACGAAATATCAAAAATATTGATTTTTAATGCCAAAAAACTGACATTTTAGTCCTGAAAATGTTTGTATTAATGCATACACTGATGACAATTTATAATAGTTCGTATTAATACGAAGTATCAAAAATGTTGATTTTTAATGCAACACAAAATGACTTTTTATCCCAGAAAATGTTCGTATTAATACGAACCATGATGGCATTTATAATGGTGCGTATTAATACGAAGTATCACAAATGATGATTTTTAATGCGAAAACAATGACTTTCTCTCTCTAAAAATGTTAATAATTTTACAAACATTTTTACTTAAGGATGTTAAATGTGACTTTTTTGCAGTAAAATTGTTTAATTTTGATAATTTGTGTTGATGCATTTTTGTTTCAGGTTAAATTTATATGCAAATAAAGTGAGAAATAAACGCATGTTTTTCTTCATTTTGCAACGAAATAAGAGAATATTAACATATATCCTCTCATAGAATTCCGATGATTGCTGGTTCGTTGTTTTATGAATTGAGCTTGGTGGAGATCAAGAAGGCGTCCGCGGCTCCGCGAGAGTGTGTTTCTACCGTGGTGTGCTACCAATTAGATACTTGGCAAGTGTAAAACTAAGGGAGTTATTAATAATGTAGCATCGAAGAAACAAATTGCATCTACTTCGACCATGAAACCTTTCATACTTTTAATAACCGTTTTATATAACGTCAATGGTAAAACTGTGATTATTTGTTCATCTATCTGCGGTAAACGCTTACTTGACAGACATCAATAAAAAAACACACTCTGTAATGTTGCTTTAATATTCGATATGTTCGTCATGCTACCTCTGATCAGTGGATTATCAATTACCCAATGAGGCGTTTATGGCAAAAAGGTACATGGTGCTTCTTTAAAGTATGTGTGAAATTTAGAAGTGTTTTTTTACCGGTCTTCACGACTACCTTATGTGGAGACTTGCCCCCGTGACTTTTCGGGAGAAATATTTAATTTTAAGCCAAAGTAGGTCAAATTTACCGCGGCTACCCGGGTATTCGTCAAAGGAATAAGTTTGATCCAAAAAGATTAGTGCACGGTGGCCAATAAGACCTTTATGTGCACTGGTATACAATTTAAAGATAATTCATGTCTGGTTGCCCTTAAAAGGACAAGTTACTCCGCGAAGGGAATGCTGACAAAACATAATTTCTTCCCGCTCCCCGCGAGCTGCGCCGTCTATATGGCCTCTCTAGAAGTCACAAGCCGTCGACCCAAACCCCAGAACGGCTTACCCAGCACGTTGTGCGTACTAAGTACCGCCTTCCTGGGACAATTATTTTATCTTAATAGAGTCATTCCTTCAAAATACTGTTCATCATCTCTGCCGAAGGTCTGTCCCATACGTCCTTAACGCTGTCATCTCCGCTGCCCCCGTCCATCTTCTGGCGATGTAGTGAAATCACTATCCACCAGTGTAGAATTACGATGGCGATACTTACAAGCTCTGGGAGTCAGCAAAGTAGGAGATGACGTCCGGCTCGAGGGATGACGGTACACGCTGAATAAACAGAGCCGCCCGCAGAAGTTCCGCTATCCGAAACTCCTCAGACGTTGTCGTGAAACCACTATCCACCGAAGGGCAATTACTATTCCGCTTGGCGATTCTTCGGGCGAAATTTTCAAGAATATCTTCTGCGGGTGCACGCTCCAGCTGCTGACCGAGCTCTTTAAAAAAAGGGGGGAATATCGATATATTTAAGGAGAAACCTTTACTTTTTTGACAATTGCCCTTTAATTGTACCTTTTTTTTAACTTGAATCGCTTCTGGCAACTTTGGCAATCGGAAACGCTAACATATAATATCCTGACTTTGTAATAACGTTAGAAAAAAATACGTTTTGAAATAGTTAAATTTCAAACAAAGGTTAAAATTTTCTTTTGTCAATTGTTAGTCGCATATTCACTGCATGAAATGTGAATCATACATTGCACATATATTTAAACCACCCCTACATGTTCGTAAATAAAAATTACACTACGGAAGATTATATACTATGTGTACTCACAGGGTTTATTATGCGTTTATTTTTTCACCATCGATATATATGGTATTTGATAAAAATGCAGTTTTCTTTCGACACATACAAATCATACTTTCAGAGCCGCGTCATGCGAATATGGGTCTTATGGCGCTTTGTCTAAAGTAGCTCAAGCCCAGTCTGCACAAGAGCTGCGATTTCCGCTTTGAATCACGCAAGGTTTTGTGGTCTCATAAGGTATAAGCTGACCGGACTGCGAGATGCGCAGGCTGGACCATAGTTAGGCTGCCCTCATATGAAATAAGACCCATTTTTGTATGACGCAGGTCTTTAAAATATCTTTGTTTCTTATAGAGGTGACATCTTAGCACAATACGTGTCGATAAAAAAAAGTGAAGTCAAACTGTTTTTTTATAGCAGACTGACAAATTTCGGTAGCCTAATTAGTCTTTCGATAAAGACTGAACGAGTACGGAAAACATTTGTGGTTAGGTAATGAAACGGTTTCCGTCTCAACATAACACTACATGTATTTTGTTTCGGTAGGGTTTTCTTTCTTCATCTTGAAAGCAATACTGTGTTATCAACGTTTATCGAAAGTCCATAATGTCTCCCCGGTCGATTTAGTACCGAGTCAAAATGCGAAGTATAATTTCAACATATATCAAACACAATAATATCGAAAATGATCAAAACATACGTTTTTGTTGTTATCTGATTGGTTAAAGCAAAGATGATGCATTATTTTTGAATGTTATGATTTTCTCCATTAAGGTAGCGCACCTCTAATGATTTCCCGCGATTTATTTTACGATCAATGCCGATCTTCAATGATCGGTTATTTCCGAGAGATGCATTTTTTTTTCAAACTTCGAATTTTGATATGTGTTTACCTAATTCATTTAGAATACATTATTTTCACTATAAATATTGACTTTGATCCAATTATCATCTGAAAAAAACGATATCGCGATTTCTTCAAAGATCGACTAGCCTTTTTACCTGTTTACTTATGGATATCTCATTTAAAGTTGCACTCATATGAAGTTGTCATGGCCGAGTGGTTAAGGCGATGGACTTAAAATCTTTTGGGATCTTCCCGCGCATGTTCGAATCTTTCCGACATCGCATTCTTTTTGCGACGCGTTTTATTTCTTTTCTAACGTAATTTGATTTAATATAGCATATAAGCTATGTTTATTGTTAAATATGTTGAAAATTGTATACACATCCTTCAATTTTTTAAATTAAAACAACGTTATGGCTAAATTGGGTAATTTACTGCTGAAAATACGAATGATGCATGTTGCATTTTAATTTTTATTTCAAAAAGTAAACGGTAAATCTTTCAATTTCTTGGTATTTTTGCTGTATATAGTGTTTATATAAAAAATTAAAGTTTAAACTATAACTTAAATGATACTATTTTAAATTTTATGACACTTTGTTTTTAACCCAATTTTTACTTGGCTGAAATCACTTACATTTCATGGCGCTATTCCATAGATAAAAATTAAAAAAAATAAATGTCTGTAAAAGAATACTTATTTCATCTTGTTTAAACTTAAAACACCTTTACTGCATCTGTACACACCAACTGCATGCCCATATTTGGAAATTTGAATGAATTATTGAACTTTTATATACCCCAGGGGTGAAAATAAAATGGGCAAAGCCGAGCGTGAGGGTGGATTTGAAAAAAATCGGTATATTAAAAAAAAAAAATGGAAAGCCTACCTACAAATTTGCATGTAGTTCAGTGAAATGATGCTGATTAGGAAAATAATTAATTAAATTATATTTGGATATGTGCCCATTAGAGGTGCGCTACCTTAACAGCGTTTTACTTATCATAATGAACCAACAATGAAAATGGAATTTATATGCATATTAAAATAGGACTCAATTTTTCGTTGCTTTACAAAATGAAATAATATTTTTATTGATCGCTTAGTAAAATAGTATTGGGGATTACCGTTTTTGTCCCTTTGATTTGATAAGGAATAGGCTGTTATTAAAATTGCTAATTAATAGCCTCAGCTGAGCACGTTCATTTGTGTATTTCAGAGTTCATTTAGAAGTCCCGCTTTGTCTGCGCGAATGCATTTATTGGCTGACCTGCCCCTGTGACCTTTTAGGAAAACTGCTAGGCAATTATAACGTAACACGCAGTGGACTATATTAATTAGGCAAAATGTTATGTTTAGTATACTCTTCCACGTCGCGAACTCTTTCTCGGCGCGGTTGTGGGTTAAGTGTGATTTGGTGAACGGTAGTGCTAGGCATACCGATTTTCAAAACAAGACTATTATAACCTTAATTGTTCATGCGAACAAGTAAACACGGTCTAAAATAGGACAAACAAGTGTAAACTTAATCAACATAGATGTAAACACGGCGAAAATCAAAATATATCGGCAGGAAAATTGAAGATATTTTTAAACAATATTAAAACAATACACACATAAAACGTAGTAAATTAACTAGTGATTATCGTAGTTAAGTTTAAACCAGCCGCATAAAAATAATATTACAAACAAAATTAAGTCTTTAAACGTTGTTGTATTCTCCGTTTTTAATCTTTTAAACCGTGTTCCTAAATTATGTGTTAAGAGTGCTGCAACATTCCGAATATCAAACCTTAGGTCCTTGTGGTTTTGTAGGAGATTTTAAAATTTATTTTGCTTGATTGTTGTAATGAAATCATAGGCCGTGTGTTTTAGAGAAGACACATTTAAACATCATTTTGCTTGCTATAAAATGTATGCTAAAGCGTTTTGCTCCGATGGCATGATGTAAAGAAACTCGGTTAAAAGCAAATGTCCTTTGTAAAATAGTTGACTACGGGCGACTCACCACGACACACGACGGACATTCGTTTCCGTTAGATGCATGATCGTTGACAGTGTGGCATGATGTTGCATCACGATCAACGTGATATTAGTGGAATATGTCGAATATTTACTGTGTATTTACTCCTCGCATCAGCTTTGTCCAAGATTTGAAAATAATAAAAAATAATTATTATAACAAGAAATTATTAAATTGTTGATGACAAGCGATATGAAAACTTGATAATTTTACCGATTATGAATGATGATTATCTACAATATTTCCGATAAGTGTTGACATTTTCTAGCTCACGTGTGTTACTCTTCTTGTGTGATACTAATGCATACATTTGTTTTGAATCCTTTGCATTTCCTTGAATATTGGCATTTCTAGAACTGTAATCAAGTTCGTTCAACGTTATCACTTTTGTTTTTATTTTGTAAGTGAGCTTCATTTTATTGGAAACATTATTTTCGCCCATCGCCCATCCAATTTTTTGTTTTAATCCGTTAACGATTTCTAAAAAAAATGTCCTTATGTATTAACTATTTGAATTTCGTTATATTTAAGTGCTTTAAGTACTATGTAAAACAGTCAAAATAAAGCTTTTCACGTTTTTCAAAATCAAGAATCTACAAAATATATTGTGTCATAGATCTCACAAATTAAAATAAATCCTTTAAATATATTATATATTTACATATGTACAGACATAAAACGCAATGATATTTTAGCCTCAAGGAACACTCCTGCGCTATGAACAAACGGTTTAAGTTGGGATTTTTGTGAAGAAATCATCATCGAAGCGGTGTATTGGGTAAGGCTTCAGCCTTACGATTACAGCTCCCAGGGTCGATCCCCTCTATGATAGCGTTCGCAAGACTTTCTCCTTGGGATACAAAGCGCTGGGTCTATCAATGATATTGATTGAGAAGTGTTATCCTTCGACTTTCAATTTAATTGAACCAAAAATAAAAAGGTTAAAACTCAACTTATTTCATAATTGGAATTATATTTCATTAATTCGTCAAAACGATTACATTTATTGCAGTCTTTATAAACACTGGAATTCATCACACTGTATTGTATGTCTGAGTGTTTTCAATTGCTTTTCTATGATTCTTTCTAGTTTGACCAAAAAGCTAAATATGTTTAAGTTCACTCAAGTTCGCTTAGTGCTTTCTTTTCAGAAAAAAAGTCTCTTCAAATTTCAGACAAATTCCACAACCGGCATAGACGCTAGACTTCAGCTTACCAAGAAAGTGATGTCTAACATCTGGTCTTACATCAGAAAAATGAAATACAATCGTACTACTACTGTAATTCGTACCACATAACCTTCAGCTGCACGCCTTACATACAATAACGATGAACTTTATTATTTAAATAAACGTGCAGTTGTATTCATAACTATTTTAACCTGCGCATGAACGGAAAACTTAAATATCAGACCATTAGCTTTTCACTCGTTGTTTTACACAGGCGACACAAGTTACACAAGTGAAGTTACAAATTATTGTTGATTGTCTGTACTGGTGATCCGAAGAATGGTCTACGTTGTGTGTATCAGAACTATGATGAGTTTTCGCAATAAGCCATGCATTATGTTGTCTTTTAATTTCGTGTAAAACTTTTCAATTGCTTTTTAAGTGTCTTTAAAAATTGATTTATTCTTGTACAACACGGTTGATTATGTATGACCAGATAGGTAAAATTATGCATTTAAAAATAAATAGTAATTTCTCGTTTAAAATATTTTGATTTAAGCATTTTCTTTCCGATCTTCTGTTAATTAGTATATAGTACATACACATATTGAAGGGGTGAGAGAAGGGTAAGTGTATATTACTTTTGAAAATGGCCCACTCATATTGAGCACAAACACGATATTAATGTTTTTGTGTGTGTTAAAAGTTAATACATAATTTCTTTTGTCTTCCCAGTGCATTTATCTATAGAAGTTTAATAAGTAAGAATAACCTACACAAATGTTATTTTGACACGCGGCAGATATGCTAAAATTGCGAGGGTCAAACACACCAACGCGCACTCGGAATTTCCTCATTTTTAACCTAAAAAAATCAGCCACCGTTTCTAGCGCGTGCTTGGTCACTTGACATGGTGCCGGGCCTCGGGATAACCACGAAAGATCTAGACAAGGATGATCTGTCATTGAAATAAACAATAATCAATTGGCAAGTATTTGGATTTGCTGGTGTTAATGTATGAATTCCATACTTAACCATGCAATTAAACATTTTTCAGACTTATTTCCATGAACATTATTAAATTTGACCAATGTATGGCTGTCAATATGAGAGGCTAAGATTTTGCAATTGCATTAATGTGTTATAAACCGTAAAACCGTTTCCAAACAAACTACATCAAACTGTATTAACGGCCACCGGAAAAACTTTGCGAAACCTAAATTTCGAAAACTCAAGTACCCTTTTTCTTGAAGATTTGCCTGTTTGAGATAAATCATGCCACACAAGTCTATTTTTTATTAATAAATGATTATTTTTGTTTCAAAAATGCTTTTTTTTCACTATGACATGTATAAGCAAAGTGGATCTTCCCATGGGATTTTTGCATTTTCCCATGGTATTTATTTTTCCCATGGGATTTTTTCCAATGGGATTTCTTTCACATAACTTGCATATGGGAAAAATTACATTGGATTTTTGGCATTTTTAAAAGCGTGTTTTGATCGCGTATTTAAATATTTCAACATTATTTATGGATTTTATATTAATTTTATAATTATTTTATGCGAACAAAACCTTATTTATTTAGTAATTCCATTTTTTATTCAAATCCCACAAGGGCCAACAAGAGCTACGGGCGACCGTCCAACGACAAAAGCTGGCTTGGTTTGGGCATGTCATCAGTCACGACTCTCTGTTTAAGACTGTTCTTCAGAGCACGCGAGAGGGTGGTCGACGTCGAGTGCGTCAGAGGAAAAGCTGGATAAACAATGTTAAATAATAGACATCCCTTTCCATGGGTGAATAACTCTCAGCATCAATCAACATACCTTACTGGAGAGGATTTCTGTATCGTTGTTCATCAGTTCCCATTAAGGCCAAACCGGTCAAAGGAGTGATGAAGATTTTATGATGACATTACATAATTATATTGTTTTTTGTGCAAGGTTTTTCTTATTCGATGCAATTAGACAATATAAGTCTTCAACTAACTCATAAGCGCATCAAACACGTGGCGACACGTTTAGGGTTACACACAGTTTATGCAAGGTATTGATAATGATACATCAGGACGAATAAGACCGGAATACATAAAGCAAAACGTACATACAATTCTTGTAAAACAATATTGACAAACGTTAAAGAAAAGGGATATTGGAAATAATAAGAAAAACATAAACATATGTACCACCGGGTTGTAGGTGTTCATTGATATACTGTCTCGCGCTTGCTATCTGAGAATCGGTCTTGAGGGAATAACGAGCAGGCACAAGCTCTAAGCTGCTTGGCATCGTCGCCATTTGGATTAGGGAAGCTGTAATAGACCGTAAACTTCAACCGTTCCAGTCTACATGATATGTCATGCCCGAGGCATGCAAGAAGATAATAACATTATAAAAAAAATACAAGAGAGCTTGTACAACAGCACCATTAAAACATATCAAGCCTTAAATAAAACATACAACCATATAAAGCTTTCATAAATGTTTACATTTAACAACCATCTAGTTTAAGGCAGTCTACAAGTTTGTTGAATTTTTGCTGGCCTATTTCACGAGAAGTTCAAAACTAAAAAGCACTATCTTCAAAAACACGAGAGCAAAGACATAGAAGACATGTTTAGTAAACTAATCTTGATTAAAATGAAATTTATTTGCTTAAATCTTTGTCGATCAAAGTATGGTACAGTGTCAGATATAATCATAAACTGCGTTCAGTGTAGTTGAGATGTAATACAAGTAAGTAACTATGTACTGTTTATTAAAAGATCTCTGATTGTTCAAAAGGATCTGTGTTTATCAGAATTTTCATGTGATGTTCTCATGAGCGTTGGCGTAATATAAAAATATTGCAAATTGTGTACTGTTTAAATAGAGCAAACTGACATTGCTACAATTAAATCACGTTTCCATGCATATCGACAAATTAAATGTCTGCAATTGCATAACACCCTTGACAGTATATGAGGCTTTCTCTTTTTAGCAACTTTTCATATACAATCAAAATGATATATTTGCTGAAATATCTTAACCAAAAGTTGTAAATACTAAATTCAAAGCTAGAAATGTTTTAGGATAATTCATGTGTCGTAAACTCTTAATCAACACAATGACGTTTTAAACACTTATTTTTAAACACAGTTTTATATATCTTACACATTCTAAGGAAAGGGGGATAAATCGTATCAAAAAATTCGTTAAGAGAAAATATGATCTTATTCCTCTTGTTTCATTACAAACAACCGATGTCTTTGGTATGAAGGAAATAAATACATAAATAGCTAAAGGTCATACACATGAAAACGGCTCTGACCGTTTGATACCGTAAGACTGATGGTTAAATATGAACAGTATCTTCCAACAGTTGACGATTTTATCATTATTTGTTTAAGACAAATTCATTTATAGCATGACATAAACGCTGTTACACTAAAATTCAGCAATTTATTGAGCCGAAACTAATTTTAAAAAACTGCGCTAAGTTTCCATACGGACTTTTGAAACAAAATGTATACATTACCTGTATCATACCAAGTTATTATGAACGCCTTGCTGTACTCATGTATTTTTCCAGCAATTATGTTTTCTGTAAAAGACGTCCGCAGAAAATACATTTAACCAGCTATGATTATAGCCACTTACCCATTTCTGCTATACCAGCTTAAACCACCTACGTGACCATCCAAAATGCGCTTGTAATAGTCTTGTCGAAGACGTGGATCATTTCTTCTTTAAATGTCCTCTTCTCCGAGCAACGTATCGTGTTTTTTACCAACACTCGTCCATGCCACACTCTTAATGCAAACAAACTATTATACGGTATCCCAGAACTAACTGATAACCAAAACAAAGTGTTATTTTTGGAAGTTCAACGATATATCAAGACTTCAAACAGGTTCATTTAAATATTTGACTGTAAACACATTTTCAATGTTGTCCGCTTGTTCATCTTATTCAACAGAGTTCAAGAATTTTCGCTGCAGATTATGATGCACTATGCATCATGTGTATATTTGTATGAATGCATATACGAAAGAAATGCAATAAAATATTATTAAAGTATACCAGTTTAAGGTAAACTAAACTAAACCCTAAACATTGACTAACTTGATAAATGTTCCAGAATGACCCAATTCGTAGCCTAAGCAAGATAAGCGTATAGTTATTCGTGTTTATCTTAAAGAAGATAACAGTATATAGGGGCACATATGTTCCAATATATGAAAAAAGTTCAAGAGAGAGAGATATCTGCAATGGGCCAATAACCAGTTAAGGGTATCGGAGTGCCATGTGTTGTAATAGCTTAAAAAGATAGTTGAAATTGTATCTTTTTTCCGGGAAAGCATTATGCTGCCACATTACAGTGATTTTCGCATTTGACGGTTAAAACACAAAGCCATTGTTCTAAGATACAAGTTCTTATATCTCGTTGTTTCATTAAAGTCCGCTATTATGTAATAATACACAACTAGCCAATACATTCTGCATGCATATCTTGAAGTATTTCTCTCTAGTTTACATTTTCTTATTATAATATAATAATTTACATAAACGTATACATTTCAAAATTAAAAACCTTTCAAAATGATATTTTGTATTAAAAACGCACTTTGTCAGAAGACTCACGAAGGGTAAGACTTGGGATACATGTTATAAATGTTGAAGAGTAAAATAATAAATGTGTCAATATTTTATGCTATAAAAGCATTAAGCATTTCTTATACAGAAAAGTGTTTAATTACTTAAGATAACATGAGTATTAAACGACAGATTTAGACCAACTACATCATACAATATCATCACAGGACAAGTAACCATACCCAACTTCCGCGCACGGATTTGATTGGATACAGTCCCTGCCTTCATAACCAACCACGAAATATTTGTTAATTGTGTGTATTTATGTGGCTTTAAAGAAAGGGTACTTAAGCTTGCGAAAATTCAATTTCGGAAAGGGTTTCCGGTTAAGGTTTTTTGAATTTAAGTTCAGTACATATGGTACCAGAATATCAAGGAAATTATAAATTATACACTTGCATGTACTCTTTGTGTAGTCAAAGCTCCATTCAAGTGAAATTGCATGTTATGATATTTCCCCCTATCATGTTCAGAAAATGTTGTTCATACGAAACATTGACACCATTATCGTTTCCGCAAGACATGCGATAATCTTGTTGGTATCGTTGTGTGGCCAAAGGTGTTGAACTTTACGTTACCTTGTATCTGCACATGGTATATATTTTAATTTGATACATGAAATACTTATAAAACGATATACATACACTTTGTGTAATGGAATGTTTTCCATTCTTTGTGTATTTATATTAAATTATTTTCTTGTACAATAAGAGCATTTACCATAGACAAATAACATTGTGCAAGTTTAAACATAATTATATTTGTATGCAGAAATCTGCAAATGCATCCGAGTTTACCAACGGCTATTATTTGATAAACTGCTCCGGTTCATTTTAACAGCAGTAATGTACATAGAGTACATGACGTAGCGTGTGACGAAGAAGAAAGTTTATCGAGTTCATAAATTCATTTGAAAATAGTGATAGGATGGCATAAGGGTCTTTATTTAACTATGCTAAAATAATTATTAAAGACCCTAGATGCAAAATCGCCAATTATTGAGTTAAATGGATTATTAGATGGGTTTTAAAGGATATTTAAAGGTAAGATACTAGTTCGAACGTGTTTTGGTTTTTGTTTGTACTTTTGTCGTTCCCTGTTCTCGGGGAAATGATTTTAACATGCCCATGATGGGGGCCATTGATGCATTGGATCACACACGGCATACCCATAACATTATATAAAAACACGTTATGCGCGTCCTTAAATTCGTCGTCCGAAGTCGGAAAACGTATTGCCCTGCATATTAAGTCAAATAAAGTGTCAGTCGCTGCAATTGTCTGTTTACTCGTCGATAGTGTACATGTAGAATCTATGTTGACATCGACATCATTTTGTCAGGAGCAATCGCTGCCATATTATATTTTGATCATTTTCTTTCGAAAATAAAATGAATTATAGTAAAGTAAATATTCTTTTCGCGGTCGAAATGTGTTATAATTCGCATGCTGCGTAAAACTGCATCGAGGCATATGGTGATATTTTTACTAGTTTTACAGTTTGTGTGTGAATTTTTTAAAGACTATTTTGCGTACCAGAACAAACACATTTATATCACTACGCATTGTTACATTCGTTAGATTTTAAGCGATGTTTAAGAATGAATTAAAATAATTGTTAGGCTAAGGTTATTAGATCTAGTTATGTTAAATGACACGTTGACAAAAAATCAAATGGGATAAATAGAATACTAGGATTAGCGTTGAATACAGAGAAGTTTATTGTGCTCGGCTCGAACACCGAAAGCGCTCGCCAAGGCTTGCACTCCCGGCGTTCTAAGCCTCGCAACATAAACTTCTCTGTAGTCAATGCTAACCTAGTGTTCTCTATAAATCCATTTACACGGTAACTGGATATACAACTGTGTTTACTCAGTGTACAATAGATTATTACATTGTAACTCCAGTTAGGAAATATGAATTTACAATAGGCACACGTATTTAATAAGATTTGGAATATATGAGACAAACATTTTGCTTTGATACACCCACGTTGAATCGAGAATTAACTCGAGACATTAAATATCCATGATAATGATACAGTAAATGGCTAACGGAGATTAAATGAGTGGGCCTTGTGTTCATAGAATGTTCCCTAGGCAACTGCCTCTTTCTTATAAAGTGTTTCTCTCGCTGCAAAGGCTACAAGTACAGTGGCGTGAAGGTAAGTTAACAAAATTTGTCAACACTTATCAAGCCTTTAGGAGAGCCGTTTGTCTGTTTGCCTTTTACTTCTTGCGTTAACTTTCCATTCAAACAACATTCTCTACACCGCCGAACAGAATTCGTAACATTTCACATGATTGATCCTTGAACAAGGAATTGTAAAATTGTTTTAATCGTTACTGTCCAATGTAAATGTAGATAAAAATGCTAAAAATTGATATGAAAGTTACAATTTTTACAATCTTCGTTCAGACCGCAAGGCTCAGGGGTCTAATATTTGGTTTGTTACGTCAAAAAGTAGTCCTTTACAAAGTTTGTTAAATCCTAAAACGTGAGGTCAAGTTTGGTAGCACCTAGGCCTAACATGACTTATATAGACTAAAAACGTTAATGCCTAATAGGGGTATTCCACTACGACCCGATTCCCCACGATTTGTCCCGATTTCCAATATTTTGAGGTCGGGGACATTCGTAACTCAATCGGCGAAGGTCCTAACTCATTCGTAGCTAGTCGCGGGCGAGTCTTGAGCTCCCAAAAAATCGCGGCCAGTTTTTAAACATGTTTAAAATTTGACCAAGACCTCAAAGACTGAATTTAATCGCAGTTGACTCGTAGCAGTGTCGTAGTGCGTTCTTGTGCGTCGTAATGGAATCTTAGGTAATTCGTGACTCAATTGGGGAATCGGTGATCACGTGATCTGTCTACGAATCATTTACGACTTTGTCAAGACTCTCAAGAGTTCACCCCGATTGAGTTGCGAGCCCGCTAAGATTCTCGCGATTTAGTTACGAAACAGTAACGATTTTGTAAAGAATAATAAAGAAATAATATTTTTCCATCATGTTTTGTTGTCGAATAACCCACAGTAAGGTATATTTAGTGTGAACTTGGTGTCCAAAATTAGCCTCGCCTATGGGTCTCTGAAAACGTAGTAGTGCCGTAATCAGTGTAGCCTTCCAATCAATATAAAGAAGTGAAACTCCAGCTGCTGGAGCCGTATTGCATTCTCATTATAAACAATTGGATGGTCCTTTATTTAAGGCAAATGACCAAATGCTAAAACAGTACGAAACAGCACAATACGAAACAACATACGCACAGAAGAATAAAGCTGGAGTCACCGCATTGGAACGGTCAATGCAAAGCATTGTATGCGGGGGGGGGGGGTTGAAGCGGTTTTAGAGCGCTCAACCTCACACTTGGCCCAGCAATATTCATGATCAATATAGGTGCAAAACTGGCCCGGAACATATTTCACACAATTTCTTAAATATTAAATAGACGTACATGGTAAATACCTTAACAATTGAATAGGTGTTTTTTTTATAAAATAGTGGTCCCTAACGAAGTTTGTTCAAATCATAAACCTGCGATACAAGCGAATCAAATCCCTTGGTGTAAGACAAGATACGAAAAAGTAGTCATATTGATTATAAAGACTTAAAACTTAAATTTTTTCTCTTAAACCACATGGGTCAGGGATTTTATAGTATAGTGTGTAACATTGTGTTGTGGTTCTCTTCCAAGTTTGCTCAAATCAAGCTCCTAGTGTTAATACTGGCCATGCCCCATGTTTCACTTAGGTAGGGGAATAACTTAAGTAAAAGTGATGTAATAAGCCCAGGTGGCACAAATGGGCTTTTTCTGGGTTTGTGAGGGTCACAAGTTTTGTATTGAATAATAACACAATTTTAAAATGTGTCTGAACCCACAAAGCACGTAGCTCTGTTAGTTTGTATGAGCCATAACAACTTATTTTTTGGTTTCAAATCATGTACCCGGGATATTAATTAGGGACGCCTAACGACATCGTCAATTTAAAGGCGTGTCATATAGTGTATAAGCAGTATATTCTCATTGAAATGATATTGTCATTTCATTTTTGATATCAGTAGCTCTAATCACCTATTAGTAGAACTTCTTAAAATATGTATCACCAAATCCTTGAAATGTACCCACATTGTAATTTAAAAGAAAATTTGACAATTCTGATATGAGAATTTATTTCTTGTATAGAAACAAAGACTTGCTCTTCGTTTCTTTTACATATAGTACGATTTTGTATTTCTGTTTGGTAAATATTTAAGTTTTTACATTGATTAAGGTTCATGGGGGGTATAAAATCCATTAAAAATTCGCTTTGGTTTTTCTTCATTCAATGTGGTACAATATGGTCAAACTATATATCATTTTAAAGCTAAAGACGGATAGAATAACATAAACACATTTTTGACATTCAATATTTGTGTGCTTTATTCATATTTTGGTTTAAAACCAATACATTTTTGCACTAATTTACAAAATCTCAATCTAAAGTTAGGAAGGATATGCACTACCTTAAGTTGAATACATACAAAGCTATATACATATACAAGGTCAAGTTAGCAACATTTCACAGAAAATTATTGTCATAAAACAACAAATGAGTTTTTATTCAACTGCCTATTTTGGATAAATTTCCTAAACAAAGTTCTAAAAATAACTAAAACGTAACTACTTTTTAAAAATCCAGGTATGGTGGATAATAAGAGTCACAATTCTTTTTCAAAGGCTTAACAATATTGTTATTTACCTCTCAACCAAATTGCAAATTTAAACCATCTCAAATTGAAATAGATTGCAGACGACATATAAAATTGTAAAGGAATATAAAGAAATTGGCAAACCGATTGATTTTATATTTCGATTCCTTCTACCCATTTTGAAAGCGTGGCCTTCGCTGTGCTCCGTAGAAACACGTGCAAAACAAATCAGTCGAAACCACGTGCAGTGGTGAGAAAACCGGGTATGTGTATACACATACCTGAGAAAACACAAACTTATTTTGACAGTTGGTTCGCAACTAGTAAAACAACTATTAACATTAATCAGCAAGAGATCGCACTCAATAACGGAAATGACCACGTAGAGATATCATCACTTACCCTATTTCAAATATTTTCCAGCTGAAAAATGTCCCCCACACGTCTTTTTTAGTTTATTTGTATTGTTTTTCTGGAGCCGAAGTGCATCTCACAGAATATCCATCTAACTTCCGTTGTTTTCACTTTCGTAATTAAAAACTTTGTTTAAAAGAATTATTTCTCCTTTTAGATTGTCAAAGCGATGTGTTATTATATATTATCCATAGAATAGTATACCGTGATGAATTTAACGGAGTTACGTATCGATCTTTCTGTCAGTCTGTAAGCGTACTATTTTATGCGCAATAATAAAAGTATGGTGATTCGACAACAATTGTAAACATTGGTGAAATGCTTCTTACATAGTTATTCTTTTGAGTGTTTATGAGGTCTGATCGTGCAGTTTGCAAACATCAACGGAAAGATTACAATCCAATGCATTTGTAATCGTCAACCGTTTGGAATGTCAATTAGGCGAAAGGGTGAGTTTTTAGCATGTTTCTTTCTATTTTATGAATTTACAAATGGCTGCCCCCATGGTGATGAAATGACATGTGTTCGAGTTTTGATATTTCTAGATATGTAAACTTTTTTTACTATTTAAGCGTAACTTGCCCTCGTCAATGTCGATATTATTCACTAGTTATATAATTTTCCGCCGCAATACGTGGAATAAACATGATTCAGATTTTTGAAAATAATGTATATTTTAGTGTGAAAATCGCTTTGTATTTTGATTGATTTTGTGGATGGTATGATACGTTGATGTACAAAATTGGTAGCAGTTTGAAGGAAAAACATCCTTTAAAGCATATATGTATACATTTTCAATGAAGCACTCTTCCTTTAGTCAAATTTGAGTTTAATGCTTGGGGTCCCACATTTTGCAAAATGAAGCCTCTACATGAACCTTAACAAAACGTTGATTTAAAAATATGTATCACGTTGTGTTTTGTTTTTCAAGTCAAGGATGGAGAATATTGTTACTGTGGAAACACACTGATTAATCCGAAATTAGTCGATAATTCCGAGCGTTCTCAGCGTTATCCAGGGCTCCTTGCTTATGCTTATCGTTGCGGAGGAAAATGGAGGATCAACATTTACCAGGGTAACAAATGTTTTCTTGTTAAATGTACTCAACGTTGTTGGACTATACACAAATGCCCGAGTCTTGTGTCATTTTATATGTATGTATGCCATTTTTTGTTCAAAATAATAGTTAATTAGATGTCTAACAAGTCACGTTAATAGAATTTGTGGTACGAATTTCTCCGATGCGGCTTAATGTGTATTTTAAGGAGCTGTGTGTATGAAGGGTTAACAATAAAGTAGTAGTTATTCGCCAGGGCATTCGAAAACACAACCTTAACAGACGATAGTTTTGAACATGTTGATCTCATTCATTATGCTGAGAAGTTGTTCCATATACAAACTTTCACGTTATACAACATTTAAACTCACATTAATATTTTTTATTATGTTATGAATGTGTACATATGCATCAACGTTTAGATTTCATTAGCTTATGTCCTTTATAAACAAATGTTTATCTAAAATGGTCACAAGAGCTAGCTTAAAAGAATACGCCATACGGCGTTCATGATTTATTCCTCAATACTCTGACAAGCTTTAACCGTTTAAGTCATGCGTCGTTTATTCATCCATTTGCGTGTACACTTAATTTGTTACATTGTGTACACTATACGAACATATTCCAAAATTGCAAGGCCTGTTTAATGTATTAGGTGTGTGTTTGTTGACAAAGGTATCACTTGGTACACTTGTTCAAATAACCATGCGTCAAGAAAAATGAATGGTATTTCTTCATTTATTAGTTCAGGACATTAACACATCTTAGTGACATTTTCATCAATTATGGTTGTAAATGTCATATGTTCGGATATATCCGGATTTGATAAGTCTTATTTCATAAGTATGTATATGCATACAGGGGATAACATGATGTTATATATAAATTCCTGACCAAGACCTGTTATGTCACCTTAGTATAAACTAAGCGAGAGAGACAAAATAATTACAAACAACGATTTTTCGTTTGAACATTTGCATGTTTACACAAGATATCCTCTACCTGTATGCCCGTATGTTTGTGTTTATGTTTTGGTTTTTCGCACAATAACTAAAACTGCTTATATTAACACGTTTTTAGCTCGACTGTTATATATGAAAGATATTTAGTGGAGCTATCCTACTCACACTGGCGTTAGCGTGGGCGTGAGCGTTAGCGTGAGCGTGAGCGTGCAAATATTAAAGTTTACGTACTACCCCAATAATTTCCAATGTCTCTTGACATATTGCTTTCATATTTTGCATTCTTCTTTACCAACATGACCCCAACCTATAAACAAGAGCAGACAACTGTATCAAGCATTTTGTAAGAATTATGGCCCTTTTTCCACTTAGAATATGCATATTATTGATAACTCTATGTTAAAGCATTTTGTAGGAATTATGGCCCTTTTTTGTCTTTGTAACTTTGAATATTTTGTTAAATTTTGTGTTTAAATCCACTTTACTTCTAAAGTATCAAGGCTATTGCTTTCAAACTTCAAATACTTTCTTACTATCATGATGTTACTGTACCTTGCAAGTTGAATTTGACCTTGACTTTGACTCTCAAGGTCAAATTAATAAATTTTGCTTAAATTGCCATAACTTCATTATTTTACATCAGATTTCATACTTTGACAAAACAATACTTACCTGACATACCACAATGGACTCCACCCAAAATATCCCCCACGCCCCACCCCAGAATCCCCCCCTCAAAAAAAAAAATATATTAAATGACCACACACCCACATTATACACCCCTCTCCATGATGGCTTACGTTATATTGTCAAGCACTCGAATAGTCGAGCGCGCTGTCCTCTGACAGCTCTTGTTTTTATGCTTGATGCTTGAACACAACATCACCATCATCCATTATTTACATTTTTTTAATTGAATAAAGTAAGATTTATCAGTGGAAAAAATACGTGAACATTATCGTTGCAAGATGTTAATAATATTGTTTGATTATTTTAATATTTGTTATATTAATCTTAATGTATGTTTGTTCAATTATGTGAATGACCTTATATTTAACTACGCAGTTAAAAAAATAGAACACACACAATTTGTGTGTTTAAAGCGAGACTCTTATGATGCGATGCAAAATTCTAATTCGTGTAGAACCATGCTTAATATGATATATAAAGAGTAAGACACTACAGTTTAAGTATTGTTTCTTTTACATGATTCTGGTTAACGTCGTCTCCGGGAGAAGGCTGATGTGTTTCCGAAGAAACGCTGTACAGCTGATACGAACATCCCAACTGACAATCTGCGCTTGTTGAAAATGGTTTCCTTTTGTTCGTTATAAAGAACATTATTTACTATCCCTCTACTTACTGCATGGTTAGTTCTGTGTTCATTATATAGAACATTATTTACTACCCCTCAACTTACTTATTGTTTTTTTTGCGTAGGTATAACATTTTTTAATATCACTCTACTTACTACTTGATTTGTGTTCATTATATAGAACATTATATATTATACCTGTACTGACTTCCGGAAATCAAAGAAAATGATGTCCATTCTTTTTTTGGATAACACCAATAACAGTTGAGCTTATCCACGTTAAACTGACTTCATTAAAACTTTTAGAATACAATAGTGTTACAAGTATACAATAATGATAAAACGTACAAATTGACCCGTAAAAAATGTCTTCTATGCTAATATATACTCCCAATTAACTAATTCGTCTAGAAACCAGTGTAATATTATTTTATCACGTCCTTGCAATGATGTTATGTTGTCCGGAGCATCTGCGTTAAGTAAAACAATAACACCAACCACAATCCTCATCCTACTTTACTTTTCAGAGCCAAAAATCACCGTACATTATAAGTTAATACACCAAACGATATCGTGCTGATGTTGATCGGACACGATCGTTTTTATCACATAAGTCCCAAATATACCTATAAGGTTCAGTCTCCTGAATATTACTTGGAACACATAACTATTAATGGTGATTGACCAATGTGTGTAAATAAGTCCAGTGCGAATAATCTTAAAAGGATACAATAAGTAAAAAACTTTAATTTAGGCAAGTTGAAATTTCTTTGTTACATACAGTGTTATTCAAACAAACCTCGAACTCTATTTTTAAATAGTATATACCTTGACGGATGCTGTAATCGCTGTAAATTCTTTAAGTACTACAAACAACAACATGATCGGCACATTGTTCATTTGGGGCCTTATTGTTTTAAAGGATTTTAAACATTATATCAAGTTACATGTGTTTGGCAAACTTAAGAGCTTGCTATTACACTTTACTTGTCAAAGGAGGATATCAAACTAAATGATCATGTATATGGTTATTTGTACCCAAGAGGAATTATTAGACAAATGTACTTGGTTTCGAAAGATTCCGATTACCCGTTATGCGATTATTGGTCTAAATCTTCCATTCTGTGCAGTTGAAGATATTGTTAATGTTCGTATACAACAGCCAACGGCCACGGGCCACGGACCTTATGCACATAATGAATAACGTATAAACGTATCTATTGTTTAAAGGAACATATCCAAACTATCAGCAAAACATTGAACGCCAACCACAACGCTAACCACTCCAGAACTATCAACCACATACGAAACGTCTACAACATACGAAACGTCTACCACACAGCTCACAGCGACCATACAATAAAAATCAACCAATCAGGAAACATCATATAAAAATGCATAAATCGTTATATCAACATAACATTAACGAGAACCATAAACCACTGTGTGAAAATCAACCACTGATAACATATTACCAGTAAAGAAACGTCTACCATTCAGGAAATGAAATATCAACCAATTAGGCAATATTAACTACTGAGGCAACACCGACCACAAAGAAATAGTCAACCATTCAAAAACACTGTTTAACAGCAACTATGCACGAAGCATCAACAAATTAAAAAACTACCCGAAAAACCTTCCACAAAGGAAATGCCACTCTCACCGAAACGGCAATACATGAAGAAAAAATACAACATAAATATCAATCACTACAAACTTCAATTACTTTAAACCATTAGCCTCTAAGGAATCAGAAAATAAACAAAACATCGCGTACTCAGGCAACATGAGCAACATAAACCATGAATAAAACATCAACCATTAAGGATTCAGCAATTCTAAAGGAAACAGTTTAGGAAATATCAAAGACCACTAAGGGGAAAAACTACATTGCAATCTTCAACAACTCAAACACAAAGAAATCGGCAACAACGAAGGAAACATAATCAACTCAGAAAATATCAGCAGCTATTCAAAAAATATCTACTTTTTTAAACAACAACCCCTTTTGGCATTCGAAAAAGCATGTGTAACATTAAATATCCTAGACAACGCAACAAAAATGACATTTATCATATGTTTTTCCGCTAAAAGTAATGTACTTATTAACATAAAACTTTGTGATTTTCTGTTTTTGACAAGATGGTATGGAACTCGTTAGTAATGAAACAAATTAAATTATGGATAAATGATGATTAATTGGAATGTAACCTTTTTGGCACCGTGGCCATCTGTAATAATGCTGCCGGAATATACATTAAAATGCAGTTAGTCCAGTTTGCGAGACAGGCCATGCCCTTATTATTCAAGGGGACAATTTCTCCTTATCAAAAGTTACATTATTGTTTCTCCTACACCACAAGAAAACAACAACAAAAAAGGAAACCAGGCAAACTGAACATATTTAGGAAATCATGAAACAGTGAATATGTCTTTTTTTTCATCCGAGCACAATATCAAAAATTATTTTTTTAAGTCTAAATATTTTTTGATTTATAGACTTAATGCTTGTCAGAAGGTTGTTGTGTTTATAATTCATAATGTGTACATAATTCAAACTGACATAAAAACCATTAACTGCATGATGAATCGACATTTGCTTTAAAGTTTATATTTTCAATTTAATGAAACTCATTACTGAATGTTAAATTGTGTTTGTTTTCTTCTTGTAAAATTAAGTTTATGACTCTTGTAATTTCGAATAAATGTAGTTTTTATCTAATACATCTATTAGACGTATAATGTTTATTTAGTTCTGTTCATTCGTGTTCATATACTCTTCATCAATACAATGTTAACCATGTAATTGTATATTAATCACAGGCTAAGCAAAGGGATATAAACGTTCACGTAAATACGTAAAGAAAAAATATTTCCTATTTCCCTTTAATTTAGATAAACATGAAATGAAAACGCCAGCAAATTACAATGATGTTTTTTTAAACAGGCAATAAAATGGACACATTTCGGATCTTTCGCTATCATTGAAAAATGTACATATAACTTGAATGGTTCTGCCGTGACTAATTATTCAATTCTTGCTTATTATTTATAGTGAACAATCGTTATAAACACCATTAACAGGATTTTTTTTAAATGTAGATGTCTACTCTGACTACCGGTATACACTTGGAAACTTTTCTAACGCATCACTTTATCATATCTATATAGCTCCCTTATTTTTGAACGGCTTGTGTTGACATTTGGACAAAGAATAATTCAACACATATCTGATAATTCATGAACATTTAATTGAACTTGAAAAACAACAAAATATAAAACTTAACAAATTTAAAACGTCACTTCAACAGTCAAGTTTCGCAAACTCGTACAACGTTAAATAATACCAATGTGAAAAGTAAAACGCATAAACTTAATAACTGACCGGCTTGCAACATGCCGATTTGGCCGTTTCTCTCATGAATATTCATACGAACCATATTGTTTTTCTTTAATTGATGTTATGTTTTTCTTGTGTTTAAACTTACCTAGACTTATTAAATTTAAATTAAATTGGAATAACATGTATATCGCCTTTTACTACACTTGGTGATTTTTCTAACGCAACACTTTTAAAACTTACATGTCTCAGTAATGAAAAATATTTTTATTTAAAATTGCACATGTGAGCATTTGACAACAATATGTGCAAGCTTACGATAAAATCATTCATCCGTGACGATCGGACGCTTTAGCAAGTGGGAAAGGTAGCATGTAAAATGCAAAGTGCGCGATTGCGATCCTGAATATTCATACGAGCTATATTATTTTGTAAAATTAATTTTATGTTTTCCTTGTGTAAGAACTCGCCTAAAACAATTTAATTGAAATAAAACTATGTTTTAATCGCGTTCCAACATTTCCACGTGCAAAAAGATGACACACACCTACCCCACGTGCTACAGCGTCCAATCGTCACGGATGAATGATTTGATCGCGAGTTTGCATAGAATGTAGTAAAATGATCGTATGTAAAATTTTAAATCAATGGATTAACTCGTAACTGAGATTTTCAAGTTTGAAAAGTGATGCTTAAGAAAAGTCCCAAAGTGTAAGGACTCACTATTGGAAGATCATAGTTTTATAAATAAATAAAAACAAGCATTTCAGTCGTAAAAATGAAGTTATTACCGTTAAAAGCAACTTGTTAATGAATGAGACACAATGTGTCAAACTCAAATACCTTAGGGTATTCCACAACAGCGTCGTAGCTACGCTGAAGCACACCGAGGCAGTTGCCTCGGCTAAAATTTGCAGAGCATTGTTGAGATTACAAGGAAAAAAGTGAAAATTTATGTCAAAGAATAAAATCTATATAAGAAATTGAGGCAATTTAATAAATTTTAGGCACCATGATATTCACAAACCAATAGTATAGTTGAGTACAATGCGTTCATGTTGAGGCAGATAATTATTTCAATTTAATTACTTCAATTAATGCCAAAATGGTTCAGCAAAATGATTTGGAAAATCCGTATATTAAACAAAGCATCGCACTGTTTACTTCAATGCTATAATCATGATGGACATCGGAACGTACCGAGCTAGAATCGGGTGTTTTACGGCCAGGTCTAGGTCTATATGGACCTAGACACACTTAGGGTGGTTGGCATTTTAAGCTTTATTGGTTTTTCCTCTTTATGGCCGGCATCGAGTTAAATCCGGGACCGTTTCAGGAGGTAAAAATCTTTGTTTACATTAGAATTTTCAAATTATGATATCCCGCATATTAAACTTTTTTGATATAAAGAATTTGAAGTCTGTTCTTTTTTTAATAGTCAATGTAGTTTATGATAGAACTGACAGAAAATGATGACGCAGTGTTTAAACAACATTTAACACAAGACAATTGTTAAAAATGGCGAGAAGCTTTACTGATTTAAGTAAAATATTTGTACTCCTCATGATAATAAATATGTCCCTGTGACGCAATCGTTAACGCGTCAGACTCTGGATCCATTTACCACTATTATATTGTCACTGCTGTTGGTTCGAACCCCAGTAGTTTTTTTCCAAATAACTTCCATCAATGATCCTTTTAATATGTTCTTATGATTGACTTCAAATGAATTATATGGCTTTTTTGTAGTTAAGGTTGTTACATCGTTGTCACTTCAAACACCGTTTATGGTAACAGAATCTAAAATTAATAATAAACTTGTAGCATATTTTTTTTGTTAATTGTATTGATACTTAACGGTCATATGAAGCGTCGACGATTCCGATAATTTAGGCATAAAATGTGGTTTTAATGGCCTTTAAAACGCACCAGAGTCGTTCTAGGTTTAAACAATTTTCAGGGGAGGGGGGCATGCCCCCGGACCCCCATAGAAGGACCTAAAATACTGCCTCGGCTAAAATGTAGGTCTGGCTACGCCACTGCACGAGAGTAGTTATCGAATCGTGTATAATGTATGAAATAAATAACTGAATATAGAAACCTTATGTTTTCATAAACAAACGTTGTAAGTTATCCATTTACCAATATACAAACGGTATGTATTTAAAAAAAGTCTATCTCGCGCGTTCGAGAGCCACGCGCTCGGAGATCGCGCGATAGGGCTGCGAGCGCTAGCGAGAGAGAGGCAGAGGCGATCACTTCTAGCTCTATCTCTATCTCTCTCGCTATCTATATCTATCTCTCTGACTCTCTCTCTCTTCTCTCTCTCTCTCTCTCTCTCTCTCTCTCTCTCTTCTCTCTCTCTCTCTCTCTCTCTCTCTCTCTCTCTCTCTCTCTCTCTCTCTCTCTCTCAAATGCATTATTAGAGCCGTATATGACACATCACTACAACCACTAAGATAACATCAGCCACTCAGTAATATCAATCCCTCTGGTGGAAAAAACTCAACCACTCGGGTAACGTCACCGCTCAGTAAACATCAACAACTCAGTAAACATCAACACTTAGAAACCATCAAACAGTCCTATAAACATCAAGCACTCTGTAAAAAAAAACTTCTGTCGTGTTCCAAAATTCAAGGAACATGCTCATTTTTAAAATTAAAACCGCGGTTAAAACTGTTTAACAGAAAGCAATTCTTCTATTTCTAAACAAGAAGAGCTTGTTTCCGATGTCCATACCCACTCTGCTTTAACCTTTGTTGGTGTACTTTAAGATTATGGTGTTCCATTATGTCTGTATAAACAAACCGCATGATTGTATTATTCTACGACGGAAATTTGATATAACGGAATGTCCTTCGCAAATTAAATTCACGCTTCCCTGGTTTATATCATCACGAAGCTAATCTAACTGTTATTAATGTACGAAAATATTGTATCTTTACTGCGAATTTGCCTTTTTCAAATTTTGATTATGAACATATCAGCTTTTGTAAAGTTTTAGTTGATCATTCAAACATGTCCCAGATTTTAATTTAAGTATATTGTTGGCAAAATTATATCTTTTTTTAATAATTACCAGAACAGCATACTCAATATAAATCATTTCAATACATTTCTTCAGAATATGAGGAGCTAATTGCTTTCAATAAAGATCAAATAGAAACTTGTAAAACCATTTGGAACAATCTTTTAACATGATTCATAAACATCGTAGTTTAGTGTTTTTTTTACGTTTCCATCTATTTGTTAACGTGTTTATAATGTTGCTGTCTCGTGTAAGACTTTCGACATATATGCTTGTGGTATTGTTTTTGTATTGTTTTTAAGTAAGTCGATTGTGTGGACGATAAAGTACAGTTATACCGAAACAGTCTTAATAACATGAATATGGCTATCGTTCAGGTCAAGTGCTTTTGACATCATTTATCCACTCTCTAAATTGGTTAGTAGCTCTTTTATTAAACGCATACAACCACTTCTTAGTGATTAATTGAATATCTTGGTGTATTTTATTAACACTGAAACGATCTGAGGCAGGTTATTTAATAACACGTCTGTGGAGGATATATAATCCAATTGTAACAATTCAATATGTGTTTAACAAATTTCTACTAAAGATTTAAATATTAATCACTTGTTTTCTAATAAATATTTCTGTTCTCTGCAGCAACGCACTTTATTTTGCATGTACTTTTTCTAGCGTCCAATTAATAGAATTGTAAAAGTTTGTGGATTCCGTAGATAATTAAAATGTATTAAAAACGTTTTTAATTAAAAACTTGTAAATCTTTGGTGTTTATTATCCTGTGTTGTTTCAATGGTTGAAATCAAGTATGGCATCTTAAAGAAAAGATCTCAATTAAAAGCTGAACTGATTTATTATTAAGTTGAACGTTTCAATGTTCAAATAAAAGCAATCCCAATCAAATTAGTGTCAAAATTGTGTATGATCTTGCTTTTAACTGTTGGAAACTGTGGACAAGATACTCTTTACCCAAAACTTCAGTGACTGAAATGTTTTTAAGCCAAAAAAAAACGTTTCAATTAAGATTTCAAAGAATTATCGGGTACGAAGGTTAGCTAAACTTTTATTTTGGTTCGAGTGTTTACGCCAAACGAGTTATTTCATAATTTAATATGCTTTGTAAAGCAGATTTTCCAATTTTCCTAATTTTTTTTATAACATTATTTTTTTTTGTAGCATGTATTTAATCAGTCATAACAAATATCATATCTTCAATCGAGTACTGATTAGTATATCTTAAATATGTGTATATGTACTCTTTAGAAACACTGATTGTAACACTTTTAATTACTTAAAGAGTTAAACTAATAGCAAATTAGTTAAACTAGAGGGCATGAGTGTTAAATATATGTACGAAACTAAACGTGTTCAGTGATTAATAACTAATGGACTTCATAATATTGAAACAGCATTTTGTCAGTTTGTTAGCTCGTTTCTACTGAAATCTTGCCCAAAATAAGAAAACTTTGTTCGTATGGGAAAACACGGCCGTTACGGAGACACCGAAGCCAATACGACATTAAGTATATTATGCGTCAGTATTGACTCGGCATATACGATATTTGGCAAATCAAAATTAACAATTAGCCTATCCAATATGAGATGATATTTTTGCCATTTTGAAATGTTGGCCTGTTTCACATACTTAATAACAAGTAACAATACGAAAATCAATTCAATTCATTACATACAATATATTATTGTTTTAAGATTTAAACCACTGTGTCACATACTGCTTGTGTAAAACAAACTATTAAACGTTAAAAACCCAATGCCTGTGGTCATTTGTACCCTAACGGCATTGTGAAGACAATAAAGATAACCACGCGAGTTTGTTCTAAAAAAGAATACACCGAACCGTATAATTATTAACAACTGAAACAAATCAACTAATGTTGGAACCACTCAGGAAAGATTAAACCCACAGAAAATGTCAACCCACAATTGAAACATCAACAACGTCAAATATTCAGGAATTATCATTCACTATGGCGAATCATTTTAACAAACAACATCAAACCACTATGAAAACAGTATCCACTTAGGAAACGTTAATCACTCAGTAACATCAACCAATCAGAAAATAAATATATCTTTAAAACACCAAATTCACAGAAACCCACTCTAGTAAAAGGAACTACTCAGTACATAGCATTCAAAAAGGAAAAATCAACTGCGAAAAATATATAATGTGAGGAAGCAAATACACTGAAAATTGTATAAATGTCAAAGCCCACACAGCTTCAACCTTTATTGGTGTATTTAATGTTTAGGAGTTGTCATTATGTCCCACAAACCGTGTGATCTTCATTAATAATGCAATAACAAATTTGCACCAACTGAATGCCCTTCAAATATGAAATTCATGCATTAATAGTTAAATCTTAACCAAGATCACACAAATGTTGATAGTGTGCGATGGTTTATTAACTATAACTAATATTCAATACTCGTTTGCATCCGTTAACATGAAAACTCATCTCACAGTATGAGTGTTGGCAACAACAGTATTTGTTTTGCTCGCGAAAGGCAAGTTGAACATATCATTAACTTTGAAATTGATTTGAGTCGAGTAATGTAAAAATAATGGTGGTTTTTAATGAAGGAAGTCAATGTTCATACATGTATACGAGGATGTGATATTTTCTCACTATAATCCACTGTTCAATATGGATATAAGAAACGTCTGTTTTATAGTTATTGACATTTTTGTATTTAATTTAAGAGGCAATACATATTAATTATAAATATTAATGTTATTGTTTCCGAGTAAATCAATTCCTCAGTGTATGTTCATATTTTTTTATTTTTTATTCAATATAAGACATACATTGTATACATGTATATGATAATAACACAAAGTGATACCATGTAACAGCAATAATGTTCAAACATGTTATACAAGATATGCTGATATATATGTTTGACCTTGTGGTTTCCTTTTAATTCAAAAAAAGGTTAATAGGTGTTTTTAAAAAATGTGTATGTTCATAATACTTTACAGTAAAATTTATTTAAGGGTAATATATATTTGGTCTCTTCTTTCAAAAGATCTCCGATATACTCAACTAGACCTGTGTGGCAATAATTAAATGTTTATGTATTTTTGTTTAATAACTGATTTTCAGAAAAGGATCATTAAATAAAATGATCTAGTTATTTGCACTGATTGAGCATTGAACTTTCTGGAATGCGTATATATTGGTAGATTTTGAGTCATTAATGAATAAAAACGAAGATTATTTTATGGATGAACGATATATCACATACTTCAACAAACTGAATTGTTTAAACTTAATTCATCCATTTAAATTGTATTTTGAATTTTTCTCGGTTTGAAATATTAGCGAGCACTGAAATATTAAACCTCATTTTTACATATAACATCGTTTAAATAAATGTATTCATTAATTATTTATTTAAAACCGACATGCATAGCCTTTGATTGTTTTTGGTGGTTACATGTATTCACAGTTTAAAACAATATACAATTGATTTGAGTTACTGTGTGTGGCATTGTAAATGTTATTGGATATGTTGCTGAACATTTTCACTAAATTCAGATTATTTAATCAAGACTGCGCTGATGGAATGCTTGTATTTAAAGTTTAATATGTATTCTTTTATTTACTAATAAATCATGTCATTACCGACACTTTTGTTTCACTTTAACAATATTAATGATAGTAGTTCAAGTTAAATTCAGTATCTTATTTCAGATATTGGATATGTTGTAATATTTATCCACAATTCCATCAAGCTTCGTTTAATATCAATATGTAATCCAAATAAATGACTCTTTGTTTGTCCAGTCAATTTGTGTGACAATTGTTCAGAAAATGATAAAAGCATGAAACTTTGCAGAAATGGAGTTAAGGTTATAACAATTAATTTCGGATATGGACCCATCTAAAAAAATCAAAATGGCGGAATTTGGCCGCCATTTTAAAATGGCGGCCATGATTTGTTCATAAAAAATCTTCAAAAAATCATTACAACTAATTTTTTTCATCTATTTCAATAAAATTTGGCATACAAAACTCTAATAATATCGCCAGTAAATACACTTCTTCAATTGGCAAAAATACGACGGCCATCTTAAATAGTGGCCATTTTAAAATTACATTTTTCGAAATTGCAAAAATGAAAATGCATTTTTTTAATTATATTTTATTAAAAGTAGGTAATCTTTTTTGATTAAAATTACAAATGCTTACATACTACTTTTAATGTATATCCTAACAAATTATCTATGTTAATCATTTTTCAAATAAACACATGCACATATCTATTCTGGTTGCAAGACTAAAATGTTACGCTGTAATTCACGCGACGCCCTTAGCAACTGCCTTAGCAAATAACTGGGAGACTTTAAACAGAGCAATACTGGTCTATCTAAATGACGTTAGCCACGTAAATAGAGTATTACAACACTCTTAATTGTCAATGACATTTAAACGGTGTCTACGAAATACACAGATCAGTTTGACAAATGATACAGGATGCATATGGCCAATTTTGGATATTATTGTCACGGGGTAAATATTTTAATTTGGATAGAATTGCATACATTTTTTGATGATCTTATTACAAAGGTGGGTGGTGAAAATATTTTTTTTTAAATCGGATTTTGTACACAGAAAAGTGGCATCGTTAAATAAGACGCGGGTACAAATATTGTAGAAAAAAACGTTTTTATGCAAGTTTTTTTTTATAATTGCAGGTTTACCCATATAGTTTCTTGCATTTGAAAAAAAAAAACATGTGACTTGTAAAGACATTATGGCAAAAAGAATTAAACTTGTAGATGTTCATGATATACCTACCGAAACTCCCAGTGATCCATTCGATTGCAAAGAATGTTAGATTTGTCAAGAGAGAACACACGAGGAATAACAATGTCCTGCTGATACGAAAAGAACTGATGTAGATATTGGAGCTGGTTACTATACATTTGAAACTATTATACAAAGATGTAAAGCAATAAACTGGTTTCCTGTAAAATTTAACTAACAGCAACTGGATGAAGGAAATGGCATTGCATCAATACTTAAAAAAAACACAAGGCAAAGAGGCATAAAACGTGCAAAAACACATTTTCTGATCTTAAGATATCACGTCAAAAAAAAAGAAACAACCATCTGATGTTGTTGGAGATTCACAATCTGGACATGCAAGTAAATTAACCAGACGCAGTTGTGGTTATTCAAACAAAAAAATGATGATCGGATGCTTTTTTGTGATGATGAGTCTGGAGACCTTCATATGGCATCAACATTCATGACAGACGAGTAAACGAATGTGCACTAGAACTACAATATACAGTTCCTTTAGCTAAACTAAGTGCTGGTGATCTAATATCACAGGAGGCGAAATCTCATACCACCTGCTTGATAAATCTTTATAACAGGACACGAAAACATGTTCTAAACACCGAGGTGGAACGTCAGCAATCGGTCGTTCAGGGACTCGTGCTTGCCAAATTGGTAGAATATATTGATGCATCACGATCTGAAACTCATGCCGTCCCGGTATTCAAGCTGATAGACTTGCAAAAACTATATACCTAGCGTCAATGCAACACGTTTGAAATATAGGATATTGGTTGCCTTACCAGATTTACAAGCCCATAAGCATTGGAGAGATGTTCTTTTAGTCTTTAACGATGTTGGCGAGGTTCTCAAGCAGGCAAGATCTTGTAATTACGATGATGAAGGTATACTCTAAGCAAAAGCAGCAAAGATAGTGAGAAGAGATATGCTGAATACTAAGTATTTATTTACAATAAATTCAACGAACGTTGCCAACAAGAATCAGTTGCACAAACTTTACTTTCATTAGTTAGAAAGATCCTAGGAGGACCCACCATTGAGTCTCATTCTAGTAATCTTGTCGAATCGCAATCAATACTAACCATTTCTCAGCTATTACATTTCAACTGTGCAATACGTCGTCGAAAAGATGCAGATGCAATTTATTATTCTTCAGATAGAGAGCCTCCATTGCCAATATACTTAGGAATGGTTATCCAAGCAGAAACAAGAAAAAAAGAATCTTTGTTGACAAACTTTTCAGTTTAGGACTCAGCATATCATATGACAGAGTGATGAATATATCGACAGCTATGGAAAATTATATGTGTGTCCAGCAAAACTTCGTGGCAATATTTTTACAACCGGAGCAGTTGATCATATTGACCACCATCCAAGCTCTACTTCAGCTAAAGGATAATTGCATGAAACAGTGATTTCTCTATTTCAACACCCAGAAGTTGATAACCTAAGTACTGACAGAGAAGGGATCTTTATCAATGAAAACCTGAAAATAGACAATATAAAACCATTACCAGAAAGATACTCAATAGTATCACCTGTTATTCTCCCGAAGGAGCCAGCTGCTGTGCTACTTTTGGAAGGACCATTGAAGATCCATTCAGACCGAAGGTTGCAAATACAATACGAAATATTGAACAGATTGGGAAGAATCGATACCAGGAATATATACGGGACAGATTGGACAATCGAACTAAACCACTTTTTGATCCCATAAAACAAAAACAAATAACATTCAGTCGTCAAGAATCCAAGATTGTCGCAAAGGATAAGCAGTAAATTAGTTCCCTGAAACAAAATTGTTTGTTATTTTCGCAGTTGTATGTCTCAGGTTCGTGACCGTAATCTTGACGAATTCTTTCGTCATGAGAATCAAGCGTATCCACCTTTTCTTTCACAATCGGACAGTTGAGACTCGGTTCAAAGTCAGTTTGTTAGTGCCTCTAAAGAAGATCATCACATCACAAACTGAAAGTCCTGAGATAGAAGCTTTGATCTTAGACGGAGCTGTAATTGTCAATATGCTGAAGTCAAGATTCTGCAAGACGCTCGAAGATTATGCCAAAAACGTTTTTCTACCTTATATTGATAACCAATTGATGACGTGTAGCAGATTTGATGTTGTATGGGATGAATATCGCCAAGGCAGTTTGAAAGCTTCAACTCTGACAAGCGTAGAAAAGGAATAAGAAGACGTGTTCAGACAGATTCAGCCGTTCTAGGAAACTGGGAATCCTTTCTTCGCATTGATGACAATAAGATGTGATAGAGAATGAATACATTTACTTTTACTTTGGACAAGACAATAAATGTTTATTTGATCATGTACACGTGATCTGTGTTGTTTACGGATAGTGAACTCTTAATTAACCTAAATTTGTTTCAAAACGTATTCAAATTATACCAATCTCTTGCTATTGTTATTATGTTTGCAGTGCATGTTTCAAATGGATCGTTAAAAATGTTCAAGACAGTTTAATACAATATTTTTCATTGATTTTGACAAATGTTGCTAGAATTTCATATTTCAAAATGGCCGCCATTTAATATGATCATATTTATTTTTAATTTGTTTTGTTTTTATAGCATTGATAAGGTCATTTGCATGGTAAACACATGATATAAGGTCAGTTGATACACTAATAAAATTTTGATAAATTTTTAAATGCTTTTTTTGTGAAATTTGACGGCCGCCATTTTAAAATGGCCGCCGTATCCCTATATACAAATTTTTGAGAGTGGGTTTATATCTGATGTTGTTTAGTATCCTCTAAGATAGTATTCTGCTTATTAGCATGCTTTTATCACATCTTGAACAATTCTGTTGAAAATCTGCATAAATCGACTGGACTATGTGAGACGTGTTCTGTTTCAACAAATGACTCAGATCGTCTCAAATCCGACCCATGTTTTATTTTCCTGTCCGAGAAACGTGACCTTATCAACAAAACTAGGGTATTTTTATTCTTTTGCGAAACGTTATTGTTTTGTAACATGACTTGAAGATTTATAATGATGGAGCAACCCATAGTTAGTTAAAAGACTGTGTTCTGAAAAGTATTTAAGATAATGATAATAAAAATGAAGGATATGATTATATGCTGTTGAATAGAACACATTTGAGATGGTTCAAGATTTGGTTTAAAACGGCGTGTACACAGACCAATGAGCTGAAGTATGTCGAAGTTTGAAGAGTGTATTCAACATGATTTGCTCATATTGAATTTAGGACGCTAATATTACATTTAACACTACTGACATAGCATTCAATTAAATTGTCTATGCACGCACACTACAAAAAATATATATTACACGCGCAAAACATTGCTAGTAAGGTGTAATGCTTTACAATAAAAATTAACAGCAATTTTTTATTAATGCGCTCACGTATCATGTGTATGTTTGCCAGAATTATTTAATACCGATATTAAGGCAAAGTGTGGCTTCAAACTTTGAACTATTTGTTTACAAAAAAACATTAACGGAAAAAATAATTCCAGACGCATGAAAATAAATTAACATTTGTACAGAACAACAGAATTTGTAATACGTTATTCCTATTTACGATCAACTTAAATGTTTCTTCTCAATACAGCATCAATTATTTCTTCGTCTTAATATATCAATAAGATTTTGTTGTAAAAATGAGGCGGTCCAATAAACAAACTACACATATTGGCAATACTACATTTGTGTCTGTATTTGTAATTCGTGAACATTCATTTGCGAATTGCATGCCATTTAAATAATGCTGTATCGTATAATTTTGTACTTATATTTTATTAAATTGTACCAAATCTGATTTTTATGAAATAGATAATACAGCAATATTACAGTCGATGGAGATAAAAATTGATATAACTGGTTTCGAGGTTCAGTTTACATTAATATTCCTCTTAAATTCAACTCAATTTGCATACAATTTATACGACTTTATAAACTAAAAATTATTAAGTCATCTATATATACATAAATACATAAATACTAAACATTGGATGTCGTTAATCGTGTACAGAAATCTAACTCAACAACAACAATAACTTGCATGAGCTTTGTTTTCATTGGTTTACATCTATATGTATTCTCCAACATATAGGCTTTATATTCTTCTAAAAGGGAAATAACACAGTTATGTATACATTATATTTGAAATTATCAATGCAAGAACATCTGATTCAATCCATAATAACTGCATGTAATTTCATCTCTAAACATGTCATTCCGTGCCTCTTAAATTCATTATGTTATGTACAAATGTATTGTTTGTTTTGTATCACCTGAACCAACAGCAAGTAGCAGAACAGGTTTGATCGTTTCTTCTTCAAACACATAATGAATGTTGATCATTTCAAATGTGTTTAACATTTTTTTAAAGTCATTAATATGTATATACGTGTTTTTTTTAAATTTAAACTCAATGCCGTGTATTGATAAGAGAAGATAGATTAAAGAAAAAACAAATGCTAATAAATTATCAAAAAGCATATATGCTTTTATTTATACGATTTAAATTGAAGTAAAATGATGGCGGTATGCCTGTGTCGATGATGCACCAACATAGCAGCGTATTGCATGTTCGATCTCGGGTCGATATGGCAATCAGATTTCAAGACGATGTACACGGCGTTTGTATCAGAGCGATGACTGGATAAGATATTGAAGCGCGGGATAGGGGCGGCAAAACGACGGAATTATTCCGTTCTAAATGTCGCGCCGACATCGTGCTGTCTAGTGTATCCGACCTCGGGTCGGTATAGAACTTCGATATCATTCCAATTTATAAATAAATATTGGCACGATGTCGGGCTGATCATTTTGGATGTAGGCATTATTGCAGTCGAAAGACAAAACATTATACTGGTGTCAATGTCGGACAGACAATACACGTTTTGCAGGTCTCATCTCGTACAGAGGTTTGTACCGATTACGGAGCGATATGCAAATCTAAATCGTCCCCTATCGTTTACAGTGCTATTATGCATTGTGATACATATTTATATTTAAACATTTAACTAGTAGTTTTTAACACATGTTCATTAGCTTGATTTAACAATGTATACTTAGGTATACGACGCTTACTTTCTTATGAAAGTGGATGATAAACATCCCCTATTACACATTAAACTTCTCTCAATAAATATTCATTCATGGGGAAACTCAATAAAGTGTTTAGAGATTATGACACATCTTGCAGTATTGCGACGCCTTTAATAAATGTAAATAATTTCCTGTTCCGGATATAAATGTCAGAAATCGTCTATTATAGTTGTATACCAAACATGTAAAATAGTAAGTGTTTCATCAGGAAATCAATTGTTGGAATCCAAGCGTTTTTATATGACACGTAATTAATGAATTCATTTGAAATAGACGTTGTCCACACACATCATTTATTGGTTCATGCTTCTTTCACGAATAATTAATGACTGTATCATACGTAAAAACGACTATGAGTAGGTTCGTCACATTGATATGTAGGAACGATGAGCAAGCTCTGCGATAGTGCTTTCGATACATTGAAATACACTCAGAAATGTTTATAAATTAAATACAAATCATTGAAAGACCTAAGTATAGGTCCCAAACATTTTTTAATTGGTAAGTTCGTTATTCAATTATGCGTTGTAAGCATTCCCCAACATTTTATCAAACAACTGGATGATTGTGTTGGTATAATATGTACATGAATATGAATTTTCACTATTTGCAACATACAATAAATCGTAAACACCATATATTATGTTTCCTCAGTATCTACAACTTATCTCAATTGGTTTGATTTGCGTTCTTTCATAAATGGGTCCAGTTTGAAATCAAGTTTCCATTAGAAAATCAATTTGCTGTATGCAGCAGCTCCCGCTATCATTTAAATTTCAAAAGTAACGGCGCTGATTTGTTGGTAATGATTGGTCTTTATATTGTAAGCTCTGTGATATCGCAGAGGATTGCATGCTACTTTTCGATTTAGTAACAGGTGATACCGACAGCTGTGTTCAACATTTATGAATACTTAAGTAGAACAGATAATATGCAAGGTGCAACTATTTCTTATTGTTAATATTTTAAATTACAAAACAACACCATGATATACACTTAGATATAATGTTGCACGTTTTAGTGTTGTTGACATACAGAATTTCGTACCAAACATCATATTAACTGACCCTTTTTGTTAATGTTCGGAACAACATAACAGTTTGCATTACTGAGTTGCGGCGTTCTCTATGGAGATGTTGCTTAAACATAAAATCACCCATTTGCAAGATCAAAGATCTTTGAAAACTGTTAATTACGCTCATCACTTCTATGTATAATGGAGCATCATGGTAAATGTGTGTTTTGAAATCCCCTAACAGCAGTTTACAGTTATTCCTGAGAGGCGCAAAATCATAAACATTCTTAACCCGTTGGTTGTTTATGTACTAGATTCTGTTCTTTGGCAACAAATAAGAAATACTATGTAATGGGATATGTGGAGTTCATAAGAATAATTATTGATTTTACTTCTCGATTTTCTGTTTATTAATTAAACCGCATTTGTATACGCGTTTTTACATAATATACACAAATTTTGTTCTAGTGCAAGATGATTCTCATTTATAATTAATCTTGTAATTTTGACTCTTAATCACATTAGCGCCATAAAAGAAAATCGGCTCAATCAAGTTACTTAATATGAATGGTGGCCTGTATAATAAGCTGCGACATTTAAATACGCCTTCTCTTGCTATTAGTACGCGAGATTCCCAAAGGTTATGGCACACAAAATCAATCTCAAATATTGCAGAAAAAGTAAGCGATGGCGTGATTCCGATTGCAATAACGAACTATGGGTATGAAAAGTACATAGCGGATGATGGCCGTAATTCCATTTTTGTCACCTTCATCAATGCCCCGCAGGTTGGTTAACATTGGCATTGTAGGTGCTAAAAGAAGGTGATTTCACTTTGTCCGTAACGACATAGCGATAGGACATGATCTTGCCTATACAACCATTTGATTACATAATATATTACCATAACATCGATATATTGATATTAATGGAAGATAAATATTAAATAAAAAGGCAACCTGTTCTGTTTCTGTTATACATATTTTGCTACAAGAAAGGACGATTTCGGTATTTGTTTTCTCAATGCGAACTGTTTTTGTTAAGTATATTTTCACATAACAGAATAATAATTTACAATGAGCAATGCATTCTCCTATTTAAACCAGCTTGATTCCTTTATATTTTAAATTAACGGTGTGTGTTTTAAGCAGTGTTTATTATCGTACGGTATTAACTAAATGTTACCCGAATAGTTCTCCTGTTAAAGTTTCTTCTTTAGAAGCTTCGAATCTGGACTAAAGATTTAATGTACTAGGAATCATTTCAAAGTTGTTACTTTAACTGATTGCCTTGTAAGAGTGGCTTTATGTGGTAAATAATATGGCAAATAACTTAATTTATATATAGATCTACATAAGTTTACAAAAAACGACGAACTATTATTTACGATTGTGCGTTTGTATGTATCCAAGTTATTCCAAAGTCATATAGGAAAGACCCAACCCACATACTCAATATTAAAGCTTAGGAATAATTAATGTGTTTGTTACGATCATCATTTACTCAAACCAACTAACGGAGAAGTTCACCAAAATGTATGCCTATTATTCTAAGACAAATGCTATATCATATGTCAAATACATTGGGTGGACTGTGTATTATCTTAGTTGTTTTCGCGTGTTGTAGCATTGGTGGAATTGAGATAACAACTGCGCTTTACCAATGCTCGTTTCATGAATCATTTGTTTTTAAATTTGTGTAAACAGTTTCTTTTGAGTATTGAAACTACCTACCGTTATTGGGGTTTTGCCTTTGCATTTCCGTTATATTCGGTCAGTCATTTCTGTCGCCAGACTTGCACAGAACAGTTTTATGAAACTATTATACTAATTACCCAGTTATTGAACTTTGAATTATTAATTCAGGCGATGGCATCGTGCGAAACATAAATGCAAAGATATGACAACCATGCAGTTATGTTAATTGTTTACCTTCAAACGCGTTTGGTTCAATGGAAAGATTGCATGCATACCTCGACATAACACATTAAGATTACACGTGATTGGGTAAAACTACTTTACGCATTTGTACCTGTACCAAAAATACACATCCTTCGGAGTATTTATATTGGAAGTTTTTGCTTCTCGAAAGTAAACAGTCTTAGTTTGATGTTTAAAACATGCATAAATCAATTCCAATACAAATTGTATCGTCACTTATGTGTGGCATTGCTTTAATATACATTATTGCTTGTGTCTATTACAACATTTTCATTTGATAAGTACATTTTAAATTCATGTTTATGTTTCAGAAAAAAATACTGACTGCGATGTCTTGCATATGCTTTTGTATGATTTGTCAATTTATGTAAAACAATCTTTCAGAAAAATAAAGAGCACTCAATTTTATTCAAATATACTATTATTTTGTATTTATATTCACGATTATTAATAGAATAATACAATTTAAATATCATTATATTTTTATTAAGCATATTCATCTTAACGCTTTGAGATTTCGATTTTATGTTTATGTTATTGAGACAATCGACGAAATCTAAATGATGTGAACATTCATGAAAACACGTATAACTAATTATAACAATAATCCAATATGCTCGTTGGTATATTATCAATAAACACTCAGGCATTTACAATTTAACAGTAAACTCAAACATACTTTGGCTGCCGCATGTCTATAGTGCAAACTTCTGTATGACTCCTTGGTGGCAAACACCACTTTCCCATTAAAATGTTGTATATGTAGACTTCATCATTTCTTTATTTTTCCATTATGTTAAGTTACTCAGCATGGCCAATGGCAACAGTTGTGCAAAGTGATGCTGTTTACGGTTACTACATTATACTTATATATAACAAGTCTTCTACGGGCTGAATTCGTTCGAAAATGCATATGAAATATTAGGCTATTTACCCCACACAATTCACAATAATTTACCAGTGTTAACAATTATATAATTACGAAAATATGAAACATTGTGTTCCATAGAACTTCGTAGACTTGTTACTGTCTTTTGTCCGTGACAAGGGAAAGTGAATTAAGAACACGTCAGTGTGACATTGTAAACTAGATGATAGCATACAGTGGAAGAAAACACAAAATAAACAAGACAAACGACTTCCCCTAAAATATTTTAACAACATACATATACATATTCATTGTTTTCATGGAGGAAGAATGACGCTTTTGTCATATGAAAGAATGTCCAACTGAAAAGCAAATCAAAACATGGGATTTGACTTTAGCAAATTCAGATCAAATATAGGATATGTGGAGAACCTTCCGGTGATAGGTATCTAACATGATTGAATGCATTTGTTGTGCAAAATAAACTAAAACTTTCGTTTTCATAAATGTCTTTGCATTTAACAGATTTTTATTTCAGTCTTATTTCGGACGAAATTAGTATAATGTTCAACATGATCAGTAAGTGTCAGGAATTATATTATAGAAGTTAAAAGAAATTGCATGTTGATTTTCTATTATTTATATTCAATGATAAATAATATGTTCTTTTAAGCTATATATATTTTAAGACCGTTTTATATTTCAGTCCAACATTGCCGGCGTGGCAAGCCTTCTCTGTAGTCTAAAAGCTCTTTAGCCACTCATTTTAAGATAATTGATCATTCTTAAGCGAAATCAGGCATGAAACGACAGGTCTATCTAGTTTCCTCTAATACTCAATTAGTATGTAATCTGAACATATGGCTAGCTGATGACACGTTATGTCTGATGTCAACATACTCTGCGTAATATGTGCCCGGCGAATTCAAGTGACTTCACAATACAGTAAACTCAAGTTTCGTGTGTGTTCATGCTACTTTATCGGTACAATTAATGAAAACAAAATATCTTTATGTTTTTTTTTCAGATGTAAGCAATTCAAATAAATGAAAATTACAATGATAATGCGTTCATTAGTGTCATCAGTCATGTCCTCCTCTATTTCCACACACTATGCTGTTATCAGTCATGTCCTCCTCTTTTTTCACATACTATGCTGTTATCAGTCATGTCCTCCTCTATTTCCACATACTATGCTGTTATCAGTCATGTCCTCCTCTATTTCCACATACTATGCTGTTATCAGTCATGTCCTTCCTCTATTTCCAAATACTATGCTGTTATCAGTCATGTCCTCCTCTATTTCCACAAACTATGCTGTTATCAGTCATGTCCTCCACTATTTCCACATACTATGCTGTTATCAGTCATGTCCTCCTCTATTTCCACATACTATGCTGATATCAGTCATGTTCTCCTCTATTTCCACATACTATGCTGTGATCAGTCATGTCCTCCTCTATTTCCACATACTATGCTGTTATCAGTCATGTCCTCCTCTATTTCCTCATACTATGCTGTTATCAGTCATGTCCTTCTCTATTTCCAAATACTTTGCTATTATCAGTCATGTCCTCCTCTATTTCCACACTACTGTGCTGTTATCAGTCATGTCCTCCTCTATTTCCACATACTATGCTGTTATCAGTCATGTCCTCCTTTATTTCCACATACTATGCTGTTATCAGTCATGTCCTCCTCTATTTCCACATACTATGCTGTTATCAGTCGTGTCCTCATCTATTTCCACATACTATGTTGTTATCAGTCAAGACGCCATCCAATTTTCCTAATCCAAGTAAGTAACAGCCATAAGAATTGATGTTAAGGGATTACATTGTTTAGAATGAGTACAATAATAATGCATATAATAATACACTCTTGACAATATGTTCCATATGAATTCGCCAAGAGTCTTGGATTGTTTGGTTCGTTGTCTTTAGAGAATGGGTCTAGTTTTAAGATTCAAATAGCTCAAACGAGATATTATTGATTAAAAGTACATATACATATTTGTAATTTTTTGTTGAAAGTAATTGTTTATGGCAAAAAATACAAAAATTAATATATGTTGCGGTGTACGCTTATTGAATACAAAACACCATTCATTGTGCTATATTCATTTACATACATAATTAGTTATAACACTACACTTCGGTCTATGTTTCAAGTTAAAACATAATTATATTATGGCAATTGCAACATTCTTACTTCGGTTATTCCGATAATTATAATATTTACATTCGAAGCATAAAGTCAAAAAGTTAAAAGGATTTACTCTTCGAATGTTAACATATTTTGATATGCTGATATGAAGCATAATGCCACTATGCAGGCGCTGTTATAGTTTCAATATAGTGTAATTCAGTTGTTGTTATGCATCGTTGTGCCGATTCTACTTAAAGTTTTAGGCTACCATGTATTTACAATCTTTCACAACTTTTTGGACATGTGATGTGTTTTTTTTTAAATATTGAAATCAATAAAATATAATTTCTTTAAAAGTATTGTCTTATAAAAGTCCTTAAAATGTCACCATTCACATTAATTGCCGCTGAAAAGTTCAATGAAACCAGGAATAAATAGTATGATAACGCCCGTTTATAGCGTGTTTTATCTTGTACATTGTGATCTGACCATACTTAGTTTAGTATTTGATTGCCATAAGCCCGTGCATACTGCATTTTATATAAACAAGTGTTAACTGTGTTACAATTATGTTCAATGAATGCTTTCTAGAAACTTGAACATGTACCTGTAAATGAAACACATTGTGATAACTCCAGTTTTAGTTTTATGTTTTTGTTTACAGCAGCTTAAAATCCTCGCAAATGTTTGATATTTTGTTCTGTTTCACTGATATTATTCATCGTTTCTTTCTCGCGCTAATTTTCATGCGATGTGTGAAAATGCTTTAAGGTCTTGGATATAAAGTGACGTTTCATTCCACCGCAGGCATTACCAGAGTGTCATTATGCACTTGTTTTCGGTATTGTGTCTTATTTATAGTTCGCATTATACTCATCCGATTCCATAGAACAATCGCCGCGTCAGCAATCGTCCAAAGCTGAGTACATAAACATTTTCTTATGATAGTTGTATGTTTTGTATGTATTTGTTAACATAAATTTCAAGCGCTATAATGTTTTATTTGAAACTATAAACATATTGTATAACACTTGATATCGCCTTACAAATAACACTTATATCACACCCCCCCCCTCAACAAATATATAAAAACTGATATAATTCAAAAGATTTTTTACAAGTCAATAATTACAGTTTCTCCTTTGTGGAAGACATTGTGCACTTACGACTGCTTTGACATTTTTAATATCAATCGACATCATTCATCTAGAAGCACAACGTTTGCTATCTCTTAAATGCGTATAATCTATACCCGTATTTCATGGTACATAATAGCTCAGTTTTATATAAAATTAAACAAAATAATGTAATGTAAAACTCTAGTCTTCAATCGTATTACATTCATATAACATCGCACATTCAATACAATTATGAAATCAACTCTTCGAAAGCGAACGTTCACTGCAAAGTTGGTAAACACAACAACACGTTTTGACATTTTACAGTCGACAGGCATGAATAATGCTACACACTCAATGTGTGTCACAGTTTTGTTTCATATTGCTAGAGATCTGCCTAAAGTCCCTAAATGAAATACAGAATGATTGACGTTAGGAAAGGAATTCTTTCTTCTTTGTCCATGATCGTATATTCTGAAAGCTTATTCAGATTTTTTCATGTGTACTTACATGTCGTTTTAAATAGACCAACTATTAAAATTGATATATTTTACCTGAATAGTCGCATTTTTACCAAAAGCTCAGGTAAGGTGTGATATACATGTATATTATTTAATTTCTACCATAAATGACTCTCGGACTAGATCAAATGAACCATCATAAATTAGAGTCATGTATAAATATTTCACAAAAAATAAGTTTTATTAGTGTAAAAAGTTAATAATTTTTTATTTTTTTAACCACATTCTTTACATGTACTACTTCTCGCAATACACGCATTTTACTTATTTAGTTAAGATATACCGTATAAGTAAACATTTATAGATCAGCTTCCTTAGTTTAGGACAACCTCTTTACTTCGACTAGGTAAAGATCTCGTAAAATTTACATGAGTATTTTGTTTTTTGACTCATGTGTATATTAGTTTGTACTATTATATTATAGTACTTTGGCGTAGTGGATATTGTGACTGCCTAGCGATCGGTAGGTCACGGGTTCGATCCCCACTGAGGAAGCGTTCTTAAAACACCAAATACTGGTTCGAGTCCCTGAAAACGGACTCGAGAGTCTGTTGTTGTTAAAAAGATGTTGAACATGTACTTGTAGATGTGTTTTATTTCTAAATAGAAAATCATTATTCAAGGAAGATAAATTTTGAACATTTTTAACATCATCATCAAATAAGCATTAGGCGTTCTATGCAATCGAGTTAAAATAAATAGGTTGAAACTAATAATTTGAATTTTACTTAATATTAAAAGCTGGCAGTGTTTTCTTTACCCTTAATCATGTTCAATCTATAAAATTTACCAGTGTACTAAATCATCATCATCATCATCATCATCATCATCATCATCATCATCATCATCATCATCATCATCATCATCATCATCATCATCATCATCATCATCATCATCATCATCATCATCATCATCATCATCATCATCATCGTCATCATCATTATCATCATCATCATCATCACCATCATCATCATCACTACCACCACCACCACAATACACCATCGTTATCACTATCATCATCATCATTATTATTATCATCATCATCATCATTAAAAATGATGATGATCATCATCATAACAATCATCATCATAAGCATCTTAAGTATCATTATAATTATCATCATCACTATTTTCGTTATTATAATCATCATCTTAATCGTTATTCAAATTATCACCAACAGCACCACTAACATGATCATTACAAACGATATACTCGTAACCAATACCAGTTTAAGCAATATCAGTTATAATCAAAATCTTATCAAAATCAGATGACATGTTTTTGTTGTTGTTTGTACATGATATTATAAAGGATACTGTGCTCCGTGAACTTTGAAAAATAAATGTGTGTAGTAGTGAGAAAACTATGCCTAACTATGGTACAAGGACATTCTGTGAAACCTGTTTGGACATGGACATTTAACGATCATAAGACATGAATAACTATTGAAAAATAATCGTGGTCAAACTTTTTTTGACAAAACTCCTTTATAAAGCAAAATTAAACCTCGAGATGTTGACAATGGATAAAACATTTTTTAAGCGTAGGTTTAATTTAAATATTCATTGATGTCTTTAAAACGATCAAATATGATTAATCTGTTTATTTAACAGAGGTAGTCCGCATTTATTATACATGTACTTTGAAAACTGTTTGACTTTGGATGTCTCGATGCAAGAAAATCATCCTGTACGAAACTTCAGTTGTGTCATATATAATTTCCATCTTCGGAAAATGTAAGTGTTAAGGCTATTTTTTATGTAAGTAGAAATATTCGGAAACACATATTTTTATAATGTGTTGTTGATTATTTCATCTGCTCATAAATATTTATTTTCATTTGATAACATACAAAATATGCAGCGCTTATTAGAGGAGAAAATACCACTATCTAAGCCAGGACAAATCGTTTGTGGCACGTGTTCGTCGTCTATCGATGGCAGCTTAAGGGTTTATGGTAAGATTAATCTGATATCTTGCAGGAACATTTATTGTAGTTATATGGTGATGACTCCGGTTGTAATACGGAGCCTGGAAAACGAAAGTCTATAGCGGCTTCGACAGTCATTATACACTTTTGTGACAATTCTGAATTCGGAGACGATAATATCGATTTTTTTACTGGTTACAAGTCCATGCTTTATCGCTTGTTATTTACGAACTACATAGTATTATTATTTAAAGACAAAATACTAATGTTACTACATGTAAAATCCAGGACAAGTATTCCATTATACCACTATGCTACGAAACAAACCACAATTAACCGATGCAAACGGTTCATTCAAACATTGTGCCTTCAAACATTATTCACAAACAAGTCCGAGCTGTACTTCTTACCGAAATGTTGGTATCGGCTTATTCGTAATGCTTTTTCAAGGTAAATGTTCAATATCTGTGTCATTGTTTCTGCTACAAGAATTAAATCGAGTCTTTTTACTTGTCGGGGTCATAACGTGAGGTCACTAACCAAGTTTCATAAATCTGACTTGCAATTGTTCAGAATAATGCCCCTTGTCTGTACTTTTCGGAAAATACGGGTTAACGTTTGCGTGAAATTACTTCATATATCTTGATTTACTAAACATATTGATATAAATCGTTACAAATGCGGTCATTGTCTTTATAAATAGAAAAAGCTTGTAACTTTAAAAATCATTCCAGCAGGATATGCCCTCTTTGTGCTCATATAATTCCAGTTAAGATGTGCCTACAAATTCAAATTCAGGTTGAAAGGTGTGAATACAAAAAGTTAATACCTCGGTAGCTACTACAAATACATGTACTCAATTTAAATTTAACACATATCTAACGCATCTTCAGGCTAGGCCAATCTGGTAACTTTGACCTGCATTTTAGTAGAATTATGCCCATTATTTAACCTTTTGTACTGAAAAAAATGAAATAAAATGTTGCGTTCAACTAATTGTAATTCTCACTAATTTTCAAACATAGAATTGGGTTTTAATATGGATATTTGGGTCCGTGCCATAGTCACTGTTAAAAACAACAAGCGCTCAATCACTTTTGATAGGACACACATATTGTGCTAACACGGCTTTAACGAAGATGATGATCCGTTGTGTCTCTAGCAGTGGCTTCTCCAACTTCTTTCTGTTCTCAATATGTTTGCTCAGCACATTGTTGTTGTGCAATGTATACCGACATAAAACCAGGTTGGATATGGCATAACATGAAAATAAAATTTGATCTTATTAGTATTGCACAGTGGTCATATGAGCTCTTTGATTAATTTCCATACATCATATTTGTTGGTGATTGAAGCAATTTGTACCGAGACTCAGCATGAAAGTCAGCCTGCATATTTCTGAGTTTCTGAGTTTCTACTTGGAAACAATCAAGCTTGGCTACATGCCATGTTCTCCTAACTAAACTCATTTTGCCGATCTTGTCTGATATTTTGCTTCATAGATATCCGTCTGCAACGACGTTCGATCTTTCTTGTGTGAATGCATCTTCCAATCTTTTCTTTATCAGGTGTAAAGAACTCTACGTTTTATTACTCCGATTATTTTCTAATGTGCTTTGCTCCTCTCTGCCATAGCAAACTATTTTCTTTCGGTTTGAACATGTATTTCTGCATCCCTTATCTTGCTATCTGATTATGTATGTAGAAAACGCAGACATTGAGCATTGGAACTTTCAATTCACATGTGCAGATTGATAAACTACATTGATGAACGATTGCATTATACCAATAAACATTCTAAAGTGCTTGCTAATAGACTGTTTGACTTTTTTTTAGCTCACCTGATTGCTCAGGTGAGCTTTTGTGACCGGTCTTTGTCCGTCTTCCGTCCGTCCGTCCGTCGTCCACATTTGGTTTGTAAACACTCTAGAGGCCACATTTCATGTCTGATCTTCGTGCAACTTGATCAGAAGATTTGTCCCAATGATATCTCGATCAAGTTCGAAACTGGGTCATGCTGGGTAAAAAAACTAGGTCACTAGGTAAAAAAAACAACAACTTGTAAAAACTGTAGAAGTCACATTTCATGCCCAATCTTCATGTAACTTTGTCAAAATGTTTGCCTTAATGATATGTTGGTCGAGTTCAAAAGTGGTTCCGTCCGTTGATAAACATGGCCGTCAGTGGGCGGGGCAGTTTTCCTTATTTGGCTATAGAGAAACCTTGTAAACACTCTAGAAGTCACAATTTTTGCCCAATCATCATGAAATTCGGTCAAAACGTTGGTTTTATTGATATCTCGGACGAGTTTGAAAATGGTCCAGATCGGTGAAAAAACATGGCCGCCAGTGGGCGGAGCATTTTTCTCTATATATACATAGTGAAAACATGTGAACACTCTAGAAGTCACATTTTTGGCCCAATTTTCATGATATTTGGTCAGAACATTTGTTTCCTTGATGTGAGAGTTGAGTTTGAAAATGGTTCCGGTCAGTTGAATAACATGGCAGCCGGGGGGGGGGGGGCATTTTTCATATATTTATATAGTAAAAAAAACTTGTGAACACTCAAGACGTCACAATTTTACCCAATCGTCATGAAACTTGGTACAAAGATTGGTTTTATATATATCACATAATTAATGCCATAATTATTGCACTTAGATTGTCTAAATTTTCATAACATTATACAAAATCCTTGTAAACACTCTAGAGGTCTCAATTTTGTTTCAGATTTTATGAATCTTGGTCATAATATTTATTTTTGTAAGCAAAGTTTGATGTTTGGTAAGGGGGGGGGGGTTCAACTCAAAATATAGGTCACCAGGTTAAATCTTACAAAAACAAAAACACTCCATATTCCAGAGTTTTGGTTCAATAATGATGAAACTTGACCAGGATGTTTGTCTGGACAATATCTAGGTCAAATTTGACGTTTGGTTAAGATTGAATGAACCAAATCCTCTCAGGTGAGCGAACTAGGGCCATCTTGGCCCTCTTATTCTACTGTACTTATTTGGCTGTCGCCATCAATCATCATTCTGTTCAATCCATTTTTGAAGCCTTTCCTGTCTCTTTCTATATAAGAATCAAAACATTTCCCTAACACACGATAGATTTAGAGCATTACATATACACTAAGAAAGGAATGCTAATAGGACTAAGTGCTTAACTACTTACACGGGTATAGCTGCGTAAACACCTTCTTATCTATCTCGACAGTTAGTTTCTTGTGATAGAAAGGGCATCTTTCGACGACTTATGTGCTTTTACCTAACCTTTTACCGATTTCACTTAGTTTTCTTCTGCAACAAGTGCCCCTGAGCATTTAAATGGATAAGCGTTAAACTTAAACGCTCCTCTTTTCGAAAACTTTTTTCCGATAGTTCTTCTTCCTCAATAGTGCTTCAGGTAATTCCCAAGTTATTGTGGTGTGCGTCAGGACTGTCCTTTTAGCTGGTCCTGTTAGGGTAACCTGCAGGATATCGTCTCTTTTGTTATAAGAGGAACGCAAAGCATACTCACTTATTGTTTATGAAGATTTCTACTGTCTCTTGTCCATAGAAGTTTACTTTCGACTGTCGTTGCCAAGTTTTCCCGTTGTTTATTCCTGAAGGTTTTATAATCCATTCTCTGAAACGATCAGTTAAATTTCCGGTATGCCCTGCGTGTTTTGCTTTCTTTGATACTAGAGTCTTTCTTACCTTGAGTCCTTTTTAAAATAACGTGCTTTTCTGCGACTGTTGATTCAGTTTCATGCCCTTCAGAGGCCACGATCTTTTACTCGTCCTTGTGCCAAAAGTACTATAAGATAGATGCGGCATCAATTTCCATGTATCGTACCCCCGTCAATTATAACACACGAGCTTAGAGTTCAACAGTGCTGTTGTTGGACACCTTTAAAGTGTTCTCTCCACAGTCTCATCTAATCGTTGCATCTGAATTTTTGCCGACAATAAGCCGAAACTTGTCTGATGGATCCTCTTCATTTGCTGACTCCTGCAAACCTTATCACATGGACAAGTAAATGTTGTAATTTAAGCCGGTTCCGTTCTCAGTAAAATATGTTGTCAATTGAATAGTCATGTACAGAATAAAATCTCCCAATGCATCCAAATCCTGCGGTTAAGGCTTATTCTATAGAGTATGGTTATGTTTGTTGAAGTACTCTAGGTAGAAACTGTAGATCGGATGCTAGTCCTCTGTACTCCAAGTATAGTTTTTGCAAACACCATTACATCATCAAGCCTTTTGTTGAATTAATTGGTACATCGGATAAAATAATTATTCATATAACAGTTTCTGGACTGCTTAAGTAAACTTTTTCTGCCGAGTGACACTCGGATGTTCCGCCCATAAATTCGGTACACCAACAGGATTCTGGTTCTGGTAGAGTTTAATATGCTCTACCCCGTCTGCGTGTCTGACCATTCTTTTTAACATGATTTTATCCTTAGCCCATTTGATACTATTTTGATTAATTGTGTATGCTTTAATATTTTGATATAACAAGGAACAGCAAACAGTGGATTCTTGGTACACACAAATGTGTATATGTTATTACTATATAATTTAATTTATACTTACTGCCTTAAGGTAAATAATTATCTTGTTTTCTTAATGTACCATGGCAAAATATACGTATGTTAAGGTATAAAATAGTCCGCGAATGTTACATTTCCTCGATAAAATTGTGTGACATAATGGTCGTGATTTATGTAAGTTCCGATGATTCGCTTAGAGCTAATGCGAATATTTGCTTCGTCTTCTTGTCATCGCATTGTAAATGACTTTATTTCTTTCGACATGCGTCTTTTACATTTCCATCCATTTCGAATTATTATGATTAACATTAGTTTGCACGAACCATTCTAATGTGAAGACATAATCACGTTATAAACCAGCAATCGATTTAAAATTAAGATCAGTTATCAAATTATGTATAGTGATTCTTGTGTTATTAAAATACATCTGTTTGTTTTTGTATAAAATATGTTTAAAAGTTTTAGTTTTGAAATATTATTTTCTACTTTCACTCTTGTTATTAAATCCTATATGTTAGCTCACCAGTGCAATGCATGAAGGATTTTCGGGGCCACTGGTCTTATTTCAACAAAACTTCACGAAAATGATACGTAAGTTACCCTTTCTTAAAGTGGTTAAAAACGTTTCAATCCACTGCGTACATATGTCATTGAGCTTAAAATAGATTTTAAGAGTAAACACTTTAAACGTATCATCTTTCAAATCATCAGATTTTTAATATTAAGTGAGTAGCATTGTTAAGTGATCCTCTACAAAGTTTTCGAAATTGTGCCCCGGGGATCAAAACTGCCCACGCCTTTTTGGCAACATAATTTACCAATACTTATAAGACTTTTAAAGTTAAAGAACTAAATAAAAATGAAATAAGAAATGTTAGAAAATTCTTTATATGGCATAATAACTTAATAAAAAAATAGCTAAAACCACAAAGCTCGAACCTTTGATATTGTGTATAGGAAACAGATTGTTTTGCATAACATATTATTCCTAGCTTGCATCTTTTTTCCAAAACTGACAAAATGCACAGATGTTGACATCTTCTTTCTATTGTCATTCAAATGTCTTGCATTCCAAAAGATAATATTGAACGGAAGCTTCGGTGTGCTGCCACATTCGTTTGGTATGGTGATGATTTCGTTTAATCATGTGGCATATTGTTGAAGGCAAAACCTTGACACATACATATTTCTGCCAACCTTCTTGTTTTGCATATTCTATATTCATTTATCTGAATGAAGACAAACATAATTTCAATATTTGATTATGTGTTATTAAGAAAACATCTGCGGTTGTTTTAGATGCTGGATTGTGACTATGTACAGCCAGTGCATCACATGCCGTGAACTTATCTGTTTAGCGTTAAAAATCGAAACATGACAACTCTATTTGATGGGATATTTTAACAAACTGTTTTCTCTTATTTCCTCTCCCGTTAAAGGCAATGTGTTGTCATGCACAACTGATCAATTGAGTCTCTGTGATGGGACATTTACTTATTCCAATATAAATCGTTCACGTCAACTTAAACGCATAGGTTGCAATCTTATACAACAACAATAACATCGTTTATTCACCAGTAAAGTACATTATATAAGCATGCTACAATAATATTATAATTTAATAATTTATAAGTGAAAGAAGTTGGTTTATAGTGCTGCGAGCTGTTACATGGTAAGTCATGAAGGGAATAATTAATTGCATATAATATTGCAACTGCACTACTAATATTTACCTTTTTGCTTGCAACACATACGATTAGAAAAACTTGCATATTATTGAAGCTGTTATCGGTATAAAAAATAAATGAATTTGAAAAACATCGATCACATATTATTATGATTTTTATAGATTAATGAACGCATCTTAATTTATGGCACAAATCACTCAACATGTCAATCATTAGATTGAAAAACTCATTGTTTCGGTTATAAACGAAATTTCAAACCGTGGGCATGCAAAAAGTCTGAGTTGCAATATGTGTAAGTGCATTTTTTTATCTATCAGTGTATAGGACAAAATCATTTTTTTTATTTACATGTATTTGCCAAGTATTTCTGTGCCATTCGCGATCTTTACTATCTAGTGGTCTTTTATGTTTGAAATCGAAATCAAATACTTGTTTTTCTTAATAATTTAGCAGTATTTTTTATCGTTTTACCGTTTTATTTTCTAATATCTAAGTCACAATGCACTATAACGTTGACGACCCTTACCTTTTATCGAACATCTACTGAATGATAACGCAATCCCATCCAATTAATAACCTTGCGTGCGGAAACTAGCTTAAGTGTTTAGAAGTTGTGACATGTCTTTAAAAAAGTACGATTCTTGAAATCTATGGAAATAATTTCCTGTTTCAGGAAATGAATGACAGGTCGTGTTATAAGAAGAATTATAAAAAAGGTGTGTGTGCCATCGTAGACAGAAGGAAATCAATTCGTCGACTCCTCACGGTTTTGAACAACAGGTAATCAATACATTCAATAACTCATGAGTGGCCAATAATTGTCAATTAATCTTGATAAATTATTCTATGAGTGACCCGTATGCATGTTATATATTATATATATATATATATATATATATATATATATATATATATATATATATATATATATATATATATATATATATATATATATATATATATATATATATATATATATATATATATATATATATATATATCGTGATGTTACATAACACAATTGGAATTTTCAGGAACAAATTCTTAGGTCATAAACATTCCTAAAACTAAAATAAAAATTAAAAAATATTCTTTGGCGAACATTTCTTAGACATTCCAATAAATAACTTGTTATTTTTCTCATACTCTCTTGTATTCCGAAAAGGTTTATATATGATTCTTCAAGCCGATATATTAACCCCTTTTAGATATGAATTGTCCTTTAATTAATGGGTTAACGCGTTGTTGTATTATAACAATAATAAGACATCAAAGATATTTTCACAATTAGTCTTTGAAAGTTATCTAAAATTAGTAATGTTTGGGATATTTCGTACATGGGTCCGAAATTGGAAACTAAGCTTCATTTATGTACGGTTTTATTTGATGTTTAATGAAAGTGACTCATAACCAAAAAACAGCAAATGACGCTGTAAAAATAATCAACATGACAAAAGCACACTGCACCTGTCTCTATTTCGAACATAGATGCAATACAGTTTAGATTATCCTATGTGGTCTTGTTATTTCACCAAAGAACTGCGAACGATCTATTTGAATACTTAAGCATATCGAAACAAACGACACAGCAGTTGTATAGTGCCAATCATTTTTATACAAAGGGCAATTAATTATAATTTACAAGATCAATATGTTACTTCTCGCATTTAACATGCAGTGCATCAATTCAGTGATTGTGTATTTAATTGCAGAGTTTATTGTTAATACGTTCTTTCTTTTTCCAATTACAACAATGCCAATCATCTGAAACTTAAATAATACATATTTAATTATTCCGCTATTAAAACAAAATTAATTTATAAATGCTCAATCATTAGTCTCTAATATTTTGTGTTTTACAAAATAAATTCGAAACATATTTATAAAGGTATTTTATGATAACGGTATTATATGTGTATGTCATCGCTTAGATGGAGAAAAATCCAAGCATTTGCATATGTTGTGGTGTTTGTCTTTTCAAATGGTGACGTTAGAGATTTTAAATGCTTGCGGATTTGTACAAACTACACGAGCATAAAACAATAACGAGCAGTGTAGGTGGAAGAAATAATTTACTTGGCAGGTATAAACATTCCCTAAGCAGCGAATAATTGGCAGTACTAAGGACAACGTAAACATCACATTTAGATTTGATCTTCTAACATCTTCGATATTTCATACTCTACATCAATTAAGTGATTTAATTATTGTTTGAAAATGGAAAAATAACGCACAATATTATAGTACTTTCAACTGTTATATACTTAAATTATTTTTAATGTTGACATTCATTAAACGTTATTTCACTAAAATGTGTCTGAAAAAAAGACATAAATAGGCAACGTTGGAAAAAAGTTTCCTCACCCTCCTAATTATACTTAATCAATGGGATTTAAAACAACTGTTAACTACATGTACGTGGTTTAAAGAATTAACTTAAACGAACGGCATGAAAGAAACGACATAATGCATTATTATACACCTCTTATAAGTGTCACGGCTTTGTTAATGTTCTATGACTACGGTACTGTCCTAAATAAATTCAGAGTTTGTGATGTTATATTACTCATTTTGATTCTGTTTAATTCTTTAAAGATACGGGCTCAAACATGCAGATATAAAAGTTCGCGGTAAATTTAGACAATCGTAATAATGTATATGAACTTTGAATGATACGTTTAGCGTTTTGCATCGATTTTATAAACACAAAAACACCATTAAATGTAATTAGATAAAAGTTCGTATTCATACCGATTTGTTGTTATCCGTGTCTTCTATTTGTTTGCAGTGCTGATAGTGTTTTGATCAATGATGAAGAAATTTTATTCTAATCCGATTCTCATGTCAGTTTTTAAAAGATCTATTCGTTTCATAAATATACATAATTTCCACTATTGCAAGTTTTGTTAATGTTAGCATATGGTATTATAACGCTTATTTAATATCTGTCTGACGTGTATCTGTTACCGAGTCTTTTGCCTAATCTGATAATGAATTATGGTGTTGATTGCTAGAACCCATTTTTTCAATCGTCATAAAACATGTTTTTTTTTTCAAGTTTTCAATTCAAATGGCACTGCATTTCAATTATAATTATCGTATAATCGATTTCAGTATTTATTATACAAGAATAGTTTTATGCATACACTAATTTAAATGAGAATATACTACTTCTATCACGTTGAATATATTGTGTTTCTTAGTTATTGAGAATAATTGTCAGACATCTGAGAGAATTGCGTTATCACCAGCTAGCTATTGGTTTACTGAACATCCTTGACCTTTGACGAACATTAGCCTTATTATATTTCGAATACCGATGTCAATCATTGCCTCTGTTAGTGTTATATTTATATTTCTTGTTATAAGCAAAATATCGTCGCTGATAAATATTAAAGACACATAATCCATTTTGTTTGCACCGGCTTCCGCCATCTTCGATCGTTAATGTCAATTTATATTCACAATTTAAACTTCGTGCATTGCACGAAGTTAAGTGAAATTCTTTTCAGACCTGGAGCATACATGCTTAATATCATGTGCAAAAATATACAATAATTTGAAACTAAAAGATTTCTTTTATACACACTTTGGTAAATTCAAACAGAACGAGATTGTGTTTCGTATTTAAGAAAGAATATCATCTTTATTTAAAAATCCGTACGCGATCGTTATTCAATTCAACTTTATTCAAACAACGTCTTTCATTAATACCATGGCTATTCAATTAATGAGTTATTTTAATGAAGTTAAACTAGATGTTTAACTTTCTTTAAACAGCAGACAATACACAATTCTTCGCTTTGTATTTGCGCATAATTGTAATTACCCCTCCCCTCCCGTTAGAACGTGAAAGGAGTGTATACATAACGTCTTGTGTCCGCCATGGCCGTCCGATCGTCTGCCTTACCGTCTGTTCGTAGACCTAAACCTGTCCTATTACGTTCTTCTACACGTTTATACGTACTGCACGTAGACGCTGTTTCTTGTGATACAACGTTTTGTATGTGCGGATTGTATCAGTCTTCGTTAAAACGTATTAAAGGTATGCGACAGTCATCTACAAAACAGTTAAGCCCTTGTATGCCATGCCAAGGAATCACATAATATGTGTATAACCTTGCTAAGTAATTCGACAGGATGAGTTATGGGTAGCTATAAGTTATGTTAATTGCTTCAAAGTGTATTGCACCCCTATGTTTTTCTCAGTAAGTATGTGGGGACAATGTTTACTTTCATGATTAGAAATAAATTCTGTGAAGTAAATTTTAGACCCACAATCAATCGTGATATATTGCTACATTGTGTATAATATACACATAAAACTATCGTATTTATTCGTAAACTATTTAATCAGAATTCTGCAAGTAAAGCTGTCGCGTTGTTCTTGTCCGCGACTTTGCAAAATTAAGCTTTTTAGTTACTTCAAATCTTTAATTGCCACTAAAAGTAAAGATTCATCGTTAAAATATGAGCAATGTTCGTTTTTAATTATAATCATAACTTGACTTTAATGTTTGCTTATGGCAAGAGTTGACACATGCTGATGGAAATTGAACGTGTATACTGTATGTGTTTGCCATAATTTTCATTCTTATTAAATGTCTTGAAACTCCAGAGATTATATGAGAATTGTAGATTTGTGCGTTCTTATGCATTAGTTCTTTACGAAATATCATTAGTATGAGCAGCCTTTGTCTATTGCGTTGTCTAAGTGTTCATTAATGATTAAATATCAACAAGAAACTGACATACGAGACAACAAGTTATACCATCTTTGTTCATATGTTAAGGTATAGCATTAACATGACACCGACCTTTATACATGACGATGATAAGTGTCGTTGATTTAGTAAAATAATAGAACATTAAAAAGAATATCCCGCTTGACGTGTTGTTTCCCTTGCGTATCAAAGGTTGGAGGACTTCCACCTAAATCTATATATAGGTATGTTTCACTTTTAAACAATATTAGAAAGCTGCGCCGTTATATAATGTGCAAAAGGTTAAACGCAATTTTCACATGTCTATTTAGGCTAGAGGTACCGGACGTAAGTGTAAGCAACGTCTTTTATGGCTGGATTGTCCGATGTGCGTTCCGAATAAACTAGTATGAAATTTTCAACTTTAAGCTAAAACTTTTTATAAAACATCTGTTTTGTATTGTTTTTGTTAGTTTGCTTGTATTTGTATTCGATTGCTTTTAAGTTACTATTATAATAACTAAATCATTTCAGGTCATGCTTATAACAAAGCACGCTTTAAATGTACCAGCAATATGCAAGTACAATTATTGTGAACCGTCAGAGTACAACTGGCGTAAACGTATCCGTCGCATCAGTGTGCTGACCAATTTGTCGAATTCGTTCGGACTCTGCATAAACATTAAATCAAGTGCATGTTTACAATAAGTATCGTTAACATTTAAAATATTCACCATACGCATTCTATTTTGTGGATCCGGTCACTAAAAGTCTTGAATAATCTACATCAATTCCTCATTCAGCCAAGAAACGCAATGTCCTATGTTCATGAGCTTCATATTCGTCAGCAATATAACAACCTCAATCTGATGTTGTTTTTAATACATTACTGAAGCTCTCCTTCGTCATGAAGGTTGAGACTTTATCAAATAAAAGGGTCGGCCCTCTCTTTTAGTCTGCAAACATTATTGAACCTGTTTAAACGGCGCTTGTGCCTATGCTACTGTAAGAACAAAAGTTTATAGCCAAAAAGTTCACATTTTGATTTCATTTTGGAAACACAAACAAAAACAAACGCATGCGAGTTGCTTTCTTAGTTATGATTGTTTCAATCATCTTCACGTGTAATGGCATATTAGTACCAACAGTATATGTACGAGTGAACAGCTTTTATTTAATACAACTTGTAAATTTACATAAAAGGCCATATAGTATCATGTGGTTATGTCTATAAAACATATCGTAAGACTCTTAAGTCAATAGTTTTTCTTAAATGTCCAAGTGTTTCTATCAAATGTTTTGTGTGGCATGTATAATATTTGAGTAACTTATTGAACTATTTTAGTAAAGAGCATTCGCGTTTAATTAAATTTTATTCAGATATGGGGCGAGTTTTTCTCCGTTGTGGCCCCTTGGCATTGACGCTTATCTGGACATGTGCAGTTAATTGAATATACAGATCTACTGTTTTATTGTATTTTATTGTTTACTTTATGTAAGATTTTATTCCTAGTACTCACTGTTGTTTGATATTTAATGACTTTAACCGAAGTGCTAAATTCACGTCTCTCGAGTTCTGTGTTATATTGTCTTTGACCAAAGTTACAGGCGGTGCCAAACATTTTTTTCCATTATTGTTTGTTATTAATTAACAACAATAAACAACTGAGAAATAATGTTATTAATCATTTTATTGATTCATTTTAGCATTATCTACCATATAAAAGTAAAAATACATGTACATAAATGATTATATTTGTTTGATTTTACGTTATAGTTGAAACTGCAAAATAAATCAATAAATAATTCATTTATCATGTTATTTACTACAAATATAAAAACGATTTAACCATTATGTTATATGTCGAGGAAAGATTCTTATAAACATTATAATTTATCGTATTTAGAAATTATTTTATTATAAATGAATTCATACACATATTAAATGTGTATTTTCGACCAGTTAATAATAAAGAAATTATATAATCCGATTTGTAGAAGTAAAAACACTATTCTACAATATATATATATATATATATATATATATATATATATATATATATATATATATATTTATATATATTTATATATATTTATAATTCAGTTTTAATTCTTATGCTGCAGAACATGCAGATCCGATCATTTTATTAGCACATATGTGTATGTGTTCAATAATAAAAGTCATGCACACATACAGGTACATATTTTAACACTTCTCAAAACTGTTCTTGTATGTGTGGTAAATCAATTTTTTGTGCTGAAATTTCTGAGGTACCTACACCCATTGGTGCAGAAAGTGTTATATAATGTATTCGATTCCAGACAATCTTACGTCAGTTCTCTAATGTCACCTTGATGTAACGTTGAAGTCTTGATTGGTATGTCTCAGAATCTTGAGCATGGACAGCATGTTAAGCATACACACAGTGCTCTTTTAAATGTTCACATAAAGTTTTTGAACATAAATCCTAACAAACTGGGATTGACACAGCTGTTTACATATGACATGAGATGGACTGTAGTATGCGGTATAATGTTCGAGCATCTCAAACGCAAGTTATGCATATGCTTTTTTAATATGACCTGTTATTTAAAAGAAACATTAAATACTAGCTATTGCATTTTGTTCATTTAATAAATATTTTCGCTGAAAAAAAGAACAATATGTATCACAATACATTGATTGTGAACGCTTTTAACGCAGGTTTATTTTATGTAATGTGTATATCAATAAAACTTTATGGGAATTCCTTTCTGTCTTCTAGATTACTTGATTGCTGTTGATCCACTCATTAAGCGACGGTTCATCTTTCTTTCTGAAGAATTATCAGGCAAGACAAAGTCTGTCTATCTAGCTAGCTTTATCTAATTTTCAATCCATATGCAATCCAACACATGGCCTTTTTATTGCACGTTTCATTCTTCTGCTTAATCAATACTCACAAATCCAGCACTTGTGACATGCATTAGTTATATTTTATTACTGAAGAGATCATGGTACAAATACGATTATATCGTGTTTTTTTTTTGGCTTAATGTTTTACTTTACCGGGTAAAATTTAGCCCGCGAATTTAAGCGACGTCCAATTATAGTAAACTTTCATGAATAATTATGAATTTCCCTTAATAAGTTATACAATATTCAAAACATTACATTATGATTATTTGATTGGTTGTCCTGTTTTATGATGCCTATAGGCGTTTGTGCAACGCGTAGTGAATCAATCGCAACACTCTCCGTGCAAACGTACTCTTCTTATGACTTTCGTGACAATCATTAACAGACAATCCTCACTCGAAAGACTTTTCAAACCATATGGCAAAAATTGAATTGATTTATTGATATTTTGTTCGTATTAGTTGATCTTTGAACAAATTGTAAATTCATATGTCTATATGTGAATGGCTGTTTGATGCCTTTGGCGATTTGTTTAGGAATGATTGATGATTTTGTCGATCAATACATGCATTGTCAATGCCTTTATTGATCTATGCATGAATTGCCATACCCTTGTCGATTTGTGTATAAACTGTGTATGCCTTTGTCAGTGTGTGAATGAATTGTCTTGCCTTTTGTCGATCTGTGTATAACGATTTATGTCTTTGTCATACGGTGAATGAATTGTCATGCCTTTGTCGATCGATGTATCCACTATTGATTCCTTTGTCAGTCTGGGAATGAAAGGTACCTGCCTTTGTCGATCTGTACATTAACTGTTGATGCATTTGTACGTATGTTAATGAAATGCCAATGCCTTTGTCGATCTGTATATGAAATGTTAATTCATTTGCCACGACAAACACGTGTATTAAAATGTCTCATTCATTCATAATAATATTATAATCAAACAATATAAAAAAAATTTTACGCGGAATGATAAAAAATTTATGAAAGAAACATAAGTGTTCAATCACATTATCCGTTCATTATATTAGAAAGTGTGATAACTTCAAAACTTATAAAATTGTTTGAATATTGTCCATTTGCTTTAAACATATTTCACTCAAATATATATAATAATAATTGTAAGAAAATTAGAAATCTTAGATTAGATTATTAGACATTTATTTCGCGATACGGCGACGTGTTCATACTATTTCGCTTTTATATTGCGAAACAAAGATATGCATATCGTAATTTTTTTGTTTGCTATTGTGCGAAATCTCGATCCGAAGTATCTGGATTACGTGCACCTAATTCAATATAACGAAATCACGTTTTGATGCATTTGTTCATTAATACTAAGGTGTTTGTATGAATATGTGTGTGCTTCATTGGTATTTCCACATTATATAAAAGTGTAAAAAAGTAAATTCTTTCGATAATGTATCCCTTCACTAAACGATAAAATGTTCATATAAGAAGTATTTAGAATAGGTTTTCATTTATATATAGCATGGGTTCGAGACAGATATCTTCAACAGTTAGGTGAAGATTTGTTAAAGATGATTTGGTTCTCCTTTGGGAGTGTTGAGCTCTCGTAGAGGATAATATTGTCAAATGTTTATACGAGCTTACGACGCGAGTTCAGCTTCAAATTGATGTACCGACGCATGCAATCTATTATCCAAACAGGGGCGTCGTTTATTATCCTCTATTTTAAAATGTTTGAACACAATTTACACAAAAACATAATTGTTGTTTATCGTTGTAATGATCCCTTTCGAACATTCAATTGATAACTATTTAACAAATTGATACTTCATTTGAATTATTTCCTATCTCTGAAGCCTTAATTTGAGAAATATGTTACTCGCACAATTGTGTTAATGCAGTTTAAATGTAATTAGAGAGGTTGTGTTAAAATAAAATAGAAGCATCAACTCCCTAAAGAGACTGCGTTAATTGCATTCTACTAATGTGTAATTTACGTGTAATGGAATGTCAAAGAACATATATATTAAGAATTCTCAATATAGTATGCGCTGTATCCCAGAGAGGGCGATTAATAACGGAACTGCTTTTAAATATTAGTTCTTTATTAAACCAAGCACGATTCTTTGAAAATTGATATTAAGTTCAATTACATAGAACTGCCATCATTTTTAAAAATGATTTGTGCGTATTAAAGTGATAAAAAATGAAAACCTCCGATGATGGCTTTTGCAGAAACATTTGTATTATTTAAGAAATTTAAATAATTAAAAAAAGAACGTGTGCGTAATGTTCATTTTAGTTAATTAATACAGTGTAAAATGTTGGTTATAGAATCGCATATGAACCAAAGTTGCGACATTACAAGAAAATGATTGAGTTTTCCAAATGTACATCATTTAATTGACATCACTAGAAACTAGAAAGACACCAGGTTATGTAAAAAGCGTTACGGTAAATGTCCATATTAATGTGATTACTTAAGCAATTCGATCCCACTGACACGGTCTTTAATTCTAATAATTATACTAATTATAATGTTGGAAGCAGTCTGATAAATGAATTTAAATTCATGTTGTCCTTTTTTTAAGTTTTAAAGTTTTTAAATTTCTAATTAAAAGCATCAACACACGTTTAACGAAAAACGACCTATAAATAAATATATTGCTAGAAAGAAAATACGTGTCTTTATTTGCAAGTTTAAATTTTGGAAGCAGTCAATAATTAACAATTAGTTAAAAGCAAAAACTTTTGCACCAATATACATAATAAGATATCTGACTGATGAAAAGCATAGGAGAACACATCGATCGAGAATTAGCTATATTTTCGGCTAATATAGTTGTTGTTGTTATTTACTTAATAACGGTTTCGCATTGAAATGCCGGTTAAATATATGGGAAGAGACTATTTACAAAAGTTCATGTTTAAAAAATAAATATGCAAACATATCTTCCCGCATGAACGTGGCACTCTTCTGATTATATTTAGTATGAACAAACTTGCATTTCTCTATTGTGATTGTGATGTCTTCTACAGTATTTATGTTTAATCATTATATCCATACATGGTATAATTATATTATGTAACCAAAATTAAGGGTTTTAAATATGATACAATTTTAATGTCGTATGGAAAAAAAACAAAGAATCCATATAACGTTATATCGGCTTTGATGTTTGTGATGTATTTACAAAAACACTTTTCTAACTTGTCCGTCGTAATCACTGGATAAAATATATGAGGCTTCACTACCTGAACGTCTGTAACTTTTCACTTTCATTAATAACACTTTTGTAAACGTAACACAGTTGCCACTTTCCCAATTATATAACAGGAGGTAATTTAACGAATTTCTTTTTTTATACATCAATAAACAAGTTATAGTTTTGTCCGCGTGTGTGCCATTGTTTAGCTCATACAGCTGAACACTTTAATGAGCCCATATATTTTATTTGCAGTAACAGGTTTACGAACTATTTTACTATTAATACTTTTATTTGTGACATATCTACTGCTGCTCATACACATCCTAAAGATAGAAACATTTTAAATAACATTATTGAAAACTACAATATAATAGATATCTGGCGTACAGAATACCCAAACGAAAGCAAATTCACCTGGCACTCAAACACAAAACCAACAATATTTTGTAGATTAGACTATTTATTAATATCTGAGTCGCTTTGCAACATTATTGACACATGTAGCATAAAACCAGGATTTATGACTGACCACTCTCTAGTTGAACTTAAACTACACAAAAACAACCTGAAAGAGGCCCAGAATACTTAAAATTAAAACAGCATATTATTAGATACACAATATCAAACGCAAATAAAACAACACATATTCAATACAGTTCAAAATAATACAGATGCGAACCTGACGAAGAAATTAAACAGTCCCTATTTGCTGACGATGCAACTTACTTTTTAAATGACAGTAGTGACTCATTCAATAATCTTATAGATCGTTTACACTTTTTGGAATGGCATCGGGTCTTAAGCTAAACAAATGTAAATGTACTGTGCTACGAGTAGGTAAATTAAAACAAAGCAAAATTCATCTTAAAAAAGAAATGAAATTCAACTGGGCATCAGATGAAGCAACAACGAACGTTAGGAATTACCTTTGCAAACAGTGAAAATCAAACAATTCTAAAAAACATATTGCCTAAATGACAAAAATTCAAAAATTGTTTAAAATCATGGCAGCATCGTAAACTTACACTAATCGGAAAAAACATCGTGTTAAAAACGTTTGCACTCCCTACATTAATGTATATACTAACAGTCCTCCCAAACCCACCAAATGATATTATTGTAGATATAAAATCAGAAATATTTAATTTCACATGGGACGGTAAACCTGATAAAATTAAGCGAACTCAATTAATTCAATCAGTAGAAGATGGAGGTATCAGACTAACGGATATAGATTCATTCCTGAATGCAATCAAATGCAGTTTGGTGAAAAGATATTTAGATAATACCAAAATTAATGTATACACTAACAGTTCTCCCGAACCCACCAAATGATAATATTGAAGATATAAAATCAGAAATATTTAATTTCATATAGGACGGTAAACCTGATAAAATTAAGCGAACTCAATTAATTCAATCAGTAGAATATGGAGGTATTAGACTAACGGATATAGATTCATTCCTGAATGCAATCAAATGCAGTTGGGTAAAAAGATATTTAGATAATACGAATACGAGTAAATGGAAATTATTCTACCAGAAAATTCTTAAAACATATGGTGACTCCTTACTTTTTAAATGTAATATCGACAATAATATCTTATTTTCATGGTAAAAAACACTCTTTTTATTCCAATATTTCCCCCAAATGGGCTTTATCAAGGTTTACAAATATAAATTTACTACATCTTTTTTACTGCCTTTTACATCAATAAAGTAAATGTTTTTCAACGTCAAAAATGACAGGAAATGACGTCATGACGTCATACATTACCATGTGATATACAATTGCGCCAATATAAGTAAATAACATATACCGATGACTATTTGTTGTATGATTACTATACTTGATTAGAATTTACTACCAATTGTAATTAAAATACTATACTATAATAATAATAATACAGATATTGACTTCACGAGACAAAAAATATCCACACATTCAAAATTCCTATTTCTTTGCCATCAATATTAATACAATATATCAACATTAATTCTTATTTTCTATATTTATCAACATTAAAATACACTGAAATGATTAATAATTAATTAATTATAAAAATTCATCCTCTTATATACTTGTACATAGAATTACACCTTTACACCTACTTGTATACGTACATCAACATAAAGAAGTCATATATATATATATAGTATAGAGAGAGAGAGAGAGAGAAGAGAGAGATAGAGAAGAGAGAGAGAGAGAGAGAGAGAGGAGAGAGAGAGAGAAGATACGAGATAAGGCGAAAGTATAGCAGAGATAGACCGCGAGATAGAGCGAGAGAGAAGATAGAGGATATAGGCGAGCGTCAGCGATATCGTCGCTCGCTCTGAGAGAGAGAGAGAGAGAGAGAGAGAGAGAGAGAGAGAGAGAGAGAGAGATACACTCTTACACATACTTATATACACACTCATACGCTATAAGTCAAATATGCCATGAGTCAAATAGAACGAAGGAAGTTTTAAGTGAAATGCCTATTGTTGCATACAGACGAGACAAGAACATAGCAGATATATTAGTGCATGTAAAAACCAATCGGACTTTGACAAGGGAGGTCAACCTAGTAGAAAGATGTACCAAAAGGTGAGTAGTGTATGACATGCTAGCAAGGGGGTTGCCGAACCGTGGAGGAGTGGGTGGAGTGACCATTAGCAAAAACAGACCTGTTAAGCATGGAACGGCTTCTATGAAATAAACTGTATACAATGTGACAAAATGGTTTATGTGGGAGAGACATCACGCTCACTAACAGAACGGTTGAAGGAGCATGAGGCAGATACAAGGCACCACAGAAGCAACCCTGTTGCTGAACATTTTAACTCCAGAGAACATGGTGTAGAAGACATGGGTGTATGCGTTTTACAAACTATTACGGACAATTCAGATTACTATCGCAAGATAAAAGAACTTAACTGGATACAAATATTAAAGACAGAAGCTCCAAAAGGTCTCAACACAAAGGCAGATTCCGATTTAGTATGGCCGGATTAATAGACGATAGTGTAGGCCAATACGAGATCCATGTACACAATTTAAGTAACAACTGATAGCGTATGAGTGTGTATATAAGTATGTGTAAGTGTGTATATATATTTATACGACTTATATGTGTGGATGTACGTATACAAGTAGGTGTTTATATGTAAAGGTGTAATTATATGTGCAAGTATATAAGAGGATATGTACATGTGTGAATATATGCGTATATATGTGTGCATATGTATTAATACAATACGTTATAATTTAACTTAAATTAAAAAAATGAAATTTGAATTATTATAATTAATTAATTATTAATCATTTCAGTGTTGTCATCGGTATATGTTATTTATTTATTTTGGCGCAATTGTATGTCACATGGTAATGTATGACGTCATTTCCTGTCATTTTTGACATTGAAAAACATTTACTTTATTGATGTACAAGACAGTAAAAAAGATGTAGTAAATTTATATTTGTAAACCTTGATAAAGCCCATTTCGGGCGAAATATTGGATTAAAAAGAGTGCTTTTTACCATGAAAATATACATCTTTACCCCTTACTGGGTATTAAACTAAGTAATAATATCTTAGATGAAATTTCAACCAAAACATATTTCTATCCAATGTTCTATACGGCATTGTATATAATTACTCATAATTTAGAAACCAAAATAAACAGTAAAATCATTATATGGAACAATAAAGACATAACCACTAACAATTAAACGTTTTTCTACAAATAACGGTTCGAACGAAACATAAAATATGTAGATCAATTGTACGACTACAGAATAAACGACTTCTATTCTTTTGATTACTAATGCTACATATTCGGAATACCTACAAGTAAATTCATGATGTACTACACATTGATCAAAAGTATACAAATACATATTAAAGCTGTAACCAATACAAATAACACACCATGTACTCAAAAAACATTCGTTGAAAACATTATTGCAAAACAAAACAAAACGAACACAATATTTTACACACTTCAAATTAAAACCCCTGCCGAATCTCTAAAGCTCAAACTAAATGGCAAAACCTTCTTGGAGAAAACGAACTTAATTTGAAACAAATATTTGTCATGCCATATAAATCAACTACTGATAGCACACTGAGAAATGTTCAATATAAATACATCCAGAGAATCATAGCAACAAATAAACACCTTTTTAAGTGCAACCTAAACAACACAAATCTATGCGATATGTGTAGTGAACATATTAACAATAGAACACCTTTTCTGGGAGTGTAAACATATTCAATCTGTATGAATCAGTTGACAACATTTCTAGAGAAAAAACAATTAAATGTTAAACTATCTCTCTTAAACATCAGTTTAGGGGTAAATACCTTCAAAATACAAGAGATTAATAACGCTGTGAAATACATAATTATATTAATGAAATATTTTATATTCAGCCTGAAATACAGAAAACAAATACCTACAGTGAACTGTTTTATCAATTATTTAAAATTGAAGATTCAAATTGAAAAAGAAATTGCCCTAAACAATGATACACTTCATATATTTGAACAAAAATGTAAAAAACATTAAGCTTTCATAAACAAGTCCAGTATGCTTTCTACCCGCTTTATGCAACTCATCTTTATTCATAGCTATTCTTTTTGTTGTTGTGTTTTTGTGTGTTATGTTTACAAACAACCAAATATACAAACACATAGTATCCTTTTTTTAATCAAAAGGAAATCACAAGGTCAAAAAGTAGATATTAGCATATCTTGTATAACATGTTTGAACATTATTGCTGCTACATGGTATCGCTTTGTTTTATGATCCTATACATTTATACATTGTATGTCTTATATTGAATTTAAAAAAATATCTACTGCTGCTAAACATCGGCGCGAAAAATATACAGAAAACAATAGTTTGAAAGCGCATGAGGAAACGTGTATACTGTTAATGGGTCGTATTAGCTTATCAGCAGAGAATATTTAGGATTTTCAGGCAGTTTGTCAGTTAATGTTCCTAGCCATATCCATGTTTTCATGGCACTGGGTGACATAACTTTTCTTCAGTATTATTACAATAATACATTTTGATTGCCATAACTACTCAAAAGGTTTAATATAAAATGTACAGTGCAAGGTTGTCATAAATAAAACAAAAGATTGAAACTAAACACAGGACCGTCATAAGTTGGACAATTTTCGGTTGATTTTGTTTTTGATTCATGACACTAGGCCTCTCATTAAGTACTCAATATATAAAATAATATATAACAAATATATGAAATATTTAAATAACTTAAAAATCACTGAACATTTTAAAGGAAGATTCGGTTTTCCCCTTATTTTGTACATGTATGATGCTGTAAAATTATTGAACATATCAACTTAAAGCAATTTAAGACATGAGGGTTTTTTTAATATGAGTGTAATGAGTGTAATATGAGGCTACAACATATTAAATACTCAAATGCGCATAAAATGTTGTATTATCACATTACGTGTTCCGTTATGGTCAAAGTTTACTAATTAGTTCAAGTTATATATAATTGATATAATTGATCTCCGTTTTCATGACACTCCATTCATCATTTTAATAAAGGGACTTAAGGATCGTTTTAATAATCTTGATAAATTACTATTTGTCAACTACACTGGTCGTCTCATACCATTTTAGTCTGCAAAGAATGTTTTGACATGTTGGTGCGTGGTACTGTTTATGGAGGCTACATATTAGCAGTAAATGGGTCGTGTGCACTTATTTCGTTTAATGAGCAAAACATAGGCATGTGCATGCCTGCATTTTGTTGCAAATTAATGTTTGAATAATGTCTTATGATTACCAATATCATCTCCTTCGAAATATATATACACGATTTGACATTCTGATTTACGCAACTGTTGCTTACATATGTGTTGACCATCTAGAAATATTTCATAGCTGATCTGCCTTGTTAGCATTTGTACATATTCAAATGTTGTGTTTGATTACTATTTAGTTTCGAGGATTTTTTAAAAAGTGTTCTCTAACAGCACGTTAACTGCAGTTCATGTTGCAATTATTGATAGTTATACACAATTATACATATATAAGCTAACGATGTATTTTAATTTTTTAAATGTTCATATACATAAAACGTTTGAGGTTTCGTATACTTTACATATGTATTAATGTTCAAACTTCTTATGTTATTATGTAAACTTAAACACAAAAGTAGACCATAGTCTTTTAATGTTATTCTCGTCAAGTGCCCTTCCTTTTGTACGTGTCATACACAAAATTACAGTAGCAATTCGCGTGTAAATTGTTTACTGTCTTAAAATGTATTTTGGGACGTGTGTTTAATATCGTTGAATTTCTCATTTAAATTAAGCCACTTGTTCATGGTTATTTCAACACTAAATTAATGTGCAATTGTGTACACGTGAATTAAAAAAACAACATCGTCAAGTGCGTTCATTCGTTTCATATATTCATAGTTCAACAAAAAAATACTGCTTTGTAACATACAAGTTTTGTTAACCGAAATATGGTTTCCTTTTTATAAAGTAAATGGAGTATTTAACATAATAACATCGTTCGAAATTCGAGAATTTTTGCAAATATATACATGTAAGAACTTTGTTTACATTATGCACCAGACCCTGTAAGCAGAACTTCTTCCTGTAAGAGCAGTCATTGCAAAAGGCTATCGTTATTAGGTGTCGTTTGATTAATTTGCTCGCTTTACTAAAGGGCACAATGTATTTCCGCCTGTCATGACGTCTCAATCCTGAAGCAAAGTTAACACGCAAACGCAACACCTCCACATCGCGTGTGCTAGGAGAGTACATGTCGTACAATCAGATAGCTAACTGTTGAATCGAATGTCTACATGCCACATCTAATTTCATGTTCAACGTCAAAAGAATTGATCATGGAATCTCACGGCTATTATTTGGAGTTGGTGTATTGGTCTGTAGTTTATTATATCTTAGTTCCTGTTTGTGTTGAAGATATTATTGTCGCATCCTTTTTTTTTCAACACTAGCTACATTTGAAACCCAGGTATTTAGTATATAATTTACTTTACGTATTCAATATAGCGTCTTTTTCCATGTTTAATATGGCATTATTTAAATATATATGTTTAATAAAACGACTCTCACTGACTAATTTAGCGTATTTATTAATAATTCTAGGTTGACTGTTTAGTCCATAAATACTACATCAATTATAGAGTCCATTCGGTATATGTATATCCATATTTTAAATGTATAATACTAAAGATTAAGATACATTCGCTATTTAAATTATTTATATGGCATATTAAAAAGTGTTAGTTACATGAGTATGCAAAAACTGCTAATATGAAATAAATCAAAACTCTGATTCAGTTATATTATAAATACTATTATATCATGTATCATATATTATGTTTAACCAACTTTATATCAACGTTATAAGCACTGTTTAAAACACTGAGATCCAATAAAAATAGATAACACTAATGAATGTTTATTTTTTTTAAACAAACACACATTCCAAATAAATTGTTTGAATACTGAATAGACTGTTAAAGGCTCACTGCGTCATCTTCCGTTTGTGATAAATCTCTTTTCGCTTTTGACATTTCTAAAATGTCTGTACATCCATCGGTACAAGAAGCGTTATAATCGATTTCAGACTCTCTTACCCCCGTTCTATAATTCCACCTTGCGGTTACGTTGAAGCTTTGACTTTTAAACGTCAGACGTCTTACGTATTGACGTCCTTTAAGACACCCACACAACGCTCTCTTAAACATTTGCCGAAAGTTTCTTGACATAAATCCGTACACAATTGGGTTGACACAGCTATTTATATAAGACATGAGATGGAATGTTTCCCGCATGTATTTATATGGAGGGATATTGAGCTCTGGAAGTATCTCCAACGCCACAAGAAGATCATTCGTTAGAATCGGTGCCCAACAAATGATAAAAACGACGACTACAGCAACCAGCATTTTAATGACCTGAAACCAGTTTAATACAATAAGGAACTATATCTATAGTAAACAATAAGGAATTATATCTTTGTAGAACACGAGTGATATAAAGTGACTGAGCAAATGAACTCTACCTTGGTTTAAGATATAAATCGCCTGTGTAGGGCAGAATGAAGACTTTTAGAAAAAACAATGCCGACTACTTTGGTAGAAAATACTGAATCCTTACGTGGCAGAAAATCTGTAACTGTACAGGGAAATTTATTAATTAATTAATATAAATTAATTAATTGTTGGATAAATAGAAGGATCTCTAACTTTGTATAAATATGGAATTCTAACACGGCAAATTATACATTTTTAGAAAATAACCTCCATGTGTCATCAATATATTACCTATCATTGTACATGTTCAGATCACTTTTAATATTGTGTTTCGAATTGTTACAAATATTTCAATGCAGCTAAGCATCACGGAATACATTGCCAGGAACAAGAAATTAATAATATTTAAAATGATAAATAAAAACCTGTTTTTTTGTTGAATCGTCATCAGTAAATTTCACCCGCAAAACCGGAGTCTTTTCCGTGCTCGACATTCTTAAAGGTGTGCTATTTGTTGACCCATTCCTCTCATAAAACTGATTCCTACGCGTGTCGCTGAAGACAAGACGGTAGAACAGACATTATCTTCATAAATAATCAATAACACTGAAGTTATCTAACAAATACTTGATAATCTTTAATTTGTTCTGTTAACAGACTTCTAATTAATTGACTATCAATTGAGTTCGCTAAATGTCATTAAACAAACACATTTATATACATGAATATCTACTCTGAAATATTCGTGGCATGAAATGAATTATTCTAAAATGGAAACTGACAACGCTTGTACATTACTTGGCAAACCATCAATTTCGACGAATTATTTGAATTGAACCCCATTTTTTAGTGGTTAATACATGATTTTGCAATCTCTGTCCTTTTCTATCTCTACCTATGAAAAATACAATTAGCCATTTGGTTAAATTGGGTTTCACATTACTCGTTGAAACATCTGGATTTTATCAAATATTAAATGTGTTTTCTTTATATAAGAAATGAATGACCATATACAAAAAGCATTTTAACAAACTTACGCATCAGCTCTCATTGTTGATCTGTGCTTCGCCATGAACCAAAGTTCCTGACAGACTCGTATGTAGGCAAAAGACATGATTATCACGGGGAGAACGAGTATTAGTCCGAACATGTACCCCTCGTATAAGATACGGAGAAATGGAGTGCTGAACCATTTAACACACCAATACGCTTGTCCGTGTCGACCGACCTGGATCTGAATCTATAGTATGCCGAAATAAATATGTAAATCTGTAATTATGTCAGTTACATATTTGCAGGTATGCCGACTGACCTGAATCTAAATGTAGCTTAAATTATACATAAAACTTCACCTAGGTATCGTATATATTTAAATTTATTTATTTTCTATCAAAGAACCGAGAGGTGCATATCGTTTGCCGTGGACTAAATTTCAAAATAAATTTAGAAAAAAAGGAGGGACTTTCGTAATCCTAAATACTAATAGTATTTTACATTACATCAATATGTACATGTTTTAAACCATTTCTTCTATATGACATTTAACATATCTCGAATGATATCGTTTGCTATTGTTTCTGATACGTGCAAACACTGTAAGTAAATTCTTAATTTGTTTAAAACTTTTTTTGTGTAATCGAAACGAATGAATACCCTTCCAATCAAGATGGGAACTCCTAATATGAAGGAGGCGAACCAAAGAGCACAGATACATCTCCTAGCTCGTCCCTTTGTACACACGTATTTAGCTTTCATTGGGTGAACTATTGCGTAATATCTGAAAAAGCAATATTTTTCATAGATTAGAAACGCGTTTAATAGAATGTACCCTAAAATGCCTGTTTTTAAGAATAATCTAATTTGTTTAAACAATTCCAAATAAACTGAGATATAGACTTGATATTAATGTCATGGTTACCATTGCGGCTAATATATATATTTACAAGCTACATATAGATATGTTCGTGTCATTTTGTTAACTGTACAATAAGCAAATCAGATGCAGGTAGTCAGTAAAAGGTAAAATAAGGTTCAGAAAAGAAAAACTCTCAATAACCAAGTGTTGCCCCACTGAAGTTCGTAACTTAGTCGTCCGGGAGAAAAGTGTCAAATTGAACAAGGATATATGTGCAAGGCGAACAACGTTATACGATTACCCACCTTTCGAGGCTCATAAACGGTCAAGGTCGCAACGGAACAAATTGCTGACACGTTTTGGATGTAGTGAATGGTTTTGCACATGAACGCACCGAATCTCCAATGGTAAGAAAAAAAGGTCGCAAACTGAAACAATAAAACGTGTTTCAATGCAAATAATGAAATAATGCGCAATTTAAAGACTTATGAATTTTCTTAAACGTATTTTAACATAAAAATGGGTTTTAAATCGTATTATATTGTGCGTAGAATGTGTATGAAATTTTAAAGGGACCATTTTCACAGATTTGGGCATGTTTTGAAGTTTGTCATTAAATGCTTTATGTTGATAAATATTAACACTAGATATAAAAAGCTCCAGTAAAAAATCAAGAATAAAATTTAAAAAAGAAAATAAGCAGGGCTTGAACCACTGACCCCTGGAGTCCTGGAGTAAAAAATCTACCATTTTGACCACTCGGCCATTCTTGCGGATACAATGCCATATGTATTTTATATTTTATATAAGAAATCCTCGTAGTTTCACAGAATATAACGACAACAACAGAACTCTGCAAATAATAAATTCGTTTCGCGTTGCAACGCTTTATAATTTTCAGGTTTTTAAATTGTCAACAGATGCATATAATGGCTATTTTAGAGCATGGTAAATGTTCAGTATTACTGTATCCTCACAAAAATCATAACTAAAACGAAAAGTTGCGAATCTGAAACAACTTTTTCCAATTTTGTCAATTTACCCAAACGTGAAAAGGCCCCTTTAAGGTTGATATCGACATGTTCATGCTACTGTTTTCAAATAAACGGGTACATAAAGAAGTCACCTGTTTCTGAAATTGTCAGGGTCACATTCATACGCACGTTATTTAATGATACACGTAAGACCAACGTTACGTTCTTAAATATAATTTCATACATTGAAATAAACGAGTGTTCTTGTTTATTTATTAACCAATAAAGTAGATTTAAGCCACGTGCGTTGTTTGTGAGGTGGAGTTAATGTATTTATTTCATTAGGCATTATAATATATGCAAGAAGTTATGATGTTCAAATTACATGCTTTAGTATACTCTATTTCTATACGACATTGTAAGTTTGCAATTAACTTTATGTCGTTTGCGTTGTTATGATGTTTCAACATTGTAATTTATTTATTTCACAAATCATCAACATGAAATCTCAAATCGCGTATTTCCCCTCTAATAAGGTAATGAATATTTGTTCATATTATAAAACACTGTAAAGTGCTGAAAAACATTAAATCGTGTCGCTAAAATTTCTAATATTTCTCGATCTAAAGGAAGAAAATGGCATTCCGACTCGAATAGTAACGTACTCAGTAAACGCGGAATCTATGGATCAATGCAAGTGTAGCCGATGAGATAGAACTCGTTTAGTTTCTCTCTTTAGATAGAATACATCATCATCGGAGATACTTGCATATAACGTTAAATTACTAGATTAAATGTTTTTTATTGTTGTGTTAAAGTATGTTATTGCATAAAGGTATTGTTCAAATGTTTATTAGCAAAGAACAATTTTAATTACAATTACAGAATCACAAAATTGCACATTCTATTGGCTCAGTATAATGTCAGTAAGTGAACATTCTCTGCTTGAATCATTAAGTAGTAGTAGGGAGAGGGGACATGGTCATAGAAATAATAGCATTTTTTCGGGGCTTGGAATGTAAACGATAATATTCTGGTTTGAAGTAGAGCGTTCTACGTCCCTTATTTGTCCAGCCCGACTGAATTGTAGGTTTTTGAGTTGTTGTTGTATTATTTTAAATAAAGGAGTACTGATGCCTTTGATTAAAAGATGTTCGACATTTATTTACCTTGATTGGAACGCAGATCAACACCAACAACAAATCCGCGGAAGCGAGGCTAAGAAGAAAGGTGTTCGTAATTGTCATCATTTGTTCGAACCGACTGACGGAAAGTATCACTAAACCATTGCCTATTATTCCAAGCAAAAGTGTTGCGCCGTATGACAAAGACATTGGTACCAGTTCTTGCAAAGGTGGACTGTATAATATCTCGTAATCGTAGTCGTTAGCATCTGTTGTAGCATTTGTTGAATTGACGTGCCATGGTGCGAAGCTAATCATCGTTTCGTGATCCATTTGGTCAATATTTTGTAATTACTTTTTTGTATGATATTGCACAATAATATCAATGTATAATGATGCTATATTTGGGGTTAGTATCTAAAACTATTCACATTTAAAACTAACTCAAAAGGATATAAGGCATCTTCATATTGTGTTTTCAGTCATGTAAATTTTTATCATATATTTGAAATATTGTCAATTCGTCTGTTTGTGTTTACGAAACTTAACTCAAATCCTACGATTTCCATCTTTTGAATTATCACAACATAGACAACAAACACAAATTGCGACACCAAACCCGGTCCGTAAAAAAGTTAAGTCCGCACAATCTTCAATTTCGCGGTAGAATGATTTATCAAGATATTGCAATCATCTTCAAGCGTAGAATTGCGATAAATACCACACTGTCTCTCCACAGCGACTGAAACTACCAGCGGTCTTCTTGCCAACCGTATTGAAATAAGTACGCATGCCTAGCGATACAATAACGATACGTCGTTGCATAAATTATGGAGCCTATGACATTGGGGCTTGTCATAATTCATCCCAAATTGTCCTCTGCAACGTGTCATTTTCGTCTTATCAAAATTACTGGATTCTTGGGATGAATATTGATAAAAAATGATTTGGGTAAATCAATTTCTGTTTGTGTGATACTTCTCGGTTTTGTTATCTAAACGACCATGCTATGACAAGAAATATTTTGTAAATGCGTATTTCTAAAAAATATGTGGCATATACGGCTATATTAGGCACATGCTAATGGACATATGTGTGTGTTGGTATGAAAAATGGCAACGTTTTTGTGGGAAACTTAATAATAGTCAATAAGTATAAGTACACTTCAAAAAATTATTGATAATTTAATATAATCAAAATTAAATTGATGTGTAGTTTTATCTTATAAAGAACTGCATCATCGAAATATCCATGTAAGAAAATAGCACTTTCAGTGATTTAGCATACAATTTAAGAGAATAGCATTTTATGGCACGACTTAACACATTATTAAAAGGGTTAACACAATTATATAAACGAACCTGTCTTTTTGGTGACAAAAACAGCCATGCAAAATGAATAATCAACGTGCATTTTACATGAGGCACAACTTTTTGAATTAAGATACATTTATACAATTGTACAACAGAACGTTATTGAAAAGCATCATGAGTCAACAAATTTGGAGAAATGATGACAATAGAAAACGAATCGCGATGCAATCATATGAAATAGCATATTTTTTCTGAATATGACGTATGCAAAAATAAAGTATGATATAATTGCAGTATAATGTTTGTTGCATGCGAATGAATGTTTAAAATATTAATTATACACATTATTTAAATTTCATTACCAAAGATGGTTTGAAAACATTACCACCATAATTTAAAATATAACAGATATAAATTTAATTTGGTTTCTTGCACATTTTTTACATCCATCTAATCCAAAAATACCTGTTTGCTATACTAACGTAAATATATAAAACGCATATGGTAAATGCATGAATTTCATAAACAAATTGACAAATATCATTGTATCAATTAAACAAAGTCGGATATGCTGGAAAAAAAACTACTTGAATGACAAAAATAAATCCCTACCCCGTGATGCTAATGTTTTATTGTTTGGGAATTGTTTAAATATGTTCAATGACTAGTCACTCTTTCGGAAAGAAATGTATTGTATTTTATTGTATTGTATTGTATTGTATTGTACTATTTGCTTAGTTTACAATTAAGATACTGATCTGAGTGGAAGCATCCACCGATGGAAGGCTGAACAAAAATAATAATATCAAGAGGTACGTAAACTTAGAGAAGCCACGCATGCCTATAAATCAGATAATCTTGATCGAGATCATACGCATATTTTGTAAAACAATACTATTTGTTGTTGTTTTTAATTGCAGGTGAAATTCATCCTTGAAAATGGAATAAGATAATGTTAATAAATAAATCAAGTGAATATAACCGTTAAGTGAAATAAGGTATTTTTACAATACCTTTTAAAGCCACACACCTTGAAATGAAATGCATGTTAATCGATACATATATATGCAATTTGAAAGTGTGCAAAGTTGTCATTAAATCTATAGCCTAGTAATTTACTTTTTTTAAATTTTTAAACCGAAAGTAGGATTTATTTTACATTTACGATCATTTCGACAAACGCGATTATTTTTAAGTTTAAAAGCGCAAAAGACGGATTTCTGCCTTGTAACCACCAGATATATTCTTATAGGCATAGGTAAAATTAAATCTATGCCTAGTAAGCAAGTAATTTATTATTTTTCAAACGGTACCGCTTTTAAACCGAAAGTAGGATTTCTAGAGGTAAACGTCCATTTCAACAAACGCGATTATTTTTAAGTTTAAAAGCGCAAAAAAGACGGATTTCTACTTTGTAACCACCAGATATATTCTAATTGGCATAGATAAAATATGTTTCTTATTTATACTTAAATTTACTTTCATTTCAAGTTGGTTAGCCACACACCTTGAAATGAAAGTAACATATATGTTTAAAATGATTGAGCAATTATAAAGACATGTATGTTTTACGTTGTATAAATGCATTTAGCCTAAGTACCACTTTTCGTTTGTACAAAATGGTCTAGAAGGATAAATTTTCAGATATTTAAATATAATTATAATACAAAAGCAAAATTAACATTATTTATTCCCTTTGAAAACACACATTGTTCTCCAGTTATTGTACCTGAGTATATATCTCGAAGGGTTATACTAACCTTTAATGTAATAAGTAATGTTGATTTAAGTTTGATATATTAGGTTCCTAATGATTAAATAATAACCTTACATTGACTCTTCGTGTTTTGGTAATGCAATTTAAATGTTATTATGAAATTGCTAAATTGGAGGGTTGCAATAAACACAAGATTTTGCAAAGGACATGCATGTGAATCTTAATTCACCAATATTCATTTAACATCAATTGACATGTATCCGTTGATAATATTATGAAGTCTCGTGCATATTCTCTTAAATATTACGACGCTACAAAAATATATTTCTTGCACGAGCGTCAAAGCAACAAATGACAGTTAATATTGCATTCTTGAACATTTTGCGCTTATATTGTACATACGCCGACTGCAATTCACATTTAGCAATACGTTTCACGTCGATTCACATCAAGCAAAACAAACTCATCACAAAGCGCATAAATAAAACATGTAAGACTTGCTTGATAGTTTTTGTTCTTTGTTTGACCCTTTTGTTTTAATATCTGAGGTATTATGCATTCATTATGTGAAAATTCCAAACATTAAATAAGTACTACCACGAAATTTTTCAAGTCACCACGCTCACTTGTAATTTTAAAAAACGACAACCATCGAAAAGCTATTTACTCCCTGTAACAGGCGTGAAGCAATGCGTGGACATTATATCAAGTATAAGTATATCTTAAATGTATGACAAACTGGGATCACTGTCCTTTACTTGCATTGATTCGTTTGTATTGATTATTTATCGATTATCAACACAGAAAATGCCCATTGCATGTATTGTTGTTTATATAGCATGCATAAAATGATCATTATTACACTACGCTATAAAATTAACAACACACTAAGCCATTAACAAAACTTACAAACCAACCTTGTACCGGCTTATAGATATAGGTAGCGACAGTCTTAATCAGTTTGCCTTATGTTTCTAAAAACAGCATATGCAGGCCAAAGACAAAAAACTATTTCTAGCAACATGCGTTGCAAACTTTTGAATACATAATTAAACATTTATTAAGCATATATAGTCAATGTGTTTGGTTCCTGAAAAAAGTATGATAACGCTATTTATCGTATAAAATAACAAAAATTGCTTTTCACAAAACACAAAAACAAACAACGATAAGATGCGCTCATACGTGATTTACCCGTCTCTTTAAATGAAACTCAAAGATTGTTTATAACATCATAATCAAGTTAATTTCAGTGATCTTCAAAATTATAACCATATTTGAAAAACATGCATACGTTTGTATCTTTAAATGATACAGTTTAACGAAATCTCAAATAAAGTAAATAAGTTCGTATTCGGTAAACGTTGATGCATTTATATTAACACTTAAATTGTATTCATATTATATGGTATTCCCTCCTTATATCAGCCAATAGTTGTATAATACTGTATTTATTGTCTGAAGAGAGAAAACAGTCGGGTTCAACCTAGTAATAACATATATTATAATCGCCATACAGTGGTATTAAAATATGATGAAAGAATGACCGAACCGTAACACCTTTGTGATAGGACGTTTTTATAACATATCAAATTAAATCAGCATATTAAATATGGTAGTTGTATTACAAAGCGGAAGTAAAGCATTAAAATTATAAACAATCTTTGAGTTGATCTTTAGGTCGCCGTGGTGTAATGGATATGGTGTCCGCCAAGCAACAAGGAGGTCACTGGTTCGATCCCCACCGTGGGAGCGTTCTTTAGATCTCCCCCAAAGACACCAAGTACTGGTTCTAGGCCCAGGAAACGGACTCGAGAGCGTTTATATAAGCCTTAGGCTTTCGATGCAATCGAGCTAAAATAAATAGGTTTAAACTATGCATAAAAATTAAAGGCTTTGCAACATGTCATATTGTTGGCCGAGTATAATGAAGGATCTAAAACTAGTTGCGATCATTTATTAACGATTTACAAATGAAATTATTCTCGGTTTGATAAATACGATATAGAATGGTTTTATACATGTTAATTATAAGAGAGATTATGGTAATGGTTTAGCGCGAAAATTGCACGGGTTTTGTGTTAAAGATTTAGCGCAAAAGCGCACGAGTTTTTCGTGTTGGGGTATATATGATGTGCAAATCTATTGAGTCGCCATTTGAGGGTGTATTTGACAGGCAAAAGTAATGGAAAAGGAAAACGAAGGGGTGATAAAGAAGTTAAGGCGTTCATTTGCGAAATACATAGTATTCGGAAGTAGAAGATTGTCGATAAGAGGACTGATTCTCTGCTAGAAGCGAAATGGTGAGCTTGAACTTCGAACAAAGGTCAGACTTAATGGTTCTGTTTATTTTAATAACACTGGCAATAACATTTCGATTGAAATTAACACAGGTTGTGTTCATTGTTAACTTTTATGAAAAGTATATTCAATAACATGCTCCATATTTGTATTTGTGCTGTTGTTTTTGTTTAGTTCCAACTATTCTGATTCATCAATTGATTTGACTATAATTTGGTAAAAACGAAACTATTTATCCAAAAAAGTCGCAAATGTAATGGTCTTGTAGGATTATATATAGGTAAGGCCAAATAGTGTGTCACTCCAGGTTGTATTGGTAGTAGAGTTAGATCACTCTCCCTTATGTTTTTACGAACACCTTGCTTAAATTGTGTTGTTTTTTAATATATGACCCTTGCATGGTAATATATGTGTTACAAGTTGTTGTATTAGTTCCATACGTATGATTCAACAAACGATTAATTACAATTAGCTGCCGTATTTCCTTATAATTCAGCACGATGGTTGTGTGCGTTATATGACGTGGTATGATTATGAGCGGATGCTCATTTATGCGTACATATATTTCAACTATTCAGGTATTCCAATAACGAATTAAGAATGTAACATCAAAAATTTATATATTACGGAAATTAGATATTCTATTTATATATGAAACAGCAATAGAGACTTGTCTGGTAAACTTTTTCGAAACATGTTTGTGTTTTGCATATATTACATTTCGTTAGATGGATATTGAAAAAAAAACAGTTTATATGTTATTGTTTTATGCAATTAAAACTCTCTTTAAGTTGAATTAAAACATTCGAGTTATTATATTTTTCATATTAATTTAAGACGTTTATTTTTCCCTGCAAGGTTGGTAACAATATCGGTGCATGCAAATATGCTAATTACGAAATTTTGGATATGCTGTGGTATAAATTTGGTTTGAAAAGAGAGTTGACAGTAAGACTGTTGTATTTTTTTAAACTAAGATGAAAGGCAATTATTGGTTTTGTTAAATTTAGTTTCGTCATAGTAAAATGTACTTTTGAATATAAGGTACTGTAATCATAACAAAAGTAAACCTGATTTATTTGCATTATAAGTCATTTTGTTTTCATGAATAGTTTGTGTATTTGTTTGGTGGCCTGTTGGCTTAATGTGTAAAGACATTTTGCTTTTATGGTATTTGGCAGTTATTTGAATGCCAGTTAACATGTGTAATTTGCTTATCGTTTGGTGACAGCCAGTTAACCAGATGTGGATAAACCCAGTTGGCGCGTGTAGTTTTTTAACCAAACTTGTTAAAACGTACGTTTACATTTACATTTTTGTTTCTTTTTTATTTTTTAAGATTGTACTGTTCGATGGGTATTCAATATATTGGAAAACATTAAATGTATGTTATTAAAGGCCAGATTGGCTGATGTGAATTAACCGGTTGCCTCGTGTTGTCAGTTTGTTGAAAGAAGATTTTTTCAGATGCGTATAAGCCAGTTTGCTTGCGTGTCAGTTCACCAAAATTTCTCAAAACACATTTTGAAATTGCATTTACAAATGTTTGCAAAGTTTATTTTTTAGTAGCTTGACAGTTCGAAGGATAAATAATGAACAGTGTAACATTAAAGAGGGCAGCTCGAAAGGTATGATTTGTTTTTTGTGTAATTGTGTTCTATTATATCTATTGAGCTCATGCTATTTCCTATGGAAATTTGAGCCAGGTTTCGATCAGTAGCTTAAAGTATGTCTGTGTTGGTGAATTGAACATAAAATCAAATGTCAAGTCGGTAGTTTTAATTTTAAGAGCAGAAAATACGTATTGGTTGTGAGATCATTAGTAACTCGTGTTTGGTATTTGTGTATGTTTCTTGTAGTCATTGGACCAATTTGTTCAAAACGAATTGGCCTGATTTGGAAAGCCAGTTGGCTTGTATGGTCAGTTGACCGTTTTTTAAAGCCAGTCTATCTGATGTGTGAAAGCCAGTTGGCTTGTGTTGTTAGTTTACCGAACTTTCTTAGATCGAAAGTCACATAGAATTAGCAAGTTTATTGTTTGCAGTTCAGTAACTGGACAGTTCGAATAGTATATTAAGTATTGAAGAGCATAAAGGTATGGTTTATGTAGTATGCTATTATTATTACTAGGATAATTATTATGATGTTTTTTCTTTTTGTTTTAATAATTATCATTAATTTTATAAATATTGTTTTATCATTTCTGATTTATTCTCTTTTTATTATCTTAGTGGTCAGTTAATAGTTTTTTGATGGCCATAGTAGCCTGATGAGTATAAGCCGGTTGGCATGTGTGGTCAGTTGACCGTGCGTGAAGGCCAGAGTATGTCTTATGTTGATAAGCCAGTTGGCTTGTGTTAGTTGACCGTATTCTCTGAGAACGCATGTCCACATGGAATAAACACTTTTTGCAAGTTTATTTTTTGCAGTACAGTAACTGGACAGTTCGAATGGTATATTAAGTATTAGAGAACATAAAGGTATGGTTTATGCAGTATGTTATTATTATTATTAAGATTATGATTATGATGGTGTTGTTTTTGTATTGTTTTTTTATAATTATCTTAAAAAAAATTAACATTATTTTATTATATCTGTTTTATTCTCTTGTGTATTATCCGAGTGGTCATTTGACCGTTTGTGAAGGCCAGAGTGTGCCTGTTGTTGATTAGCCAGTTGGCTTGTGTGGTCACTTGACCGTTTGTAATGGCTAGAGTGTTCCAGATGTTGATTAGCCAGTTGGCTTGTGTTAGTTGACCGTACTTTCTTAAAACGCATGTCCACATGAAATAAACAATCTTTGCAAGTTTATTTTTTGCAGTGCAGTAACTGGACAGTTCGAACGGTATATTAAGCATTGGAGAACATAAAGGTATGGTTTATTTAGTATGTTAATATTATTATTAAGATTATGAATATGATGTTTTTAATTTTTGTTTTAATAATTTTCATTAATTTTGTAAATATTGTTTACTATATCTGTTTTATTCTCGTGTGTATTATCCGAGTGGTCAGTTGACAGTTTGTGAAGGCCAGAGTGTGCCTGTTGTTGATTAGCCAGTTGGCTTGTGTGGTCATTTGACCGTTTGTAAAGGCCAGAGTGCCAGATGTTGATTAGCCAGTTGGACTTGTGTGGTCATTTGACCGTTTGTGAAGGCCAGAGTGTGCCATATGTTGATTAGCCAGTTGGCTTGAGTGGTCATTTGACCGTTCATGAAGGCCATAGTGTGCCGATTGTGGTTGGATCATATATTTTTTATTGCTTTTACAAATGTTTGTTATTATATCTTTTCTGTTAGATGACAGTTCGAGAGGTATATAACGTGGTGGAGAATATTTAGGTATTCATTTTATGTTTGATATTATTTATAATTTGTATTCTCTCTTTGTTTTATTCGAACGTCCTGTCAAATACAAACACTCACTCATATTTGTCTTTGGGTTATTATTTTTATGATAATGATGTTGAAATGATGATGCTATTATGGTTAATAATGATGATGAGTATTTAATAGTATTTTGAGAATAGAGAATAATAAATTTACTCATAACTATGAGAAAATATTGTTAGTAAGCAAATGTTTCTCTGATTAGTTTACTTAAGAATTTCTTGTATAATAACGCATGTTAAATCCGGTAATGCGTTGGTCACATGAAAGTTACATTGATTTACAACCAGTCAAGTGCAATACAGATGACAACTTTATTGTATACATTTAATTTCAGTGGTTTCAGGCATTTGATCATACATATAGCTTTCGTTTGTTTTAATTTGATTATTAAATTGGATGCAGGCAACACAATCGCAAAATATTTAGTATAAATACATCGCGTTAACTATGGAAAGTATCAAACAGTTACAATTTATTGCAGCTGTCATAAAATAAACGTTGCATACAATTGTGTAAATAAACGTTAATATGTGATTCCTTCTTTCTTTTCTTTTTTCTAATAAGCATGGTAACACAGCAGAGTTTTAATTAATGAGGATCGGTTATATATCAATGATTCCATTATTTTATCTATCAAACAAGCATGCGATCCGTTAAGGCCTATTTATTGAGTTTTGTCGAGGAGCAATATATTTTGCATGTAACAATATTTTAATTTATTTAGTGTAATTTTAATTTTACAGTATTGAAAAAACATGAACTTATTCAAACTAAAAACAAAAACAATTTAAATGACAAATAAGTGGGGTCGAAAGAATCATGTTTCAGACTAGTTAACAAAACTAAATTAATAAGAAAAAATACACACACAAGTATTGTTTTAGATATTATGGGTCGTTCTTTTTGGTGAATTCATATTTACTTATTTGATAAATGCTATAATTTTACATGTACTCGTTGATAATCTTTTGGGAAAAAAACCCATAAAGTAAAGAGTGAACCATTGACTAATAAACCTGTAATTCAAGAATTAGCATGCTTAGCATAGCTTTGAGGTGTATGTTTCGTGTTCAAATCTTGTCAAGATATGAGGTTTGAAAAGTATTTTACCGGTTGCAAACACCTAATGAATTTTAACGTTCAAATCTGGTGACCAATGTTTCACCATCATGATGTTGCAAGTTTTGTCATTTGGATGTACTGCCCTGTATTTTGGTTAGCTATTGAACACGTGCCTTCAGTAAAAGACAAACTGATGGCATTAACCATTGTTGTCCTTCATTTCTAGATTTATAAATGTATCACGTTAAACAACCTTTAAGCAACATTCAACTCTATAATCCCGAGTTAACAATCATGGGTTTCATTCGCATTCGCTCATGTTTTTTAAAGATAAAATGTGCCACCAGTGTACCATTAACATTGGCATGTAACGATGGCGCAGATAATGATGCCTTTGATCATCTCCCGATATATTTCCGAATTAAAAAGATTGATTATGAACAATGTCATGCCATTCACAACGGAATCAATGATAACTAAACACAATTCAGTGCTCTGACATCTGAAGTAAAATTAATACATTTACAACAAGATAAAGGGAATGTACATACAATTTTTACTTTGTGGTCTTATAATAGTATATTTATAAGACGTAGCGATTGTGTTTTATTATACATAATTATCATGAATGGTTTAGACATACAGAACAATGTTTGCGGGATATGAAACAAAAAACAATCGTAAACATATTGAATGAATGTGCATGTTACTTATTTTATTTTAGGTATAAGGTGTAATATCCGTCTTCGTAAATTGTTATGGACTATAAGGTGATTTTTGTTATATTGAATGTAAAATGATAGATTGCATGGTATAAACATCAATAGTAATCGAACTTAGAACAAAAATAAGACATTAACTGTAAAGTGAAGGACTCATACATGTACATGTTCTCAGTTTATACACGTTGACATACCTATTTTAAGTGTGTATAAACCATATAAAAACCAACAGGTGACATTGATGTCAAGTAAGCCTATGAAGGTTAAATTTGGTAGAACTAGCTGTGTTGAATTGAGGAAATGCTCGTGTCAACGGGGATAATCAACGCTTCGTAAGAAAATAATGCCATGGTTATCATTAATAAATAGTCAACTTGGCTCGGGTGGTTAAATTAAAACAAAACATATTACTCAAATGTAAGAATTATGGAAATGCAAACAAGTTCAAATCTAGACCGGTCAACGTTTCTAAGGTTATTGCTCTCTCTGGGAATTAAAGTTGATAGAACTGGCATAAGCCGAATCTAGTTGTTAAGTGCGATGGCTATTTATTTATATCCAGTGAAACATTAGACTGCACACGCTTTCGATGCGATCCCAATAACTATATAGCAGACCCTCTGTGATAACCTCTATCGTGGACTTTATAGAACCGGATTAGTTCTATGTTATAACGATATACAATTTTACATTAGTGCAAGAGTTATGATATATTTCATAGTGGAAAGAATACATCACTGTTTTGGTTTCTTTAACTTTCTGCAAAACAACTAAATGTATGACTTTGAATCCCAATATAATTCATCCAATCGCCTGTTTTATATGCTAAAGTACACTATGATTTTTGAATTAGGATCAAAATCACCAGAATTCATCAATTCCACTATTTGAATATGATTAAGGGGTGTCGTGGCAGTTTATTTATCCGAGAATATATTTAAAGCAACACCGATGATGCAATTATCACAACTCAATATTGTTGTTATCAAAATCATCAGAAATGACCGAGTTGGTTCATAATATAATTGTCAGTGGTTCGATCCCAGGTGGGGTCAATTTCTTTTATTACTTTCTTACTTTCTTTAATTCCATTCTTGTTTTATACTGGAGTTCTTTAGTTCTGTTGTTTACATTTATCAATTAAAAGCATTTAATCACAAACTTCAAAACATGCTGAAATCTGTGAACAAATATAATGCAAGTTATTAATGATTAAGATAGAGTTTGATACTGTATGGTATTATCTTTGTGATTAAATATTGTCTTTTATTTATGTCTTTTGGTTAGCTGTTGTGATCCCAGTTAAGATTGTAAACAATTTCTAATGTTTATGCATATTTCTAACAATCTATGAACCGTTACTTGGGTTTTGCCTAATTGCTGTTTTTTTATGAAATTTGACGTTGACGGTAGGGATAGTTAAAACAAAAAATCTCTGAAAATGCGGTGACCCCCTTTTTTATTTGTGTTTTATGATGACAATACGTAGATGAACATATTTGAGCAGTTTCGCAGAATTCTATGAGACAGAAAAAAAATAAAATTCCATTTATGTGGTTACAATAGTAAAAGAATGACGTTTTTTGGGGTGACATAAAAAATATAAAAAAATAAATTTCTTTAAATTTAACTTGTGTACTCCATTTCATTGTTAGTGTGTGGTTTAATTAAATGGTGTATGATGTATCTTAGCTTATATAATATCGACATGTTGCCAATTTTATAGGTTATTAATTATTTTTACACATTTAGAGATTTTTCAGTTTTATTGAAAAAGAACATGTTATATAATGGTGAATAAAATCAAAGCAAGGCCGGTGACCCTATGTTTTTATTTCATTTTTCATATAGTATTTTTATATATATCTTATATATAAATTTTGGACAAAATCTATTCGATGGAACAAAATCAGCAAAACTGCAGCAACACCCCTTAAGTAATACATGACGTCTTAAAGCCTATAAGAGCTTCTTAAATAAATACTTTGATTAAGCATGTGGCCAAGACAGACAGTATTGGCTCTCTATTTTCTTTATTCTTTCTAATTGAAATCTTTTTTTAAGCATACATATAAATGTTATTGTCCATGTACGTTCGTCTATAAGTTCAAGCAGGTACACGATTAGATTAAATAATAAGCACCGTATTCAAAGCCAATAAAGTAAATATATCATGCCATGGAGAAATCTAATTAATAACGTGTTTTACCAATTTTCAATCATTTTATGTTTGAAATCGGTGTTCTGTTATAAAAGAAGTTCGTAAGAACAATACTTTTTATCCTGATATAGTTCCTGGAGATTCATCGCTTGCTTTTGTAAACACCGTAAAATAGTACAAATTAGAAGATGGTTTGCTTCTATCTGAATTATGGTGTACAATGTGGTTTTCCAAATTAAACAGTTGTATCTAATCATATGGATAACATAGAAAGCTCACCATTCAGAATATTTTTGCGTCTCTAGTTGCGACATGATTTTCATATTCGGGGGAACCTTCATACAGAATCCAGCATTTATTGCCTTCGTTGCGTCTTTGGATGTGCATATTACGAAGGGCCTTTATACAATTCATTTTGAAACAGATGCATTATATAACATGCCATGAACAAAAACAAGACCACAGGCACAAGAAAGTAAGAATCTCATCAAGATTACTGGTACGGTATAGGTAATTGAAAGAAATCCATGAATTACTACCATACAGTCATGCTTTCATGTAACGTTACGGATTACAACCTTACATAATAACACTACCATTTGTTTAAATATAAAACAACCGTACCTCAAAATCACTGCGAAAAAGCACTCGCAATATAACATCGACCAACGTAGTTCCAAAAAACTAAAAATGCGTTCGTATGAATTTAAATATTGCATAAAAATCAGCAAATGTTATTTTCTTGAAGCTAAACCATGTAATACATATTAATATTTCAATCTTTCGAAGAAAATTGGTACCATTTAGTGATAATAACAGGGTTTTTTAAATACCGTTGTTGTGTATAGATCGAATACACATTTTATGTTTAACTCCAGATTTATACATGAAAGTGTCCTAAATGATACTATTTTGATAAACAGCCCAGCTCTAAACTATAAATGTATTAATGAAACCCTGCTGATAAAAACGAAATAGAGAGTGCGTTTTGAACTAAAAAACATCACCATCAACTAAGTCACCGAAATAAATAACACACCCACATGCTTTTGTAAATAAAGTCATACGGTATTGAGTAGCGATATCATACATCCACTTAGTAAAACAATAAATATCGAGTATTTCGTTCTTACATGTAGATGTACATTTCGTCTTAATTTCACCAGTCAAACGATTTGTATAAACACTAAACTCCGTGTGTCATTTTTAGTATTGGATATTCTTGCACAGGTCTTATTTACGCATTCCCAGAAACTTATTTCTTCTGCATATGTTCTGAAATAACTTCAATCATTATATCCAACATTATTATTTTCCCTGAAATATAAACATATACCAATTTCAATTTATATTTTATTCAAAACAAATATTTTTGTGTAAAGTACATGCGCTTTGTCTGAAATCAATGGGCATAAATGCTCATCAATAGTATATAAATGCGAAAATCGTATAACATGAGCAATTCTAAACCATTGAATAAAATAGAAATCGTCTGTGCTTGTTGGATCTGGTAGACGATGAAAAGACATTGTTGTCCTTCCAATATGTTTTCTAAGAAATCAAATTAGGTGTAGCTGATTAAGCAAGAAATAATGTGAACGAGACTCATTAGTGTAGCCGATTGGATCAGCGAACACAACTGATATACATGGAACCACGAAACTTGAAATACTTGATGAAAAGTATGTTTATCTTGATAAACATTTTTTTATTCATTTCTTGTCTACACTTGTCTAATGGTTTACCGTAAAATAATATAGATTCAATCAAATTTCAAGTAGTCGTCATGGTCGCTTTATTTTGCAGACTGACGGCAAGGAACACGTCGTTTGCATCGTATGGCAGCTTTGCTACAGACACACTAACGTTCGTCTGCTTGATGGAAATAAACCGTTAATTTATTTATTTTCGATGAAATTCAAAATGAACGACTTTGGGAGATCTTCAATAAAATTGCCTTTTATTTTTTATTTTTGGCCACGTTATAGTCACGGTCAATGTCCACCTTTGGCCGAAGTTGAAAAAGCAATTATGAGGTAAAACTCAATTGAAAATACTTAAGTGATCTCTCCTCTCTTTTACATAATTTATTATTTAATTTTACAAAACTGTTTGAAACACCAATATGTTTCTCTAAAAGTCCTTTGTGTGACTGACTGGAAGATTACCATAAAGTGGCTTTAAAACCTTAAACATTTGTTACAGATTATGAAATGTTCGTTCAATATTACAGCAAAAAAATAAAATGTTTCAAAATGTGTATAGGAGAATGAATATACTAACTTCAAACTGTGCTCCATTATAAAAAGAAACACTCTAGTAAGTTGGTGAAAAAAGCTGAATCAATTATATTTCTTTTAATATGCTATATATTCCGGTTTGGATTTACTTGTTTATATGAGTTCTGACACGTTCAAATAAACACTAGAGTTTACGATGACGACAATATATATACAATTTATAACACAGCTATAAAATAGTTTTGTTCATCTGTCTTGGGTTTGAATCCAAAATTTCCGTATGGATTTTGTTTCATTCAAATCCCACATCGCCATGTGCATTTTGTGCTCAAAAATAAAAGTTCTGACGTTATTTTCATGACTTTTGATCACGTTATTTGTGTTTGTTTTTAATTAAAACTCAGTTACTGGCATAAGTGTATGCATGGAATACTGATACACACACCTACCAGTAAAAAGTGTGAGTTGGTAACACGACCGCCGTTTAAACGAATGAAATAAAGTTCAAAACTGAGATTGGTCCAAATAAAACGTGTCAACAGCGGTGTTTTACTCTTTATGTGGATGGAAGTGCATGTCCTATCGATTCTGTTGTTTCGTACATTCATCATCAATATCCTCATCATAAACCCAGTCGAACTCGTCGGTGGAAGTCTTGCCGTTACTTTTCATTATCAGTCTAAGTTTCTTTAACTCGCGTTAACTAGTCATGTTGAGTCATAATAAACAATAATGAGTAAAAATATGAAAAAAAAAAACAATATTATTAAAATGTTTGACGCTTGCTTGCTTTAAAAAGCAAACTTGTACCTTCTCGTAGCCCAATAGTTTCATTTTTCATTGGCAAGAATAATATAATATTAAATGTGCGAATTGATTGTTAATCGCGATAAAACATTTTGTTACGCTACAAAAGGTAACGTATTAAAGTTGTTGATGATTGACTGGTACTACTTCAAGGCTGAAAGTTTTCTTTCTGTTTGACTTACCTATATTAACCGTGGTTATTTGAATTAAACTGTCATTGGTCGAAAAAATAGGTCAGCTTCGTTGAACCGACGGATTAGGATTATTTTAATTTGTGGAAATGCGGATAAAACCTCTTGGAAATGGATACAATCAATTTGTCATTACGCCTCAGAATAAACGTCATTAAATACACATATTACGTATGACTCATACTGTATGGTATGAATAAATATTGTGAACCTTTTATAAAATTACAAAATAACAAAAAACACAGCAACAAACCACACACAGTGATCCCATATATGTAATAAGCTTTGTCCTCTGCTCTGTAATCAGTGTATAAGTGCCGTTATCATGCGTTTCATAAGTGATTGTTTAGAGGTAATTGCAAATAAAAGAAACTCTTGCCAATACAAAGCGTAGTATCTTTATCAATACATATCTGTACAATTCGTTTTTTGCGGCAGCATGTCTTTGAAATGAATTATAGTCGCTTAGAAGTGTTTGGTCAGGCATGAAAGTTATTATCCTCTAAAAGTAAATCACCTATCTAAATTATGTATCTTTTTCTTTTGAATCGATATTTTTTATGTTCTAGAATAGTGTTCGTTGATAACGGCATATATATATATATATATATATATATATATATATATATATATGTATATATATATTGTACATATATATATATATATATATATATATATATATATATATATATATATATATATATATATATATATATATATATATATATATATTGTACATATATATATATTGTCCATATATATATTGTACATATATATATTGTACATATGTATATTGTACATTTACATGTGACAGAATAGGTCTGTAATTGATATAGCTCCATACTATAGGCGCTTCATATGTTTCATTTGGTTATACTCAATCAATCCACTTTGATAGCACGCGCTTAGCTGAAGTCAACATACCATTTGCGTACTGAATATATTTATGGATTTCAAAAATAGATAGAGGATATTTGCTGGATTTGGTGGAATATCGATTCAAATTCACGAGTGATAATATAAACTCGCAGCCACGGATGAAAATATATTTTTCTATGATCACGATTGAATAAAAATCGATATTCCATCAAAACCAACACATTTTCTTTTTGTTGTACGCTTACAAATGCTTATTTTGTATGTTGCCATTCCGGACAATATAATACACCGTTTGGTGCCCCCCTCCCCATTGTATTTTAAAAAGAAGCTCATCCGTATGTTTTTATATACATCAATGCAGAGTAGACGCCTTTGTTAATTGCCTTAATCTTTAATCGGGGGTCACAATGGGGAATCTACAAATATCTAAAAATTAGTTCCGGTGAAACAATGAAAAGTATCGATAATTTTCACTTTTTTTTCACTGTTTGAAACATTGAAATATGAGTTTAAATTCACTAATATTTCTCTATAAATCATCGCAAAGCATGAAATAAAACGAGGTAGCTATTAAAAAACATACAAAGCTTGACAGAGGTCATAAGTAGTTCAAAACATCCGTAGCTATGATATCTATCCGACTCATAGAAGTGATTAGATAAGCGAAGTTGTTTTATGACAAACAAATCTATAAATGATAAATCAAATAATCAGCTGATGCCACGGCTTTTAGAAAACAACTGTTTTAATATGTTTCAATAAAACAAATAATTAAATAAAATGACTTCGAGCATTTAATAGATATACACATTCAAATGCAATAACTTATATGGAACAGCTTTAGATTAGCAAACAATTTGTAACAAAATCGGCTGGAACAATTTGAAACAATATGAAAAATGGATGAAACAATCTACCGCGCGAGGGTTTTATATATTGCCCACAAAGTCCTTAATAGCTTGACCCATATGTATACTTATTTCAATCTAATCAGAGCTAATTGGAATTGAGAACGATTCCGTCCGCCTTATTACCGCTGGTAAATTGAAATAAGGGGATAAAGTCATTTTTTCTCATCTACGGATTTCTTTCGGGTGATTTATGTATATACACAATACTTAATGTGGCATTCATGTGGAAAATTGAAATTGGAATGATTTTCTAACTTACGCGTTTGCTGGTGTTTAGCGAACTGTTCTGATAAAAGAATATTGTGTCATCTTTAATTTAAACATATTTATTTCGGAATGCATATACATGAATAACAAACACAGTAACTTGTGGATATACCTGGAAGCAAAACCAATGATGGTGAATGACATTGTTTTAATCAGATGAATGATGTTGCGTTGAAGATTTCGGTTAGAGGATTTTGTAAGCAGGGTAGATGATGGGATAAAATATTTGTAGTAGAGCTCTAGCTCGTGGGATGTTCGGCGTTTGAGTATTCCTTAAATTATAGCGTGCGTTAGTACGCATAGGTGGACATTAGTCAGAAAGATCAGTTTGGGTTAGATTGTTATTCTTTTTGTAAAAAAGAATGAGTTGTTCAGCTCAACAATTACTTCAAGTTTCCCATCCGACTTCTTCCAAACGCTTTTGAATTGAAACTAATTTAGTGGCACCTGTGACTATTCGTGCAGCCTCAAGTTTGAAGTTTTCTAACCGTTCTTGGTCTTGTAAATGACATCGCCATATTCGAGCAAGGGGCGTGTAAATGATAAGTAGATGGTTTCCAATGAAGAACGGACAACATTTTATTTTGAATCAGCTTTCATACTTGTTTCCTGTTTGGTTCAATAATTTTAGTTATAGTTTAAGCCTTCATTTTACCGAACAATGTCTTATTCTGCAAGATCAATCGGAAAATGTAAATGTGTTGCATGTGATTTATTCCATTTGCCGTGTGGTTGATTTAACGTTAAACCAAAAACAATGTACCGCAAGTAAAATAATCAATAATATTTAATATCAATGTTCTTTGACAAAATTGTAAAAAGTGTTATAGAGAGGACTGTGTTTTACATTGTAAAATGTGTGTACAAAATAAATTACTTTCTCATCGCTGAGGAAAAGTGAAGCTATAACATATTAAAACAAGTTACCAGCAATCAAATGTCTATTTTAATAGTATATTTATATTGTTTACCTTTTTCGGGACTAAAGTGTTTATACGCCCGCTGCGTAATGCATGTCTACACGCAATATGAATGTTATTAATCATATGTTATTAAATGAAAGCTGATAATAAGTTACCACATAAAAATTATATATATATCGTTTATTATCTTGGCATTGGCAATACAAAATGAAGTATTACTGTATTCCCAATATACTGATAATGCTTGCTTGTAATGACTCCGTATTCCTAGTTCAGTTTGTTTTGCCGTTTTAAAGCGCAGTTTTATACTTCTGAAACTGTAAAATTAATAAACCCCAGAAAAAATAATTACATACAATAGAACATTAACTGACTGAAAAAAGCAGACTGGCAGTTTTGTTATAACCCGAAAAAAAATACACGAAATCAAAGAAAGAAAGCAGCTTAATATAAAAAGTGTAATGCGTTGCATTAATTAAGTCATATTGTTAGAATTTTTATCACTACCTTTCACTATTATCTATATATACAGTTTAATAAGTATACAAATCATGGATCTTTTGTAACACTTACTGTGAAAAGATTCAATAATGCGAGTCAGAAGATAATATTCTTTAAAAATCTCAATCGTGAATCATTTAACGAATACACTCTCTGCATTGTATAGGTTATTAGAAACTCTACTAAATAATTTATATACAAATTAACATAGCAACTTTTGAATGGTGCACATGCAAGTGCCAAACGTGGAATATTTTTATCATAATTAATTTGTTAGACATAAACATGAGCCAACTTTGGGCATTTACACATGCTTTCCAATTATATTTATTCCGCGCAGGTGTTTTTGTTCATATACAACCCTTTTCCTGAAAACTTTGGTGACCGCCATTAAAAACGATACTTTTTAAAAGCATTTAAATAGCCATCATTTATACTTACCAACACATGCGGCCTCAGTGCCAGTTATTTGATCAGCATAAGAACCTCTTATTAGCCTGATTGTCTTCTGAAGAACACTTATGTCAGATAAGGTATCGTGGGTTTTAAGCCTGTGAGACTATTTAATTAGGTTAAAGAGGTCATTGGTCTTCAAGACTGAACACCTTCACTTTCGTCTGACGTACTGCTTGATATGTGTGTGGTATGCATTGTCTTGTATTGTTTAGGCAAACTTGCCTAAAATAAAATACCACAATTTGAAGAAGACAAAGTAAACAACCTGGCGGAAAGAGTGCGTCCCCCCAAAAGGAAAAAACATACTGAGCGGTTAAAAAAACCCATCTGTCTTAGTCGACCAGTGTGTCGATGGGCACAGTGTGCTTACCGGTGACCGTTGGTTGGTGCTTACAGAAGCCGATAATGACTCTCAGTGGGCCCAAACTGTTGCAATGTGAGTGTGTAATGTTTGATAGCTGTCAAATGTTGACAGTGCATTTAATGAAATATTATATATTCCGCTTCTGTTATGTATTTCCAATATAAATTTCATTTACCATATTTAAATTCGATCGAATGAGCTCGAAATCGATGGATAAAATATAACAATTTAAACACAGCTGTCATAAGTTATAATATCATATTATAAAATAGTTTTAGCACATTTTGCTTTAAAACAAATGTTTATGCTTCGTCTTCGGTAAATAAATATTTCAATTATTGTATATGTGCCATACTATTTGGTTAGCTTCAAGAATAATTCTCATGTTCATTAGCGAACTGTCCTCCATTCCGGATTTAACAAGACGAAAAATTGGTCTATTTTTGCCATTCCTTGCATCTTGAAGATAATCTTAAACAATATTTCGTTAATAAACGGATGTTACCTAGTGGTATATTTATGTATGAAATTTATGTAATATTACTTTACGGGTTTCTTAATATATAGAAGATATTTGTTGGATTCGGTGGGTTATCGATTTTAACTCACGAGTGATCATATGAAATAATATTTTCACGAGAGGCGCAGCCACGAGTGAAAATATATATTTTCTATGATCACGAGTGAATTAAAATCGATAATCCACCGAATCCAACAATTTTTCTTTTTATTTTTTTTTCACAGTTTATATAGATTGTTAAGAGTTTAACTAAAGAATTTCGCTGGGATAATGGCGTCATTTCGTAAAAATTGACGTCATTTTACAGCAAACAGTGAAAATTATCCATAATTTTCACTGTTAATTTTCACTGTTTGAAATAGTGACATAATTAAATCTTATTATTGAATTCACTGATATTTCTCTATAAAAAACTGAAAACATAAAATAAAATGCGATTTATCTGAACGATCGTTATTTATGTATATCGAAATTTACAACTAGTCGTTAATCGTTGAAACAGCTCTTGATTACCTTAACTGTATGTTGTGTAGATATATTTTATTAGCTTTTCGGGACCACTGGGAACTTCGGAGGCTTTATATGGAAAAGCCTTTCCTGGTAAATGACAGTAACGATGGCAAATGGTCATTTATTTCTCATTAACCGATTTAATCTGGTTATATATGAATATAAATTGAAGGAAAACGTAAAATTGTATTCTGCAGAGGAATGAAAAATGTGCGTTGTATTTGCTTAACAGTGTAATCAGTAGTTCTTTGTAGAGCTTAATTTAACACAAATGATATGAAATACTTTTGTATTACCACGTTTGCCTATAAACTGATTTTAAAACAAATCTGGTATATCGTGGCGTATCCAAACGGAATATCATTATATGTTTTGTACATGATTGAAAAAGATATTTAAAAAAATATATTATAAATTGTGTCTCATATACATCTTCGTTATAAAAATTCCAGACATTTAACTTGTTGTTTGAATTAACGGTCTGTTTCAAAAACGACAGATAGCATAATCTTGTGCTGAAGCTTATTTGTAAGAACCAATGCTTCTAGCGCTAAAATTGCAAGACATATCATTAAGCGAAAACTGTCCTGATGTGTCGTTGTAGGCAGCCAAATTACATAGATCGTGTTCATTTCCGATTTGTTTTGTGCGAGAACACAATAGTTATCTGTATAATGGATGCTTTTCGTTGGCAAAAGAGAGCGCCGAAAACAAACGTTTAATTAGAAAGGCTTTACAAAGATAACTTAAAAACAATGCATTGCATTATCACGGCCGTTAAACACGGGTACTCAGGACCGGATGTTATGAAAATTCACAATAATTCTACAAAGTGAGTAAGTTTTATATGGGTTTTTTTTCAACATAGTTCGCATTATTTTAAAAATCGGGCAATGTAGTGCGCTTTTGCGAAGTTTTTTTCATCCACAATTCTACAGAAACGTACATTCACAACTAATTTGGAGACGTTGGGAACTTAATAAGTTGTGTCATGGTGGAGTTTTTGAATGCAAATTGAGATGCATTTTGCCTGCGAAATATGTTGAAATAAAAACATTCACAATATTCTGACCCGGAAGAATTATCCGTGAACTTTCAAAACAGCAGGTACTTAGCGCCACCTCGCTTACTGGAATAAATTACTTTTTACATATTCAACTTTCCTATTGAGCTTGCAAAATAACACATATATTTCGGTAAAACGTATGTTTAAACTATCGGTATAACTAAATATTAAAAAGATGACACAAGTATGGAAGCTGATCCGATATTTGTTTCCAGCACAACAGTTTGCCTAGCACCAAAAAACGCGTAAATTGGAAAATCATTACAATTTCAATTATCCACATTACCTGCATATTCAGTATTATGTATCTACATAAGTCACCCGAAAGAAATCCGTAAATGAGAAAACAATGACTTATCCCTTTATTTCAATTTACCAACGGTAATTAGGCGGACGGATTCGTTCTCAATTCCAATAAGCTCTGATTAGCTTGAAATAAGTATACATATGGGTCAAGCTATTAAGGGTTGTGTGGGCAATATATTGCGCGATTGATTGTTTCAGCCGATTTTCTTTTAAATTGTTTGATAGTATCAAGCTGTTGGATATGACTTATTGCATTTGAATTTCTGTATCTATTACATGTTCGAAGTCAATCATTATTTATTTTGATTGAAGCATATTGAAACACATGTTTTCTTAACGCCGTTGCATCAACTAATTATTTGATTTATCATTGATAGCTTTGTCCATCATAAAAACAATTTCGCTTATTATATCGATTGTATGAGACAGATAGATATTTTAGTTACGGATATTTTGAACTCCTTATTATCTCTTGTTAAGCACTTTATTTTTTCCCTCGTTTTATTTTTGAAATCCATAAATATATTCAGTACGCAATAGGTACTTTGGTTTGATAGTTTATCAACTAAACACGTGCTATCAAAGTGGATTGATTGAGTATAACCAAATGATACATCTGAAGCGCCTTTAGTATGGAGCTATATCAAATATAGTCCTTTCCTCTCACATATAATTGTACACTAGATATTTGCCGGTCATGCACTATATAGATTAACAAACAATATTCTGGAACATTTTTTACTATCAAATCAAAAAGAAAAAGCCATTGCGATGAACATAGAATTTTGCCGTGAATCTGATTCTAGCGAAATTAAGATCAATTGTTTAGATTTACTCTTAGAGAGGAGTTACCCCCATGCCTGACCAAATTCTTCTATGCGGCTAAATAGTCATTATAAAGGGACATGCTGCCACAATAAACAAATTGTACATATATGTGTTGACAAAGATACTACGCTTGGTATTGGCCAGTTTCTTGTATTAAACTAACTCTCTTATCTCTTAACAATCACGTATAAAACAAATGATAATGACACTACGATGTAATGCACTGATAACAGACCTAATAAAGACCTATGCAGTTTGAGAACATCATTAGGTCACCAAGATTATAATTAATAAGGATCATGGTGTGTGGTTTGGTGCTGTTGTTTTTGTAAGTTGATTATACATTCTTACAAAACTGTGTTCTACATTCTTACAAAACTGTGTTCAGATTAAATGCAGAACTGACGGGCAAATTCTTGTATACCACACATAGCATTTCAAAAATGTGTCCCACACAGAGCATTATTACATTTTTATACACACACACTCCGAATCAGATGTATTTGCACAATGCACGTAGCTTCGCTATGAAGAATTACAATGTCCGCCCTATATTTTTAAGCCTTCGACAATATTATAATGAAAGTTTTTTTTATTGATTGAATAAAAAATTTACCACACATAGCACTTCACTTCGTGTGTTTTCATACACGCGGTTGCTTTTTTTGGAAAAAATACTTAATTAATTTAACGCAAATTTACAAAGTTGTGTATTGTGACAATGACCGGGCACTCGTCTTTGTTTTTTTGTAAATGGTTTTGATTTAATAAAGAAATTATCAAAAACGTTACCTGAAGAGATGTTTTGTTGACTACCGATTGTCCCACACAAAGCCGGAAAAGTCACGTGGTACCAGCACCTTGTTATAAGAGTGTGTTTTTTTCATAATCTAGCCCAGTTTAAAGTTACTATATTCATTATCATATCCATATTTGGAAACATTTCAATTTTTTTGCTGTGTAATTGAACGAACATTTTATAATCTGTAACAAATGTTTAATGTTAAAGCGCCTCTTTATGGGAATCATCCAGTCAGTCACACAAAGCATTTTAGACAAATATATTGGCGTTATACTACAATTGTATTATTTTGTATAATTTAATAATACATTATGTGAAAAAATGGAGAGGAATATTTTTAGTTTATCAATCGAGTTTTACCTCATAATTGCATAATTTTGCACTTCGGTCAATTGTGGACCTTAACCTTGAATATAACGTGGCAAAAAAAATATAATAAAACGCAATTTTATCGAAGGTCTCCACAAGTCGTTCATTTTGAATTTTATCGAAAAATTATTTCCCGCTATATTTCCGTAAAGCAGACGAACGGTAGTATGTCTGTAGTGAAGCTTCCATACGATGCAAACGACGTTATCCTCACCGCCAGTCTGCAAAATAAAGCCATAATGACGACTACTTGAAATTTGATTGAATCTATACTATTTAAAGGTAAACCATTAGACAATTGTTGACAAGAAACGAATACAATATTATGTTTATCACGATAAACATACTTTTCATCAAGTATTTCAAGTTTCAGGGAGACATGTATATCCGTTGTTATCGCTGATCCAATCGGCTAAACGTATGTGTCTAGTTCACATTATTTCTTGCTTTATCAGCTACACCAAATTTGATTTCTTAGAAAACATATTGGAAACAACAACAATGTCATTCCATCGTCTGCCAGACCAAAGACTATTGCTATTTTATGCAATGGTTTAAATTTGCTAATGTGATACGATTTCCGGATTTGTATTGTATGATGAGCATGTATGCCCATTAATTTCAGAAAAAGCGCATGTATTTTACACGAAATAAGTTGCTCAGAATAGTAATTTATTAATGCTTCATTTAGCCACCGCATATTTGTATACGCTTACCATAAAACAAAATGGCAATCAAATGAAGTATTTAAACGCGCAATAAATTTTACTGCCTCAACAGTCAATAATAATTTCTGCCACTAGAGTATCAAATGGTTTACTCGTTAATATTCGGAATTACATTGAGAGTATTCGTTTGTAATTTCGAGTGAATTTGTTCTTTCAAATGCTGAATCTATTTTAAAATCATATGTTCTAATTACTGTATTACACTATTAAATTATATTTAAAATGATTAAACGGAACGTAGTTAGTTATTTTAATATTATATAGTAACACGCGGTGTTGTTAACAAAAGTTTTACTTTTGAATGCATTCATATCGTTTGTTTTCAAAACGTTACGGTCCATGAATAGATACCATATTAAAATCATAGCCTAATTATCATTTGATAATCTTCAATTCTTTCCATTGAAGCATATATATTTTCCAAATAATTCGGTGTACCTGGTTCCTTATTAAGTTCGCTGCAGTTTTCATTTCACATTTTATCGCTTAATTGATTTATCGTGTAGAACATCATAAAAGAAGGTCATTTGGTGCAGTCCTATAAGAATTATAGCATGCTAACTTCTCATTTTCAATTATTGTTTTTAAAAGGACATCATTTTTATTTCATGTGCATTTCTAAATGCTGAAATGAGGCTTAGGATATCAGTGTCTGAGATACATCAGTTATGTTGTTATTATAACAAATACTGCATAATGTGTTATCATTCCATTTATCACCGTTAGTCGTTACGAATATTTTATTGCAAACATGTATAATTATAATTTTACATATGTATCATCGATTTGTTACTTCATTTACAGTCATAGCACCGTGATGTTTGTCAGACCCAGCGGTATGACTGCGCGGATTGGGCGCGCACCATTTCGCGCTTCGATTAAAAAATATATTACTACATGATCTAAATCAAAATTTACACTACTTTGGAGCTATTCAATCGCAATACTTCCTTTTATTATTTATTTATTTTTCCTCGATTTATTTCATTTCAATCATATATTATAATATCCAAAGTAAAGTAAACAAAATCAGTGGGCATAAATACGCAAAAATTGACTCAAAAAGCGACAATAATACAGATACATGTTTACAACGAGTTTACAGATATACAATGTTATTAATTGAAAACACTGTTTTTCCTGGTGCTAGTCATCCACCATTCTTCCGAAGTATACTGTTTCAAGGTCTAGTCCTCCTATGCTGACCATCATTAGAGCATCAAAGACAGCAAACTTCAGTTTACCCGTTTCATAGTGCTAAAGCCCCCCCCCCCCCTCGCAGCCTGAAATACACGCAATAGGGTGATTACTATTAAACAAAATATTTCCAATTGATTTTTATTAAAATACAGAAAGATATTTAAGCAAATATTTTGTTTGGTATTGTGTTTTTGACACTTAATATAGTATTTACCAGCTCCTGATGTAGGGAGGAATTGGCCAACAGCTGAAAAGCTGTAGAAATGGTTGTGGCTTTTCTTTCCAAAATTCAAAGCATTTTCTTGCCTTTCATAAACATCGAATGTTACAAGAAAGTTACAATAAATATCGTCTAACAGCTTTAAATAAAGTAATATTCGCCAAAATGCAAAAATCCTCGGAAAACACAGTTTAGGAAGTGAATTTTCGACAAAAAATCCGTACTTCAATAAACGTTCATCTTTCAACATAATCCCTAACCAAATGCATACAAAAGTTGCAAACGCACAGGATGCAAGAAATAATCACTAAAACAGAAATGAGATCGCAAACTCGCTTTTTAACCAGAAGAGAAAATAAACTCTGTAGAAATAGGCACTTCTTTCAGACCATGAAGGAATAAAAAATGATTTATTTTTATGTCACTTGCAAGGGATTGTGAAATGCCGCGGCGAAATTGATTTTGTAGTCCAAGCACCGCAGGACCGCTGTGCTTTAACCGCTTGGGGAAATGCCTGATACATAACCCTATATAAATGGTGTTGTAAACGACACTTATTACTTCGTATTATATATTTTTCACCATCTAAACACGTAGTAAATTAAATATAGATATAGATCTAAATGTAATGCGATTATTTGTGAGAATATAAAGTGTTCCATCAGGAAATTAAATAACTCACGTGTACATTAATCAAATGACGTATACATGGAATGAACCATAACATGAATGAAAAACAACCACAAATATCATTTTTATCGTAGTTACGTGATTTCTATAAATATGGAAATACAAACCAGTCCAATTCCTTCTGCATCAAACCATATCGCTTATGAGTTTAGAATGAGTTAGATTGTTTTGTTGGGACTATCACGGCAGAATAATATTATACCATTTTGTCACAAATTCAAAAAAACTTTATCAGTATTAATAAAACACAATGCCGCGTTTTACATGGTATCCACAATACTAACGAAAAAACATTATTTTCAAAAAAGTTAATTCGCGTCATGTATAAGAAACACGTGATATTGACCATCTGTTCTTGTCACGAACATTTAATTTTATTCGATTAAGTTAACATTTAACATAAGTCAAATGTCGCGTTATTAGAATTTCGTGAAAAAGGGTGAATCGACAATTATTAATGCAAATAAAACCTTTCAAGAACATTTTTGCTGATTCATGTAATTTTTCTTAAGCAAATATCTTTCTTTTTTTCAAAATACTGTCCTACCCAAACTTGACAATGATTCAAACACCTAATTTAGGTAATTATTTTATCATTATATATGAAGGACAGGAAAACATATTATGTAAGAAATATATAAAACATGGATATTTCTATGGAACGTAATTCCGTCGTACTGAATAATATCAATGATTAAGGTACCTAATTTAATTTGGTATTTAAAGAATCATGGCACTGTTATTTCTCTATATGGCACTAATTTTATTTTGTATTTTTGTTTAATTTCATGCCTTATTCGATATATTGCCTGGATATTTACAAAGCTTGCGATAGTTTATGATTGCTACCATTAAAACAATGGTATGAATCTCGACATTTTAAGTATTCAAACACACGCATTTAATGCAAATTAGGTAACTTACTTTTGATTTGACTGTGTAATTGATATACCGTTCTTATAGTGTATTTGGTATAAAGAGTAATTTGCATCTGCATTTGTGATTCGCATACAAGCAGTAAGGTTTGAATTGACTAAAATTCGATCCGCATATATTAATCTTAATCACGGTTTTCGGTGCATAAACTTTCATCCAAAGCTGTTTAAATTACTGAAAAATAGTATACTTTGACTTACCTAGGACGTTTGTTGGATCGCTGAGATGTATGAAACTAACACTCGTTTGAATTGTGTAATAATAAACCAAATGTCGATGCATTAATCAACATATTTCACTGACTTCATTTTATTGCCATTTTCTTATTTCCATCTAGAGATTTGAAATACAGGTATACCGAGACGAGTGTTTTCCTGTTAATGAAATGACTCTAATCTATACATACACTGTTTGGTTTGTTCGATAGGTAGGTTACTATTTGTTGAAAGAAATACCCATTATTATTTATTGCTCGGCGACCAATGCAAATCCAATGCAGACGGAGCAAGTGGAACAATTGACTTAATCCTAGTTATAAAGAGTTATTCTCTTTTCTTGGTCTAATTGTTTTTTATTATTGACCTATTTTTTAAGGATTATCAGGGGCTGAATAATTCGTCATTGATCATTTAAATAACTATTTACAGGCTAAACTCTAAACACATCCGTTCTCATTTGGCATATAGTTCGCACCACCATATCCGGAGTAGTATTTCTCCCAAAAGATACTTTTCCCAGCGTTTTAACAGATGAGCGATTAAAGTACGCGGTAATTTGTTCAGTGTTTGTAAATATTAAATTATACGGCGCAGTTTGTGAAATACTGCATTTAAGAAAGAGGTATTGTCTTGGCCCAAGAAAAATCACAAGAGCATTAAATTGATTACTTTCCAACTTGGGACGATAGTTTACTAAAATTGCCCCCTAGGGACGATAGTTTACGGAAAATTGCAACCTACGGACGTTTGTTGACGGAACGTTATGACAGTAACATCACTTTATACAAATTATCTGCATAATATTTCTGTGTGTTTTTTTTTGCTGTATTTGAGAAATATAAATCATTAATGATTGTAGTTTAAAAATGGACATGAAACATACGATTAATTGTGACAACCTACATTCAATAAAGCATCCGACTTGTTAGTGTTAACGGAAATGTACTTATATTACATAGGCAACAAGAAAGTAGTTCGAGTTGAATTAAAATTATAAGGATGAAAAGATGATAGACACAAAACGTTTAATGAGTGTTACAATGCAACGACAAATTCGAACAGAAAGCTTTCAGCAATTTCATTTCACAAGGACGTCTGGAAATGCCAGACAAGAAATTAATTATACACTTCCGTCTTATTTTTTTTTCAGAGCTTCATCTTGCCATGAAGCAAAACAATCCGCACAACGAATGCAGAAATAAAATCATTTGACACGAATAATTAAGTCATATATTTTAGCTGGCATTAGCCACACCAAAGAAAAATAGCGCACCATATGACGCTCAAATTAAGCAAAACAGAAGATTTACATAACTTTTTAGCTTGCATTACGTTGTTGTTGTTTTTGTGTTTTCGTGTAGACTCCATTATAAACATAAGCAGTGGAATTTCTTATTCTTGTATCAAATTATATAACAAAAGTTTATGTTAATGTTCGCAGGGTTCAGAGTGTGTTTCAGTCAAACAAAGCTCCTTAGTTTATCCGGAAACATATCTCATGTGTCCGCTTTGTATTGGAAGAAAAATAACAGAGTTATCACCGAATGTGATTACCATACCGCTCTGTTATATTTTTTTTAAATTTACATAATGTCTGATAGTGAAATCGCTGAATTTCGGTTTTGAACTGATTATCAAGCCACCTACATACCAATTAAAATGCTAATTCCTGTATACTTATTTCAAACCTTAATGATATTAAGTTCGTTCAATATTTAGTTAGTTTAAACTATGTATTGTCCTAAATTATTTGACAAAAATTTTTTTTTTCATTCAAAGCATCAGTTGAAAATGGAAGCCTCTTGCACGGCTTTATAAATATTATTTGTGGTAAAACTGATTTTCAAGAGAGTACATTTAAACACAAAACTATATAATCACCTGTTATTTGTACAATTGGTCATGCTACATGTATTTTCGCATAGGCATTTTTCACTGTTGAATAAAATTGTGTCATTGTGTCCTATGAACAAATCTGCATGAAAACTACATTATAGGCATTTTTCACTGTTGAATAAAATTGTGTCATTGTGTCGTATGAACAAATCTGCATGAAAACTACATTTGGACTCAAATCGTACATCAAATCATTTCTGTCTTCAGTTGTCAAAACACCTATATACTGTTTGATTCCAATAATGTCGCTTTAATGGAATTACCATTTTTATTCATTTGCTTCTTAATATTAAATCACCTAAACTTGTTTTATTAGTAGCACAGCCCCATTAATATTTTTATTTAGTACTGTCCCTGGAATTTGTTCACGTCATTATGTCATTATGGATTTTTGTGACGTCATACGACCGACTTTCCAAGTTGTAATCTACATGCATAGGTCATTGGGTTTATAACGTTCCATTTTATTTATATTTTCTCTCTGATAGGCGTTTCTTGTTTGATTTAATTATTTTTATTTTTTTAGCAGTCACATAAACAACCAAGCTATGTAATATGGAATTTTTACACCCATTATTGCTGCTTCTTCCTGTATTTGCGCGATGATTATCTGAGATATTAACTCCATGATGCTACATTCTCAAATCTTTTTCTATAAAGAAGGAATGTAGTTGACAATTGTTAATAGTTTTATTTGATCGTTCGTCAAAAAGTTGTAACTCTGTTACTCTTGTATCTTCAATGGAATTGAGTAATTAAATAGTAATTAAATTGAATGCGTTTTAATTCCCTTTTGTTATTGTTTAATTTGAGTTACAATGCTATGACGTTAAATTTTATTTACACTTAAATGTATTATGAATATTGTTGGGCCAAGTGTGAGGTTGAGCGCTCTATAACCAGGTTTAAACCCCCAATGCTTTGCATTGACCGTTCCAAGGCGGTGACCCCAGCTTTATTCATATTTTGTGTTTATGTTGGTTTGTATTGTGCTGTATTGTGCTGTTTTGTACTGTTTGGGCAATCGGTCACTTGCCTTAAATAAAGGACCAATTAATTGTTTTAATGAAAATTCGATACTGCTCCAGCAGCTGGAGTTTAACTTCTTTATAATGTATTTTCGCATAGCATCTATCAAAAAGCCTCCAGTGCAACGATGTACAAATTTCAATCTTTAACAAGAGATCGCCGAGAAAGTATGGTGTATATTTATATAAATAGGTTTGTGTCACTGGTAATTTGAACCAGACAAAATGTGTCTGCTTCACATTATTTCTTGCCTTATCAGTGACATCAAATGTGATTCCCTCCAAAAACATATTGGAAGAGAGGATAATGTTGGTCTTTATTTCGCCTTTCAATGCTTATAAACCAATGCTGTTCGTGTTTTATTAATGTGTCTGAATTGTGTTTCTTATACAAATTCTTTACAAGCGACCTCTAACTAAAATAATGTATATGTGACTACTTGAATTCGTTACACTCGTCATAACAAATGCTGAAAAAACATATCTGGAAAATTGTGATTTAGACTTTATGCGGATCGGATCAGAATGTACTTTAAAATAGTTCTTTTATCAAAGATTTTCTTATCATGTGGTTACAATTGGGTGATATGTTAGTTTAATAAATAAAGGGTCAAACCAAACGTGATTTAATTAAAAGTTGTGCCAAAGGTAGCTGTGCGTTGTGCCCTTAAACTTCAGTTGATTACACAGATATTTCGTCCGTGCTTAAGATTTTAGTTAGTCGATACAATTGTACAATTGTACACGGGAGTAACATATACGTATGAGGCTTTCACAAAATCTTGGCAAATAATGTTCACCTTTTGCACATAAGAATCGCAATGCTACCATCACTATCCTTGTCGTACTTCGGGCCCAAATGTCAAAACACAGCATTTTTGTCAAATAAGAGTTTGTATACGCTCAATTTTACACGTGCTAACGGTGCATAAAGAGTACAAATATAGCATTGTTGTCAATAGCAAAATACAAATCTCACTAAGGGTTCTTCAACAAACAATATTTGAAAAACAATCATTTAAAAAATTTAGTTTATCATAGATTAATTTTAAATGTGTTCTTTTATTGACGTTAAGATATATCCTTTAATGTTGAGTCTGTGATAAATTAGATAAAACGTGCTTAAACAATTCAAACTTCACATCTATTCAATTTAGAGCACGCTGAGACAATGTTGATGACCTCATATTTATACCGTAATGTTCCAATTTGCAACAAGGTAATGACCGCGTCATCAAACGGTAAAAACACGAAGACGTTTGAACAAAATTCTCTGCAATAGAACATACCGTCACACGTTTCCCCAAAAAGCTAACAGCAATCATAGCAATCGTTAATGACAAATAAGTAAACGTTTCTCTCTATGATTGCCATTTACCAAGAAAAGATTTGAAAAACACAGCATTCGCAATTACATTGTGGTTGAATAGCCAATACAATCTGTTGATAATTCATTCCATTGGGTTTTTCTTCGACATAAATGACGCTGCATTGTGAAAGGAAATTCTAGTTCATATATGGTTATTATCAATTACTGGTTCTTGTGCATAAATGACTTATGCTTGCGTATACGTGACATTTGTAAATCAAATAAGACATCAATTTAGTGTATTGTATTATTATTTCATTGTTAATTTTTATACATTGTGGTTGGTTCATTGGATGCCTCAACAATGTGCCTCAACAATGTTAAGTGAATACCAATTCACCACCAAAAATACTTCTCTTTTGTTCGGTTCATTTGTGATATGGCTATAATATATACACATTAAATTAAAAAAAACGTTTTAAAATAAAAGCGCAAAGTATTTCTATGCTGCAAAATGGACGTTTATTCAATAGTTGTCCTTTGCATTTGCAATTATGTTTTTTAGCACAAATAGTGTGTAAGTTCGAATGGAATCAGAAGCGCATGAACATTTAACAAATGCTACGTGACTTTGAAAATCCGAGTTACACATTTTCAAATTCTGTTGCATGAGACACATCGTCGTGTGGAAAGAATGACTGGATTTATAAACATCCCTTATGTCAATTATGCAAACAAACAGAAACATTCGGAAATGTTTATGCTTCATCTTGCTAGAAAGCCGCCTTAAAAAGATAATATATCACGTGGTGAATGAAATGTTTATATTGACATAGCACAGGACGCGTAATTAATTAACAGTCGCACAGTAATAGACACAGAAAACTATGTACTATGTTTTCGGCTATATATTGCCACAATAGGATCTTTCGAAGTTTTCAACGTTCTATTTATTAAATATTTAGTAACCATATGCACTGGCAATCAATTCTCCCTACAAAAACTAAAATCAAAACAACACTTTAGATTGAATTGGACGATAAACTTTTAAGCGACCTTCTAATGTGGAGCCATTTAACGAACAAATGTGATCATTTTTGACACATGTAATGTATTGTTCAGCGACGACTTTTACATAATCTCTTACCCAAAATTCAATAAAGTTGTCAATAACGTTAAATATCTGTAAACACTTTCGTTTGATTATGTAGAATCATATGTGAAAAATTTAGATAATATGGCAGGGAAGGAAGCGATATATCGAGAAAAATTATTATGAATTTCATTGTTTATATAATTATTTGTAGTTTGTAAAAACTCACAGAAACTTTATAAAAAAAGTCTCGTAAAAGCACATGTTGTTAGCGTGTGGCTATGATATTCATTAGTGAAAACATCGTTTTGAATGAAAAGTAATAATATTATAACGAAAAATCAACTTCTCTGAAACAAATCACTACATATATATATATAAGTGATTTTTTTGTTTCTGATAAATATATGTACATACTTTACTGTAAATTTCTAATATGCATGCTTCTTAGGGTGAAAATAAGGGGCAATAAACGGTCGTTTATTCCCAATACATATATAAATGTCAGAGACATTGTCAAATTTACTTTGAGTCACATAAGTTTTCTTAGATTATTCGAAGAATCCAGGGATCCCAGATGTTTTCTTCATGACTACTGAGCATTTGGGGTCCGAGAATCATTCGGTCATCATCCTTTTTAGCTCATCTATTTTTTGAAAAAAAATTATGAGCTATTGTCATCACCTTATCGTCGGCGTCGGCGTCGGCGTTGGCGTCCGGTTAAGTTTTGCGTTTAGGTCCATTTTTCTCAGAAAGTATCAATGCTATAGCATTCAAACTTGGTACACTTACTAACTATCATGAGGGGACTGGGCAGACAAAGTTAGATAACTCTGGCGTGCATTTTGACAGAATTATGTGCCATTTTTATACTAAGAAAATTGTAAATTTTGGTTAAGTTTTGTGTTTAGGTCCATTTTATTCCTTAAGTATCAAAGCTATTGCTTTCAAACTTGCAACACTTACTAACTATCATAAGGGGACTGTGCAGGCAAAGTTATGTAACTCTGACTGGCATTTTGACAGAATTATGTGCCCTTTTTATATTTAGAAAATTGAAAATTTTGTTAAGTTTTGTGTTTAGGTCCACTTTATTCCTACAGTATCAAAGCTATTGCTTTCATACTTGCAACACTTATTAACTATCATAAGGGGACTGTGCAGGCAAAGTTATGTAACTCTGACTGGCATTTGGACGGAATTATGGGCCCTTTATACTTAGAAAATTGAAAATTTGGTTAAGTTTTGTGTTTTGGTCCACTTTACCCCTAAAGTATCATAGATATTACTTTCATACTTGGAACACTCGCAAACTATCATAAGGGTACAGTAAAAGGACTAGTTGCATAACTCTGGTTGTCATTTTTACGGAATTATGGCCTTTTTTTTACTTAGTAACTTTGAATATATAGTTAAATTTTGTGTTTCGATCCACTTTACTTCTAAAGTATCAAGGCTATTGCTTTCAAACTTCAAATACTTTCATGCTATCATGAGGTTACTGTACATGGCAAGTTGAATTTTACATTGACCTTTGAATGACCTTGACTCTCAAGGTAAAATTATTAAATTTTGCTAAAATTGCCATAACTTCTTTATTTATGATTAGATTTGATTGATACTTAAACAAAACTACTCTTACCTGACATACCACAATAGACTCCACCCAAACCATCCCCCGTGCCCCCCCCCCGAATCCCCCCCCCCCTAATTTTTTGTTTAAGATCATCTCACAAATGACCACCACACCCTCACACTATACCCCCCCCCCCCACCTCAACCCCACCCCAATTTTTTTATTTTGAAACGGTTAAAAAACACAAATATTTATCTATGTTATTTTATTTTTGAAATACCGTCCATCGCACCCAAGAATCCCCTCCCCCACCCCAACCCCCCCACCCCCAACCCCCCCCCACTCCCCCCACCCCGAAAAAAATATAAAAAAAATGCATTTTTTTCCGCATTTTTGGAAGATAACGTAATAAATGTCCACACCCCAACACTATACACCCCTCTTCACTCCACCCCTCCCTCCTTTGTGATTGAAATTGAGAGTCCCTTCACCTTTAAAAAGAAAATAGATGCGCGGTCTGCACCCGCAAGGCGGTGCTCTTGTTTTTAAGGCAGAACTGAAATCTCAATATTTATTTAATTTCGTTAAAATTTTAGAAAAAAACAATTCTTGTTTCATACTTAATTAAAACTTGTTCGTAAATAAAACGCATACCGTCATGCTTCTTATTTAGACATATCCAACACTTTTTGTGCATTTTAAGTAGGTAATACGAACAATATCAAAGGGTTGTATGTGTCAAAATCTAGTCGGGTGTAGTAAAATCACCATTATTAGCAAGCTATCTTTAATATGTTCGCAGCATACGGATCGCAATTCGAACATCAGGAAATTGTATTTTAGAGAAATAATTATCCCTTTGTCAGAAAGATTTATCCATACATTTAGTATCAGCAAAATTCCTTAGAACGTAACTAAATTAAACCTGTGTGTATATGAATATTTCATTCCACGGGAAGTAACCACATTTGACAGACCAATTTATGTGTCAACGAATAACTTCGCTTGTCGAAAATTTAGTAATACAAATATATTGTTATCACATACGCATTAAATGTGTTCAAACAGTCTCACACACGCATTTTTAGTATTGTGTAATATTTAGTTAGCCACCATCATTAAGTACAATACGGAGATGTCTGTGTAAGAATACACATCTGATCTATTGACCATATTGAGTATATCAGCCGTGTGCTTGTACATATGAGCCTTGTTCTGAGAAAACTGGGCTTAATGCATGTGCATAAAGTGTCATCCCAGATTAGCTTGTGCAGTCCGCACATGCTAATCAGGGACGACACTTTCCGCCTAAACTTGATTTTTGGTAAGGAGGGACTTCATTGAAACTAAAAACACCATAAAAGCGGAAAGTGTCGCCCTTGAATAGCCTGTGCGGACTACACAGGCTTCTCTGGGACGACCCTTTACGCACTTGCATTAAGCCCAATTTTCTTAGAAGGCGGCTCAAATATATCGGAGTATTGTGCACAACGCTCTTAAATTATAGTTGTATTATAAACCTTTTAAAGTATTTGACCAATCTAAATCACCCAAGCCATTCTTTGGTGCAACGTCCGCGAAATAGCCCTACAGTATCATTGACGGCATTGATTTACGATTCGTCAAGTAAACATTTTGTTTCTCGAGAAAGGATGGTTAAAAATCATACCTTCCAATACGGAATAAATTTTATAAAGAACGGCGGAATATTATACAATTACGAGAGCTGATACAATAGTATAAATATGTATATAATAAAAGTTTGTATTACATATGTATTATAGACGACGTATAGAAAATATAAAAAAATCCAACAAAATCTTTTGGTTCAGTATATTCTTCATTCCTATAGGTTCGTGAATGTGCATTACCTCGTGAATTTTTATATGACGTAATTTTTAGCCGTGTGTGCACTGCACGTGTCCGAATTCGATACAGTTACGAGTCGCTGTCAATAAAATACAAATAATGATACAAAGAGGGTAAGGATTTGTATTTTTGTCATAAAAAGTGTGTGAATATTTACGTGCATTAACCGTAGTTTACAAGTAAACGTATTTCTATTTCAAATCCATTACTGGACTTTTTATTTACTGTTGTATTATTTATTTGTTCTATTTTATAATGGGGCTTCATAATGAGTGACCAATTCAAATTCGTCGATGCTAAAATATTGGTGCAAGGTAACCGGTCGAGCAAACCTCGGAGTAGTTAACTCCCTTATGGATAAGCATGTCATGAAAGAAATGTAAACATCGTGTTTGCGTTACGCCTCTTATTTTCGTATTTACTCGCAAACTATTAGTACAGGCATTCTTTCGTACAATTTAACAAATATATGTACACACCGCTTTTGTATCTAGGGAAGGTTCCTTTTTAATCAAAAGGCTATGTTTAACACACGCAATAAGATTTTTTTTTCTTATTCAATCACCCACACTATTGCATATTTGATCATTCTCTAAATTAACATATTTCACATGTACAAAACTTCAATAGTAGCATCACGACTTTAAAATTATATAAATCTGTAATGTCTAGGCTATGGTTTCGTTTAATTATACTGAACTCTTATAAGAAGATTTATTTAAGTTAGCAATCCTCTTTATTGCATGTTCAATTATTTCTCTAACTTTCGTTCTGAAGCGAGCTAACGTAAGTTGACACTTCCACACACCAACCTTGTGACAGGGTTGTATAAGATTATCTTTCAGATAGTCTGCAGGTATATGTTACAGCAGTATTGATATATATTCTTACAAGTTGTTTAACACACCCTCAGAGGTGATTAATAAAACATCGCTCAATTGATCATTGTTGGCTCAGATACTACTTAAATGTACCTTGGGTACTCTTAAGTAGGTATACTTAAATTATACCCCAGGTACGGAAAATATAGTAAAAGGTTCCCAACCAATTTGAACTGTACTCAAATGATTTTTCCGCTGAAAGTCAGATGTCATAAAATGTGCAACGCAATACAAAAAAAGTATTTGACTCTTTGAACAAACCCTGCCTTGATCAACATTCTTTTCTTAGTATGAGTTTCAATAATATAGATGTCATTTTACAAAATATTGACAAAAATAATAATTTGGGGAAAAAAAAAACAATAATGACAAATTTTGCATTATACTTCTATGATACAATTTAGTATTTATTCTGTACCCGGGGTACATTTAAGTATACTTATGAGTACCTGGGATACATTTAAAGTATAACCTGAGCCTGCAATTACCAATCCAGCTTTAACATAAGCAAAGCTTCGCTTTTGTGTTGAACTTTTGCTCAACAACTAGCTGTAAAACTGCACAACCATCAAGTACGCCCACTGCTCAACCACTTTGTGGAACCAAAGCACAACCCACAAGTTGAACAAAAGCTCAACTATCATGTTGAATAACAGCTGAACAGCTGTATGGGACACTATCTCTACCAATCTATCTGTATCTTAACCACTGTGCACTGACTGATATAAAATAAAGTCAGTGCTCAGCTGTATAGAATCTGGTCTTAAACAACAGCTCAGGAGTTCCAACATGTGTGGTATCATTTTCCTCTTCAATATATATTTATCCAGTCCTAAATTACAAAATTTGTTTCAAGTGATACCAATTACCATGCACAAGATGGGAAGAGGACAACGACAACGAGCGAGGCATGGTATTGTAATGCGCATGGGGGGTTAGAGGGTTAGGGTAAAGGTTAGGGGTCGGGTTTGGGTTAGGGTTAGCCTTAACCCTAACCTGACCCCTTACCTAACCGTAACCCAGGCTTATCTCCCCATATACCATGCCGCACTCGTTGTTGTTGTCCTCTTCCCGCACAAGACTGTCTGTTAGTGTTAAACAACTTATTAAGTTTGTAATGCAAAGAAATCATTTAAAGCAAAGCCCATCTTGACTGTGTTACTGACAGCCTAAATTAAAAGTGCAATGTAAACCAAATTTGGGAATAACTTTATCATGATGTTACTGATGCCAAAAATAACCTTCGAGAGAATCTCTTTGAATTAAAAAAAATTGTCAGATGTTAACCAGGTTTTATTTAACAATAGCTATATAATTAAAAGAAGCCTTGACAAATTATATTCTATAGTGACAATGTTTTTAACACACTTATCAAATAGTTTTCTTCAATAGGATATGACAAGAATTAAAGTGATCAGAAAAGTATTCATTATTATTCAACAGTGTATCTAACTTTAAAGAAGTTTCAGCATAATGCACCATGGATAACTTGGACCTTCCTCTTTTATCAAACCTGAAAGATATACATATTTTCCACTATGTGTTAGACTTAAAATGTGACTTGACTTCTAAAACATTCAATTGTTCAGTGTTAGTGCTCTGTAAATCTATGCAGTGCATCAAAAATTGTGCAATTAGAAATCAGCCTGTTATAGCGGACCATATTTATAGCAAATATTTGACATCTTGCACACATGATATTGAAATAAATGAGAATGGAACAAAAAAATCATCTGAAGAAAAAGTGAAATATTGTGACAAAATATGGCAAAAGTCAGTGTGTGATACTGATGATTTTGTGATGATTCTTGATTCACATGCCATTGACGTTGTATCAGTAAATGAAGTACAGTTTGCATATGTGAATAAAATGCAAGTGAATCAAATTGAAAATGCTGAACTTTTTACTGGATATAATTGTAACAATGTGTCAAACATTCCTTCAATTGACAGCATTTGCCTGCAAAAACGATGGAAGGATGCAGAAAAAATGCCGATGGAATATTTCCTAGATGACTGGTGCTTAAAAATTTGGAAAAGTGGTGTTACATGTGGTTGTTGCTTTCCCAACTGTTTTGAGATAAACTTCAAAACCAAACCTGAAGGGGAGTCTTTAAAATGGACAATGGATCAGGACGGAAAGTAATACATTTTCAAAATTATTGGTGCACAAACTTGGTGCATATAAATTACTGTACATATTTTTTTACATGTTTTTATTTTATTTTTTTAAGGCTGTTATTGGTGATTATTTTAATGCCCCTGGCCTGGTAGGGTGGCATATAGCAGTTGAACTGTCCGTCAGTCAGTCTGTCCGAAAACATTAGCCATAACTTTTTCAATATTGAAGATAGCAACTTGGTAGTTGGCATGCATGTGTATCTCATGGAGCTGCATATTTTGAGTGGTGAAAGGTCAAGGTCATCCTTCAAGGTCAAAGGCAAAATATATGGCGTATGTCCGTCCATCTGAAAACTTATACATTGGCCATATCTTTTTTCAATATTGAAGATAACAACTTGATATTTGGCATGCATGTGTATCTCCTGGAGTTGCACATTTTGAGTGGTGAAAGGTCAAGGTCATCCTTGAAGGTCTAAGGTCAAATATATGGCTTCAAAGCGGCACTGTAGGGGGCATTGTGTTTCTGACAAACACATCTCTTGTTTAGGGTATCAAATTATTTCACACAACTTTTGTAAGTTGTTATTGTAAAGTTATTTTGACATTTGAATTAAAAAAATGAGCAAACATGCAACATTACATGTATGTTTATAAAATTGTCTCATTATGTCAAAATGGTTTCCTGGCTTAAGTTGAATTTGAACACAATAATGTGTTTAATGAGCAAGTCATTTGTTGGCCTTAAATGATAAGTCAGTGGTTTTATAGTTAAATGTATGTGAACGCTTTGGAGTTTTCTTTGAACAATACCAATTGTTCCTTCACCTTATCTCAATAATTGCTGCAGTCCCTGTGTGTTCACCCATGGCCACTGGATTAACAACAGGTCCCTGTTTCCGAGCCAAGACATCCCAGAAGCCTTAGCCACGTGGAGTGCCCATGTAGCCCCAGGGGATAACGACCTGGTTGTCCTAATGACGGGTGATAATGACCCTGTCATAACAGGACAAGAAGTTGATGGCATTGGTATGAATTTCTTTTTAGCTCAACTATTATATATGAAATATATATAGTGGAGCTATCCTACTCACCCCGGCGTCAGCGTTTCAACATTACCCCAACTTATAAACAAGAGCAGACAAGTCTATCAAGCATTTTGTTATAATTATGGCCCCTTTTTCACTTAGAATATGCAGCAAATGTTTAAGTTTTCGTACTACCCCATTTATTTTCATTGTCCCTTGACATATTGCTTTCATATTTTGCATACTTGTTTACCAACATCACCCCAACCTATAAACAAGAGCAGACAACTCTATCAAGAATTTTGTCATAATTATTGCCCCTTTTATACTTAGAATATGCATATTATTGATAAATCTATGTTAAAGTTTGCGTACTTCCCCAAATATTTCCTATATCCTTTGACATATTGCTTTTAGGTATATGTTGCATACTTGTTTACCAACATGACCCCAACCTATAAACAAGAGCAGACCACTGTATCGAGCATTTTTACATAATTAAGGCCCCTTTTACACTTAGATAATTGAAAACTTATTTTCCTTAAATTACCATAACTTCTTTATTTATGATCACTTTTTATTATTACTTTGACAAAACAACACTTACCTGAATACCACAATGGATTCCACCCAAACAATACACCACACCCCTACCCAGAATCTCTTCCCTCCCTACCCCTCCCCCCCTCCAAATTTTTTTTTAAACATCATCTAATAAATTACCACACCCCACATTATACCCCCCTCTAACCCCCCTACCCCCCCCCCCCCAAAAAAAATAAATAAATTGTGTTCCTTTTTTTATTTTTGAAAAATTGTCTAATAAATGACCACACCCAACTTTTTACCCCCTCTCAACTCCCCCCCCCCCCCAAAAAAAAAATATTTGTTTTTTTTCCTTTTTTTATTTTTGAAAGATCGTCTAATAAATTATTGAATATGAACAATTTTCCCATGATGGCTTACATTATACTGTCAAGCACTTGAATAGTCGAGCGCGCTGTCCTCTGACAGCTCTTGTTTATGCCCCCTTTCGAAGAAAAGGGGGTCTATAGTTTTCGCACTGTCCGTCTGTCAGTCTGTCTGTCAGTCTGTCACACTTTTCGTGTCCGCTCTCTAATTAAAATAATTTTCATCTGATCTTTATGAAACTTGGTCAGAAGTTGTATCTAGACAATATCTAGGACAAACACATCGTGGTAAAAGGTCAAGGTCATCCTTCAAGGTCTAAGGTCAAAAATACAAATCCAAGAGAAGTAATAAGCTTTAAAGGGAGATAATTATTCAATATTGAACAAAACAACTTGATATTTGGCATGCATGTGTATCTCATGGAGCTGCACATTTTGAGTGGTGAATCTACAGTCACGGTAGTGGCTTTTAATTATTTGCTACTAAAAATAGACTATTGTTATAGACTATTATTTTCAAGTAATATAATTATAAATGTCATATAATATATATCCTTACCAAGAATTTAAGTTCTTTTCACAGTTACTGTACAGATTTTTTATTTTGATTATTTATAACTTAAATGATAGATTTGTCAAAGGTTTTTTTTTAAATAATATAATTATCATTTCTTTCCTGTACTTATTTGTGAATGGTAGGGTTCATTACATACCTGTGGACTTATGTCCATAGATACAATGTACATGATGAACTCTGGCTATGATCTCTTTGATAAACCTTGGTTGTCAGTGATGTCTGACTTGGTCATTTTTTAAATGTCTTCAGACCCCCCCCCCCCCCCTACCGGTTGGATTGTGGATTGGACAAAATCCAAGGGAAGTAATAAGCTTTAAAGGGAGATGATTTCTATACCTGCCAAATGATAAATAGAAATTTTATTTCAAAGCGGCGCAGTAGGGGGCATTGTGTTTCTGACGAACACATCTCTTGTTTTACATTTATTATCAACATAATCTCATTATTTGTTGGTACAGCATGTTTCTGTTTGTAGCTTTCTTGGAATTCTAGAAGTAAGGTGTAACGATAATGTTGTATAGTTTATATATACATCTCTTTTTTGTATAGCCAGATCAGGATGTCTGCTTAATATTTATATAATCATACTTAAATTGTATGATGCCATTTTCATCAATCCATGTTGTGCATTGTATATACATGTGTATAGAAGACATGAAGGCTCTTTTATAGCTCTTGTCATGGTTCATCCTGCTATGAAGTTGAGCCCATATAATGGAATCATTATGGGGGGGGGGCCTGTCTGTCTGTCCGCTGACACAAACATGTCTGATAAAGTACTCATGTAGTTTTCAAAATGTCACTTTCAAACTTAAATGGATTTTTCCTTATGATGGGGCTGTGTGTTTCCTATAGAAATACATATTTCCAGCTTGGAATGTCTGTTCGTCTGTCCATAGAGACAAACTTGTACACGGAAGTAATCCTATGTTTTGAAGCAGAATTCACACAAACATGGATTGTTCTTTGTGAATCGAAATTGAGTACACGTATGTGCGTTTTATTTCTTAGTTGCTTAAATGTTGCTTTAGTTATGGCTGCTTTTCAACTTCAAATTTCTACATAATGCCTTGTGTATGCCGGCGAATAAATCCTGCTCTTTCAAAGTTTCAATACTCTTCAAGTAATGTCCCTTTTTCCGCAAAGAAATTCTTTTTCATCATTCGTATTTTTTCATCATTAAATGCGACATCTTTTTTGGTATTCGTAATTACTGTGAAAAGCTCTAGTTTCAGAACCTTGTCATGGTGAGCTTTTGTAATCGTCTTTTGTCGGTCATGTTGCTCATCGTCAGTCGTTCATCGTCTACATTTACCATGTTAACACTATCAGCGGGAGTAATCAACATAGTCAAGATAGCGACGTCCATGCAGAAAAAGTCATTTTCGCCGTTTCATACCCGTTTAATTTTCAAATTACGCCAACTTTAAAGCGATGTCAGTAAAAGGGTGATTATCGTTTATTTCATGTTAAAATTCGGTATATATCTCGACTTTATTTCCCGCGAATTTTCTAAGTGAAGCTGTTATTTGGTCATCCCGTTAAGAAATTTTGCGCTAGTAAATTTCCTATAAATAGTGAATATTAACACGAAATAAACGCTAATAACCTTCATGCTGATATGGCTCCAAATTGAGCGGCATTTAAAAAAAAATCTTACGAGTAATGAAGGGTTTAAACGGCGAAAAATACCTGCCTCGGCATGGACGTCGTCATCTTGACTATCACGTGATTACCCCCTCTGGCCTATAGACAAACAAAATGAAGCGTTTTCAGAAAATTTATCTCAATAATATCTTGGCCGAAATCGAAACTGGGACTTGTGAGGTCAGAGTCTTGGTCTCTCTGTCAAATTAAAGAACACGCTTGTTAATACTTTTAAAGTAACATTTATAGTCGAAATTTTATAAACGTCGTCATAATTTTTAGCATGGCGTTTTCGGAAAAAAAAACGAGGTATTGTCATAGCCAGCTCGTTATGCGGTGCTCTTGTTGTTCTAATAACGTCTCTGCCTAGTTCAATAACTGTTATGGTTCATTGTAAAACACGACCGCGATGGGACTGTGCTGTTTTACTTATATTGCTACACTAAAACCTGGTTAACGCTCGAGAAATCCCGTTTAAGCCCAATCTTTATGAAAATGAATCAGAATATTTGTTCAAATAGGGTCGTCGCTGAGATTGAAAATGGTCACGGGTTGTCGAAACAAACATGGCGGTTTGAAGTTGGGCACATTTGAGTCAAATCTTCATGACAATTCGTCAGAACATTTGTTGTTATAATATATCGACCAAGATTGAAAATGGGTCAGGTTCGCCGAAAACCATAGCCGCCAGGGACGGGGCAGTTTTCCACATATGGCTAAAGTAAAACCTTGTTAACACTCTTGAAGAGACCTTTTTAGTCCAATAACAATTCTTAACGTGTGTAGCGTTTGTGATCACCTTTGTCTGTCGTTCGTTGTGCGTTATGCCTGATGCGTTTTCGACCTGTAAACTTGTTTAACTCTAAAGACCAGATTTATTGTCCTATCGGCATGAAACTATGTGAGAACATTTGTTAAACTTATATCTTGGCCTAGTTCAAAATGGATTGCGGTAGCTTGAAAACTAGGTCACTAGGTCAGATTAACGAAAAGGCTTGTAATCAATCCAAACGTTATATGTTGTAGATTTGTTCTTGTGACCTCTGGTCTATTTGCGAAAATGTTACCAGTGTCTTAAAAAACATGGCCAGCCAAAGGCGCAAAAGTTTTCCTTCTTTGGCTATATTGGTATTTAGTTCAATGTCTTGACGTCATATATTTTGAAATTGATCAGAATTATTGATCTTATAAAATCTCAATTTGGGTCGCAATTCTGATTTGTTAAAAAGTATTGCTGTCACGTGATGTTTTTGTTGAGCTCATTATTTTGGCAAAACTATAACCTTTTAAAACAAGCTGTATTTGGTTCTTTGGGTAGATTATAACAACCATTAAACATATAATGTGATAGTGTGCTTTTGGTGTTGTTTATGATGATGATCGCTTGTTTCGTGTAGAAATGGTAGAACAGATATCAAGAACATTAGCAATAGAACAACGTAGCAGATTTTGACAATGAAAATAGAAAAATAATTTTATATAAAATTGATGTGCATGGGCTATAATTATTTTATTCTGTCTCATAGAAACCCTGACCTATCACTTTTCAAGTGACATGGCAATGCCGAGCTCAACATTAGCGCTCGCAATTGGCAAGTGGACGTTGGTGGATACCTTAAGTCATACTGACCAAATGGCTTCAGTTACTGAGTACGTGATATTTGTTTTATTTAATTTGCCCAAACTCGGCATTATACCATCCTCCTGAGAAAGCATTGACAATAAATTATACGTTTATTCACCCCACTATGTATGTATGTGTTATGAAGATGATATCAATTTACTTAGAGTCGGTGTTAAAGGGGCCTTTTCACATATTTTGGCATGTTTTGAAGTTTGTCATTAAATGCTTTATGTTGATAAATATTAAACTTGGACATAAAAAGCTCCAGTAAAAAAATCAAGAATAAAATTAAAAAAGAAAGAAAAGGCAACCATCAGCACGGCTCGAACCACTGACCCCTGGAGTCCTGCAGTAAAAAGTCTCCCGCTTTGACCACTCGGCCATCCTTCCGAATACAATGTTAGGTGTATTTTATACTTCATATAACCAATACTCGTAGTTTCACAAAATATAACGACAACAACGGAACTCTCCAAATTATTAATTCGTTTTGCGTTGCAACGCTTTATAATTTTCGGGTTTTTAAATCGTCAAAAGATGCATATAATGGGTATTTTAGAGCATGGTAAATGTTCAGTATTACTGTTTCCTCACAAATATCACAACTAAAACGAAAATTTGAGAATCTGAAACAACTTTTTTCAATTTTGTCAATTTACCCAAACGTGAAAAGTCCCCTTTAAAATTTAGACATCTGTTCTATATTACGCTTTTACATTTTTAAAAGTATTGAAAAGGTGTGTTTATCTTAATCATGACTATTATTGCAAGCATTCTGTATAGATATTAGTTACTAAAAGAGATTGAATACTTATCCTATATGCGGGTGATGTTTTTATGCCCCCCTTCGAAGAAGAGGGGGTATATTGTTTTGCTCATGTCGGTCGGTCGGTCGGTCGGTCCGTCGGTCCGTTCACCAGATGGTGTCCGGATGATAACTTAAGAACGCTTAGGCCTATGATCATGAAATTTCATACGTAGATTGATCATGACTGGCAGATGATCCCTATTGATTTTCAGGTCAATAGGTCAAAGATCAAGGTCACAGTGACTCGAAATAGTAAAATGGTTTCCGGATGATAACTCAAGAATGCTAAGGCCTAGGATCATGAAACTTTATAGGAACATTGATCATGACTGGCAGATGACCCCTAATGATTTTCAGGTCACTAGGTCACAGGTCAAGGTCACAGTGATTCGAAATAGTAAAATGGTTGCCGGATGATAACTCAAGAGTGCTTACGCCAAGGATCATGAAACTTCATAGATACATTGATCATGACTGGCAGATGACCCCTATTAATTTTCAGGTCACTAGGTCAAAGGTCAAGGTCACAGTGACTCGAAACAGTAAAATGGTTTCCTGATGATAACTCAAGAATAATAAGGCCTAGGATCATGAAACTTCATAGGGACATTGATCATGACTGGCAGATGACACCTATTGATTTTCAAGTCACTAGGTCAAAGGTCACGGTCAGTGACCAAAAACTTATTCACACAATGGCTGCCAGTACAACTGACACCCCATATGGGGGGCATGCATGTTTTACAAACAGCCCTTGTTATTGTAGATTCTAATGTATTTTGCGAACTATCCTCATTCTAACGGAAACGCAAGTTTTATTTTTATCGGTAAATAATAAACAAATAAGAATTGTTTATAACAAACCAAGTAGTGTACTTGTTCTACAACATGAAACATTTGATTTTTAATATGTTTATCGGAAAAATATTTCTCCATATTAATCTATTGAGAAATTCTGAGCTGGTAGACAAAAAGCTTGCTATTGGTAATTGAAGAATAAAGTACTTTTTTTTTATATGTTATAAAGAACTCAGCCTGAATCTAAGGGAAACACAATGAAATGCCGTTTGTTCACTCCGAGGCGTCACAAAGAGGCGGTGCTGACGTTGATAAGTCCTTACTTTCCCCGATGTTTAACTGCGGCCGAAAGGTTACTAGGGCCCTACCCATTCAAACGACTCGATATTCTGATCGTTCCGGAAAATTTCCAAAGTCTGGGAATGGCAAGGTTAGCAACACATGTGATCGTTAATTAGACTAGATTCTGTTTTAATAATGCGCAAATCACTGCTGTTTCATCTCTGATGTTCGAATACAATTTATAGTTCTGAGAAACACATACACAGTCATTGTGTTTTGTTCTAAGAATATAAATTAATAAATTATCGTTATAAAGCCTATACGGTGATATGATTGTCAGAGGTGGTAATCAAGCCAAGATGGCGACGTCCATGCCGAGACAAGTATTTTTCGCCGTCTTATACCATTTATTACTTGTGTTTTTTAGCTCACCTGAGCTCAATGCGCTCATGGTGTGCTTTTGTGATCGCCTTTTGTCCGTTGTGCGGCATCAACATTTGCCTGGTTAATACTCTAGAGACCACATTCACTGTCCGATCTTCACGAAATTTTGTTAGAAAGATATGTGCCGATGATATCTTGGACCATTTCGAAAATGATTCCGGTTGGTTGTAAAACATGGCCGCCAGGGGGCAGGGCATATTTCCTTATATGGCTTTAGTAAAACCTTGTTAGTACTCTAGAGGCCACATTTATTTTCCGATCTTTATGAAACTGGGTTAAAAGATTTGTCACAATTATATATTGGGCGAGTTCGAAAATTTCTAGTTACTTGAAAAACATGGCCGCCATGGTACAGGGCATTTTTCCTTACATGGCAATATATGGCTAAAGTAAAACCTTGTAAACACTCGTAAGACAACATTTATTGTCCGATCTTCATGAAACCTGGTCAAAAGATTTGACCTTATGATGACTTCAAAAATGGTGCCGGTTGGTTGAAAAAATGACCGCCAGGGGGCGTCGCATTTTTCCTTATATGGCTTTAGTAAAAACTTGTTAACACTCTAAAAGTCACATTTATAGCTTAACTGTCATGAAATTTGGTCAGAACATCTGTTTTACTAATATCTTGGATGAGTTTGAAAATGGTTCTTTTCTATTGAGAAAACATGGCCGCAAGAGAGCCGTGCAGTTTTCCTGATATGGCTATAGTGAAACCTTGTTAATTTTCTTAAGGGCACATTTATTTCCGATCATAATGAAACTTGGTAAGAAGATTTGGCCCAATAATATCTTGGACGAGTTCGAAAAATGTTCAGGCTGTTTGAAAAAACATGGCCGCCAGGGGGAGGGGTATTTTTCCCTATAATATGGCTAAAGTAAAAACTTGTTTTCACTCTAGAGACCACATTTATTGTCCGATCATCATGAAACTTGGTCAAAAGATTTGTCCCAATAATATCTTGGACGAGTTTGAAAGTGGTTCCGGTCTGTTGAAAATATGACCGCCAGTGGGCGTGGATTTTATCCTTATATGGCTATACATGTATATGGCTTTTGTAAAACCTTGTTAACACTCTAGAGGCAACATGTATTGTCCGATCTTCATGAAACTTGGCAAGCTGATTTGATTTAATATCTTGGACGAGTACGAAAACGGTTCCGGTTGGTTGAAAAACATTGCCGCCAGGGGCGTCGCATTTTTCCTTATATGGCTATAATAAAAACTTGTTAACACTCTAATGTTAACACTCTAAAAGTGACATTTATTGTACAATCTTAATAAAACTGGGTCAGATCATTTGCTCCAGTATATCTTGGATGAGTTTAAATAACGTTCAGGTCTGTAGAAAAACATGGCCGCCAAGGGGGGATTAATCCTTATATATGGCTACAGTTAAATCTTGTTAGCACTCTAAATGTTACATTTATAGTTCACTCTTCATGAAACTTTGTCAGAGTGGTCTAGTGATATCTTGGGTTGCACAGAACAGGTCAGATCTTTTGCATCTCAGATGAGCGACTTTGGCCTTTCGAGCCCTGTTTTTTCAAATACCGCTCACTTTTCAGCCATATCAGCAAGAAAGTGATAAGCGTTTATTTTGTTTAAATATTCGCTTTATATCTCGACTTTATTCACTACGAAATTTTTTAGCGGTAGCATTTTAGCTCACGCAAAAAACATGTTATGATGAAAACTATAAAACTCTGTAATGATGTAGACCATTTTTGCAATTTCAATTTAAATTACTCATAACACTATAATATGACATCCGCATGGATTTGATTCATGCTTTCAATTTAATGTACTTCCATTTACAATCGGTCGTTGGCTGTTTGAACATGTGAACATGCGTTAAAATTTGGGTCTTAAATTGTACATTTCAGCCCGAGTCTAATGTTTCTCTCACAGTCCGTGCTTGCTCCAGATGGCGAAATGTTACTGCGTGTCGCTCACGAGCTCAGTCATTCTTGGTTCGGCCTTCTGATTGGTCCACGTGACTGGCACGAGGAGTGGCTTAGCGAGGGGTTCTGCACATATACGGAAGCCGTTATACATAATGGCGCTTTAGGGGTTCGTTTTGATGCGTCATTGATTTACTGATATGCATAAATATAAATATATATAAAATACATAAAGCTAACCTTAGCACGACATTTTCGCTGGATATATATAAGTAAGTTAACAATGTGTGTTTTCAATAGCGACTTTGCGATTTACCAAGTTTGATTGACATTCAAAGTTTGTGTACACCTATAAAATCGCATACGAGATAAAAATGGGGTAAGATCGCACCGTAACAAGATAAATATCCTCATGTTGTTTTTTGCAAGCACTGTTTCAACATATTAAAACATACACTTGTTGTAGTTGGAAAAGTTTGAACGGTAGCTTACTAATTGCTACGCCATTTTTGCACTTCTTTGTAAGAGCCTATACATAACATTTTGTTTGTTTTGCTTTCCTAGTTGACACGGATGACATCGTGTTGCTAAGATAACGATTATTTTCCCCAGGACGACTACATACTTTTGGGTACAGCAATATTCATTCCAATAACCACTTATAGAGCCTTTATTAATAAAAAATAGCCTTTTATGTAATTCGCGTCGACACAAAAAAAACGCAAATACCAAATCATTCAACGATGGGTATCATCTTAGAGAGGCATCATACTAGTTTAAACCGGGTTTTTGTCGCCGAACCGCACTCTAAGGCTAGTGGTGTTCACAACTGACAACATGAAACACATCAAAAAGACATTGAAATACTTCGAATTAATCTGGGAGCACCTCATTGGAACGACAATTAATTGGACATACGTTTATTAAAGTCTATTTTCGCGTCAAACTTGTCAAGTAGTCGACCATTCTTGGTTGTCTTTAAAAAAGTGCATATTGAGCTTTTTAAACGTAAATGTTTAAGGGCAACTGTCAGTACATGTAATGAAGGCAAATAAATCAACGCGCCCATGCGTTAAATAAATTATTGATGTAATTTGCTTGCTGGTTATTTATATGGACATTATTTCTGTTAATATATGTGTATACAGCACCAAGCAGTAACATACACTAATTCCGATCAAAAACCAATAGTGTTTGGTGTAAGAAAATAATTTACAAAATATGCTTATATTTCAGGTTCTTGATTCGCGTCTTTTAATGTTTCCATAACTCGTGTTGCAAAATCTGTTAACAGCTAGTTAACGAATACGCGCTTGTTTTTATTTGCATATCTGTTATGTTGATATTGTCGGATTAAAGAATGTACGGATATGTTTGTAATTGTGCAACTAACACATTATTTAAACTAAAGTTGGCATCTACAATTATCATAAGATGTTGCATATGTGATGGTTAATTCTATGGATATGGAATTAAAATCGTCTAAAAACATTATGAAAACTTAAACTACACTATGTTTAAATTTTACAATATATTAAATATTTTCGTTGATACCTGTAAAAGAAACACAAATTACATTTACATTGAAACTTTTTTAATGCTAAACATTGTCTTTTTCGTACCCAATTACTGAATTCTATTTACTTGTCATAACTAAATATTCTATTTTCCTATTTGTATTGTCCCCTACCGGTTTAACCGGAGGGGACTTAAGGTTTGCGCTCTGTCTGTCTGTCTGTCTGTCTGTCTGTCTGTCTGTCTTTCGGTCTGTCTGTCTGTCTGTCTGTCTGTCTGTCTGTCTGTCTGTCTGTCCGTCACACTTTTCTGGATCCTGCGATAACTTTAAAAGTTATTCATATGTTTTTATGAAACTTGAAACATGGATAGATGCAATATGGACATTATGCACGTCATTTCATTTTGTTCCTACATCAAACATTCTGGTTGCTATGGCAACAAATAAAAAAATATCAGTATTTACCAACGTCCGATATATAGTTCATTTTTATAAACGGTAGCAATATCGGACGTATATTCTTTTAATCGTTGAAGAAGCGGGATAAAGCAATCATTATTAAACCAATTCAATAGGTATATTTAATACTTATATTTTGACGGTTGACATACTTTTAAAAAATGTACATTTTTTTATTTGAGAGCCTTAAACGAGCTATTCACACGTGTGCATGACTATGTTACTATAAACTTAATATACACGTATAAACTAACAAGTCAAGTACTGATTAGGAATCAACTGAAGTGTGCTTCGTTCAAATCTTCTGTTCGGCGAAAAGATATATACATACATGTAAAACATTACGTAATCCGTATGAAAAGCATAACAGCGAGGGCCTACTGATTGCTAGAGTAAAATCTTTCCAGGACATATAATACAATTTTTTGCAAGGCGGTTGTTTTCAATTAATGTTCATTAGAGCTTTTTCCAAGTTCTTCAAGGAAATTACATATACCTATGATATTTTTACTAATATTGTAACGTGTCATTGTCCGTAAAAATACAATTGTGTGTCCATAGCGAGAAGACATGTTTAATTTATATTTCATCCTTACAAAAGAAACAGTGACACATGAATGTTGAAGTAATCGTTAAGATTTGGACTCTGGCTGGCTGTACATATTGGTCTGATCAATAAATGTTCTCTTGACACGCGGCGGGCATGTATTTTAATAAGATTCATTTAAAGGATTAATACCGTAATTAGTTGTTGGATTACTGTAACTGATTTTTGTATAAATTGTCGATTTTGTTACGACTGACCTGGACCTTTTCGGAACGCAAACTGACCGTTGTTCTTCCCCAAAACGTGTGTTAACCAATTTTCTAAATACTCATCTTGTTAATTGATGATAGCTGCAATCAGATAATTGGCTAATACACGGCATTCGTCTGCAATAATTGTAATGCTTAAAATGTGTAGACATACTAACATCAGTTTCTATGCAGTGCCAATGTTTTCGTTAAAAATCGAACATTCTTATTGGAATTTCGAATTCGGATATCAGACTGCTTTCCGAATATTCAAAACTTCGTTATTGATCCTATTATGTATCATAAAAAGTACTTTTTTTCGGAATTTACAGTTAATAAATAGGTGAAAAGGAATCGTGCACCCAATTTATTGTAATTAGTATTATGTAGACTATTATAAGTCAAGGAATAAAAACTCAATAATTTTTCTCTTTTTAATTATTGTATTGACAAATTTACTAACATCGACATACATGTTTTACGTCATTTGCGAGATAAGAAAACTGATATTATCACGTATACGTGATTAAAGGAACTGTCGTATATTACACGTTTAAGAGACAAATTTATGACATCAATGTTATATTAGACGTAAATTATCAAAAACTCGAAACACGATACGAACATACATTCAATAAGTCATTATGGAACAAAATATTCGAAGACGCGTTTCATTGATAGTTTAATTGATCCGGTCTTTAGAAGGCGGACTCGTTAATTCTCTTTGAACCAACGAACCGCAAGAGCGAGGCCCAAAGCGGCGTCAGCTTTGAACGTATGAGACAATGCAAGTGACCTTCAGGGCATATGGCGATGAACTGTCGTGAATACGTGTGTCATTAGCAGCGGTAGCAGTTTGCGTACTATTAACTTGTGTTTGCATTGCTCTTCCAGAAATCAGAAAAACAGTTCCAACATGAAAGGCAGATCATTGACTACCTGAAGTTCAGGACTCTTTTGGCAGAAATAAACAATACGTCTGACGATTTACAACATCTACGGTATGTGCAACATTTACCACTGAATATCCTGTCGATAATTTATGCCTCCCGATCTCATTGCATACGAGGGATTGCGCAGATTGTTCAAAATAAATTGTCTATACTTTATATGTTTTATATACCTTCATATGTCTTTTAAACAGTGCATGTATCCGGTGTGTGGCGAATATCTTTTAAGCAAAAATGCGATAATTGCAAAATTACATTCCAAGCAAACCGCATAATTCTCGATTAGAAGGCTGTTAATGAAAGAAACCCTATGGGTATATCTTCATTACAGAGTGAAGCCTTCAGAAGAAAACGTTATTAAAAATGGGATGAACCCAGACAAAGGATTTTTGCAGCTGCACTATATAAAGGTTGTTGAATACATGTAGAGTGAATTTTGTATGCCCCAGTGGGATTGTTCACAATTTAAGAAACCTTTTATAAATTTTCTTTTATTTTAACAGTTAGTGTAATTATGTATTTAAAAACGGGAACAAAACTATTTAAAAGCGGGGGGAAAGCATACATTTATATTGTCTATGGCCCCAGTAGTTCATGTAAAGTTACCGTACGAATGGACTTTCATTTATTTACGTTTACTTAACTTTCCAAAAGGGGTTGATTCCAGTCAAAGACTGTAACGCGACTAATATGTTGCATTATTGTGTTTTAGAAAGGATCTGCTTGCACCTCTGCTTGTGTTCGTAAACACCTTCTAGATATTAACTACTAAGCATTAGCCGATAGTGGCTGTATGATCTTAGAAATGTGATGTTACTGAAAGCATTATTGTAAAAAGTTTCTATTTACAACTTGTTATTTGATCTGCCTCCATTTATAGCTTACATTCACATCAATGCCGTTGTTTACGTACGACATAAAACATAAACAACTATTCAAGTTCGGGAAAATTACATCTAGCTTCGTGTCGATGGTCTTGCAATTATACGTGTGCTCTGTAATTATATTTGAACTAGTGATGTACAGCATTTACTGTGTTTTACGACAACAACAATAATTGCAATAAGCTGGTTAATTTGTAAATACAAAGATGACTTGATCGAGTTTATGCATTCTGAAACAAACGCATGTAAATTATATGAATATCTGCATTCACTTGTAATTAAGTGTTTTGTTAGAAAGATACAAACCGAAATGCTGAATTAGACTAACAAAAAGGCGAACGTAGTATTAATATTGTAACGAAATTAAAAAATATTATTCTACACAAACTAGATGAACCTGCAAAGATAAGATAAAAGAGTAATGAGTAGACTTTCTGTGTCAAATAATTGAATCCAACAAATCAGAGTTGTAATGATGGATTCTTTCGCGTTTTTATGCGTTTGTTCTATGTATATTTCTTTATTTACACGTATCTTATATCGAAAGGCATCCATTTTGGAACAAATATGCATTATCAAGTACGATCATTATAACGTTCGTTCATAAAGCTGTAACCGCGTGACACATTTTTGCTCAAAATGAATTAATTATCCAAAATGCATTATTGATGTTATTGATATGATTAGTTTATATCATTACTTATAAAATAAATATTCGATTATGTTGCAGGGTTACTTTTTGTTGAAATTCTTGGAAGAAAAATCTTCCTCGACGCGTTTTTGCGAGTTTCTTTCAACAATCGTCAGTCGCTTTCATCACAACCTGATAACGTCCAAGGTATCATCATATATTTGTAAAAAGTTTTTTTTTAAATTTAAATAGTATTACTTTTATCGTCACATGTCTTAACACGTTAATAAATACATTTTACACTTATGTCGCGCGTAATTTAAGTATTTTCCATAAGTATTTCTGCTACAGGGTTGAAACTTAACAACTATATTAATCAGCGTATGAAATTAAGTTCGTCTCGACCTTAGTGGAATTTTTAGACATAAGGGAATATTAGGACATAAGTGTCCATCGCAAACATTTTATAGTTTATAGCATCTAAATATTCGTTAAAAAAATCATAAAATTCGTCCTCTACATAATAGTTGCTCTCAGTGTATTTACTTTGTACAGAATATCACTGAAAGTTTACTATACTACAGCATCTGACTGAAACCACTTTTTAGATCTTTATGAAGTAAATGAATTTTTCAGGACATCCTGGTGTTATATTTTGAACTTTTCCCTGAACTAAGGTATGCTTTTTTGGTTTTTATATTTTAAAACTATGTAATTACAATACTAGTACACTCAAACCATATACCTAATGAATTAATGGTAACGTATACATTGTACACGTTCATAGGTATGTTTGCAATTTAGACTTCCATATCTCTTTGCATTAAATTAAGTCTTTGAATATGTATGTTAATGTGTGAACTTATTGTACTGCTTAATGCATGTTTGCTTGAATTCAGAGATCACGCTTTTAACGAAGACACAGTGTCCGCAGAGTGGCTTGATACACGTGAACTTCCGACGGTAACCATATGATATTGTAGTTCTATAGTATGAATTATTAGCACCGGATAGACGCATTAAATCAGCAGCTTATACAGTATTGACAGAAGGGACACATACAAAGAATAAGCCACGATAGGTTTCTTTCTCAGTCCTGTATCATGCTTACATCTAGAAAGTAAATGCTGCAAAGCTTCAAAGAGGAGTCTTGTAGTAGTTTTCATTGCGAAACACGTATCATTCTTGCTACATTTTTTAAAAGAAAAACCTCAGTAATATGTTTTCACACAAATGGAATCTTTCCTTAGTGCAGACAGGAAAAGTTATTCCGAAAATAGTACCTAGAAAAAAAGTTCAAGCACAACTAAACAAAGGCAAGTTGTATTCAATACGATTGAGACGACATATTTTTATTTGTTTAAAGAAAGCAATGCAAATATTGCGAGCACAAATATTTTGACAATGTAACAAAATGTACACACTCAAGTGTGCAACCATTGGGCCTAGGGCTACCAAATTTGGTATGTAGTGACATCTTATAGTTCTCTGCCAAGTTTGTTCTTGGTGAGATAAATGTACCTACGTTATAAGCAAAGGACCTGTGCGACAATTCCCGGGCTTTTTAGTCTGTTTAGTTAACACCGTAGTAACGTTTTCCATATATAAAAATGCTCACCCTTCCAACTTTAAGCGTCCAGTGGGACGAGGGATAGAAAGAGAAAGTCACATGCTTGAGTACATTTCAACCCATGCGCATTGCACGCTCTTTTCGCATAAAAAACAGTGGAGCGATATAGGGCCATCATGGCCCTCTTGTTTGCATTTCTCAGAAGATAACAGATTCATCCTTAAATTGACGCAAGGTTTGCACAATCTGATGTTAATAAAAGCTAAAACAATACTTTGAAATTTAATCTACTTTACAATTAATATTGAACGGTAATTGGATTTGATGTAATCAAACATTTAGTTTGTCACACTTTATAATTTTTGAAAGTTTTCCATAATTAAATTTGTATTAATTGACTGTATAAACATTGCACATTTTTTTACCAAATGACATTTTCGAGTAGTCTTTGAAGATCGATAAATATATATTAGTTATAAACATATTTTTGCAATAATTGAGTTTAACGTTATTAAAATTGCTGTCGTGATCTGTTTGCAACAGTCTATTTATTCAGTGTGTGTTTTTTAAGCATTTATTCAAGACTGCTACAGACATTAATGAAAACCCGTTTGTGATTCCGGTATTTAAGTTGGTAAGTATAATAAATGTAAAAATAATGTTTTATAATCGTATTGGCAAGCCTTTGCTAGTTCATTCTGTAATATTAATGTATTACCTTTGACAGCTGTTAATACAATTACGTCCTAAATGTTAAGAAGCAAATGACAAACTCTTTAGTAGCATCATTCTATTGTTGCGATGACCCGATTTGATATTTTCCTTTAACATTTGATAAATTATTATCAACATTGTTTTTGTCTTTCCTATATCCTGTCATATAGTATTTTACGTAAAGTGTGAGGTTTGAACTAGTTCATTCACTCGATAACTAGACCGTGCAGTGTCAATAGAAGTGCATTTAACACAAAGCCGCTAGTTCTATGACTCCCATAATGACTCTGCACCGGAATTTGATGAAATACGATAGCGCCATTTCCGTTTGTTTACAGTAATGTAGTTTGTTAAATGTCGACACAAAATGCGTTTCAGTGAACCATATCAAATTGGTTTTAGATGGAGCGGATCACGAATTACAATAGCCAGTATGCACGACTTCACTGGCAAAAACGGCGCAAACTGACCATTGATTTGCATGAAATTACAATGGTACAACCGAACTACGTTTTTTTTTACCTTCAAGCTTGGTTCGTAACTTAGATTTTATGTACGATCATTTATCGTCCTATTTGAGAGATTTACAATATTTAACAATATTTAGCCGCGGGAAAGGTTACATTGAAGTAATATGTCGGTCGGTCGGTGGACAGTCCGCCAAAATGGTATATGTTTGTAGAGAGAAAAACATTTTTGAACTGGTAAAATAGAAACTTAAATATTTCGTGAAATGAAATGAAGATATGCGAGACATGTTGCACTTCAAGTTAATACGTTTTTCTGCTAGTCGCGTTTGAGACAAGGCAATTTTTTTTTATTAATTTCATTATAATTTAAACGATACTCTTCATTTAGAGCTGTCTTATCAATAGATGTGTGTTATATTACAAAATATTATTTTAGTTTCAGAATGTCCAAACTTTAGTGATGTTGGAACATATGCTTACACACGGAAAACTTCATGCTGATGTAATAGAACTCGTTTTTTCTCAAATTAACTATGAGCGTGCTAACCCCGAGGTAAGTACATATTTGTTGTTTTTGCTTGTTTTTATAAGTGTGTTTTATTTTTATGTGTAGGTGGTTTTCTTGTTCTGTCGCCCTACGACGTAAAATCTACAGAATTGGTGATTTTAGCTCGCCTTGTTTGCGCCATTTATGGTGACATTCACGAAGCCTTAAAAGTGAGTTTTGTTTTTCTCAAATTGTATAAGTTATATACACAAATTGGATCATGCATGAACGAAAACAGGTTTTATGGTTTTATGGTTGCAATGATGATTAAATGATATTTATCAAGTGTCAATTTATTGTAAGTATTTGTGTAAGGTGAATAGCGACACGACTGTAAGTTTATTTTTTGATTTGTAGTTGTCTTACGACTCGTACCATTTGTTCACTAAGTTTCTCAGTGTTTTGCAATTGCCACGTTTTTTTCTCACAACTTCGCATAAAGCACATATTAACAAATCAATAGTCATTGGGAAAAAAGCCGGTAATGTTTATGTCTGACAGCTTATTTTGTATTCCAATTTATTCCGTTTATTTTTGTACGCCAATTCTCTCTTTGTACTTCTTTATTTTTCTACACTTTTCTCCACCCGCCTTGTTTATATGTTTTAAAAATAAACAATGCTTAATAGGGCGACACTGTGCCAGTAGTAAGTAGCTATATTACTCACTCTACTCTATATGTCTCAAGTATGTAATGATGTTCCCTTATTTTAAGCTCACCTGAACGCAACGTGGTCATGTTGAGCTTTTGTGATCACTTTTTGTCCGTCGTCCGTTGTCCGTTGTGCGTTGTGCGGCGTGAACATTTGTCTTGTTAACTCTCTAGAGGCCACATTTATTGTTTAATCTTCACGAAATTTGGTCAGAACATTGGTTTCAATGATATCTTGGATGAGTTCGAAATGGTTACGTTTGCTTGAGAAAAATGGCTGCCAAGGGGCGGGGCGTTTTTCCATATATGGCTATAGTAAAATATTGTTAACACTCTAGAGGCCATATTTATTGTCTGATCTTCATAAAACTTGGTCAGAAGATTCATCCCAATAATATCTTGGACGTGTTCGAAAATGATGCCGGTTGGTTGAAAAACATGGCCGCCAGAGGGCGGGGCATTTTTCCTTATATGGCTATAGTAAAACCTTGTTAACACTCTAGAGGCCACATTTATTTTCCGATCTTCATGAAACTTGCTCAGAAGATTTGTCCCACTGATATCTTGGATGAGTTCAAACTTGGAAACATTTGCTTGAAAAACATGGCTGCCAAGAGGCGGGGCATTTTTCCTTATATGGCTATATATGGCTATAGTAAAATCTTGTTAACAATCTAGAGGCCACATTTATTTCCAATCTTCATGAAACTTGGTCAGAAGATGATCCCAATCATATCTTGGACGAGTTCCAAAATGATCCCGGTTGGTTGAAAAACATGGCCGCCAGGGGTCGGGGCATTTTTCCTTATATGGCTATAGTAAAACCTTGTTAACACTCTAGAGGCCACATTTATTGTCCAATCTTGATGAAATATGGTCAGAAGATTTGTCTTAATAATATCTTGAATGAGTTTGAAAATGGTTACGTTTGCTTGAAAAACATGGCCGCCAAGGGGCGGGGCATTTTTCCTTATTTGGCTATATAAGGCTCTAGTAAAATCTGGTTAACACTCTAGAGGCCACATTTATAGTCCGATCTTCATGAAACTCGGTCAGAAGATTCATCCCAATAATATCATGGACGAGTTCAAAAATGATGCCGGTTGGTTGAACAACATGGCCACCCCGGGGCGGGGCTATTTTCCTTATATGGCTATAGTAAAACCTTGTTAACACTCTAGAGGTCACATTTATTTTCCGATCATCATGAAACTTGGTCAGAAGATTTGTCCCAATGATATCTTGGATGAGTTCGAAAATGGTGTTGGTTGCTTTAAAAACATGGCCACCAGGGGCGGGGCATTTTTCCTTATATGGCTATTGTAAAACCTTATTTACACTTTAGAGGCCACATTTGTTGTCCAATCTTCATGAAATTAGGCCAGAAGATTGGTCTCAATGATATCTTGGATGAGTTCGAAAATAATTATGTTTGCTTGAAAAAATGGCTTCTAAGGGGCGGGACATTTTTCCTTATATGGCTATAGTAAAATCTTGTTAACACTCTAGAGGCCACATTTACTGTCCGATCTTCATGGAACTTGGTCAGAGGATTCATCCCGATAATATCTTGGACGAGTTAAAAAATGATGCCGGTAGGTAGAAAACATGGCTGCCAGGGGGGCGGGGCATTTTTCCTTATATGGCTATAGTAAAACCTTGTTTTCACTCTAGAGGCCACATTTATTTTCCGATCTTCGTGAAACTTGGTCAGAAGATTTGTCTAAATAATATCTTGTTATCTCAGGTGAGCGACTTTGGGCCCTTCAGGCCCTCTTGTTTCATTACTTGAGCGGTATAGTATATGGATTTTCATGTTTTTGTTTGTTTAAAAAAATTTATAAACTGGTCACTAGCCTAGAAATCATGTTTTATTACAAAATTAAAGTTTATGCGTCCTTCGGGAATTAAATGGGATTAAACGGTATGCCCTCTGTAACCAGTTGTCGGATAATAATTAAACCTCGAGCAAGTGTTCCTTGGATGGTCTATTATAAGATATACTAAAATGGTTCTGCTTAGTTGAAATAAGTGGAAGTGATATGATTAATTGCATATATATAATGAATACTTGTAATAAACGCCAAATATTTCGTTGTTAATGTTACAACCATGGATAGCCCTGTTCAAAAGTTACAAAATTAGTTTTACTGAAAAACACTACCGCCATACGGCTGGGTCAATTTCTCTAGACTGGTATGAACGCTTTGACGATCTTGTCAGAAACAATTCATTGAATTACGTAGCAGCAATGTACCGTACGTAGTCCGTTAACAAAGTTGATTAAATGTTTCTGCGCTGGTGAACAACATATCCGCGAGGGTCGATGTAATGTTTCCATATATGACTTAATCGAATACGTAAAACAACATGATCGGCTGCTAAGATCTATAAATAATGGAACATAATTATTAGGATTGTTTCTCTCTCGATCATGTGGGGGGGGGGGGGGCGTTTTTTTATAATAAGGGTATACATTTTATTCAAACGACATCTCCTCTAAAACAAATGAATGCTAAAAATGAAGTTTAAAACATCTTTTTTTCTGAAACCGCAAGGGTCTTGTGTTAATAGTTGTTTGTACACATCGCCTAGTTGTCCTTAACTAAACGTGTTGAACTCATGCCTCTGGGGTCATCACTGGGCTAGCCCAAAGGGTCACATGCTTTTGGCCAGAAATATCGACACGACTTGTTTTCTTAATCGACATGACTTTTCAGAACGGATCTTTCAATTTGTTTTACGAACATATAGCCGATTGCAAATATCGCTTTCTCTAACTATTTAAAACACCGCTGAAATGGTTTCAGAAGTACCAACATTTTCTTGGTCAAAGAACAATGGCATTCCTATACATTAGATGCTAATCAAGTACAAAGCCATTTATCGTCTCTGTTGATGTTTTTTCACACAGTCATCGCGATGTTTGTGCTAAATAAATAATAAACTGTCCATCTGCACTCTTATCAATCCAACATGTGTCTTACGATATGTTCCGTATTTATTACCCCATGTTTATTTTACTGGTTTAAGCCAACGGGGTTCGGAACTTCATATCGATCACAAGCCTTCTTTAAACATGACATGTCTAAATATAGTTGTACATGTCATGCACTTATCGATAGGTGCGGAAGGCTAATTCTATCGTTTAATTATGATTGTTCGAGACATTACAGTCTGTGGTATCATTTTAAAAGTATCACACCTTATTCATGGCGATACAGCCTTTGGTAAATCGGACGCCTCAGTTGACATAACCATCCTCGGAAAAACAAAAGGTTTTATCGCCTAATTAAAATACGCATCCATAAAGGTCTATGCTAACGCAGATTGAGTTCACTTATGTACATGCTATGAAGTGTCGATTTATTTAAAACCCATCACTGTCTGTTTTACGTTGGTTATTTGATGTCAAGATCTCCATTGTTATTTGTTTAATTTGCATAACTGGTCGTTTTTAATTAACCTGAGGATTTTTTTACAAACACACTCAACTTGTATTGTACGGCCATTGGAAGCATGCCTTTAACAAAAGGCTTCCTGACAATAATAATAATCATTTATATCCTTAAATATCCTTAGTTTCAGTTTAATCCTATATTTAAACATCGTGCGAAATATGATTAATTGATTCTTTAGTTATTTTCAGGTTACACACAGAATGTGCGAGCTGATAATAAAATATAAAGAATCGTGTCTGTACGGAATGATACACGAATTTCTTATTGACCATCAGGTAAAGGTTCTTTTTATTCGTGAGCGTAGCATCTGTTTATTACAGGTTCGCCGGAGTGTCCGTCTGTACGTCCGAATCAATATACTTCAAATAGTACTTAAACTAGTTAATGGAACTTTTTATGGTGATAAATTGCCATATTGCAAAAATGCGCGTTATTTCTGTATTTTTATTCGTCGGTCAAACTAATATCTGGATCGTGCGATATGTCACAAAGTAAAGCTAGATTGATGTAACTTTGTATGTGGATAGAAGACCATCGATGAATAAGCACGTTATTAAAGTGTTGTAGTTAGACAGAAATTGTTGTTATAATTATAGATGCTATGGTTACCAAAATATTTGAAAACTTGACATTGGATACTGCGAAAACTTAACAATTATGTGAGCTAGGTTGATGAAACTTGGTATGTGGATAGAAACCATATGGGGAATATGCGCATTATTTCAACTGTATTCGTCTGTTCGACAAAAATCTTGATTTGCGAATTCAAAAAGTACTTTATCTAGGTATAAGGAAAGAAATGTTGAAAATATGGGCATTATTCAAGTTTTTACAGAGAAATTTTGTTGTTTTTATGGTCACAGAAATAAGTGGAAACTAACTTAAATATAGATTCTGCGACACCCCAAAAAGATGTAAAGGTAGGATTATTCCACTCGTTATGTGGTTAGATGGCCTTATGGTGTATATGCAAATTATATCAGGGTTTTGTCGTCAGATCAAAATTATTGAGGCTATGGTGACAGAAATAATTGAAATTAAATATGCATCCAACCATAACTTGATTGTTGTTAAGCTATGTTTGGCTATTTAATTGAGATTCTGAGTTTGTGAACTTCTGTTTTGCCTGGGACAAAGCTCTTGTGTAATGTAGTTGTTTTTAAATAATATTCTGTAATTAGGATGTTCTTTTATCTACTCCAATGCGTGTACGTTCCTAAAATAATAGTAAAACATTTAGAAGTGAACGCACTATTTAAATACGACTTATACAACACTTTTACACGTGTTAAAGTACTTATTATTATACAACTGTACGTGTAGTGTTATAGCTCACACAATTTAATATCAACTTGGCACTGAATTGTATGCATTAATACTGTATAATTCTGTGACATAAATATAAAAGTTTCCAAAGTGAAACAGGATTAAATAGATGAAAGAATACTTAAACTGATATAACACTTATAAAAATTAAAATAAATGGTGCAAAAGAATCATTTTCTTTTTCAGGCAATGGGCGTGTATTTATTTGGTGAGTTGATCATAAGTCTAGACAAACAACAGCGTAAGATAGCTGAAAATGCCTTCGCAGCGATTCGGGACGGTATGGATAAGGGTGTGAAAAGAGTGGTCGATGCCATGATTTATGGAGTTGTTTGATTTCACGATATATTTGGTGAAATAGGAATATTAGGGATATTTGACCATTCTCTTACTGATGCACAATTATGAATCGACTGCTCCGATAATTTGAACGATTGTGTGATATGTAATCATGACACGAGATGAATCAGAATTTACGCTATAACAGGAACGACGGTTAAATCGAATATTTGACGTGCTGAAAGATTGTGCACACAGTCGTGTTGTTGCTTTTGTGAAGATTATGTGACGGAAAGTCAATCAGTTTAATTCACTGGGAATCAACGCTGAACGGCTATGAAAATGAAATATAGCAAGAGTATATTTAAGGAAACAGTTTGCTTGCTAAACATGTATCCAGTCGGGATTATTGGATGTCCCATTCGTGCTTAATGCTGTGCTAAAGTGAATTTGGAATGCTAACTTTATACATGTTGACTCCAGATGCTGGTGCACGTATCAAAGCGCCTATTGTATTCATGTATTATGTCCTTGCGAAATATTGATTGTTATGAAATGAAATGTAAAACAGAATTGATGTTCTAACAAGTGTAATATACCTCATATTGATAGGTCTTTCTTTATCTTTATGCAAGATCAAGGTCCTTAAAATAGGAAAGAGACAATCAATTCACTACTGTATGCCCCCCCCCCCCCCCGCCCCCTTCAAAGAAGAGGGGGCATATTGTTTTGCTGAACGTCGATCGGTCGGATAGTATGTAGGTAGACCAGTTCGTTTCCGATAAATAACTTGAGAACGGATTGGCTTGATACTTAAAATGCGTCTCATTGGCCTTTGCCAAAAGATGTCCCCAATTGAAAGAAAGGTCACTAGGTCAAAGGTGAAGGTCACTGTCACACTAAGAGTAAAAAAATCCGATCAATATTTTTTTTAAAGAGGGACCGATCGGCTTGATACCTCCCATGTGCATTGGCGTTGGACAGTTGATGGTCCCTATTAAATATGGGGTCACTTTTTGAAACGTCAATGTCACTGATACAATAAGTGTGAAAATCTTTGCCGATCAATAACTCGTCAACGAATGGACCGATTGGCTTGAAACTTCACATGTAAATTGGCCTTGGTCAGTACCTAATCTATATTGAAATTGGGATCACTAGGTCAAAGGTCAAGGTCGCTTTCACAATAATATGAAAATCGTTTCCGATCATTTACTCGTAAGCTCTCTTAGCAAGGTTATACATGCAAAGTTTATTGTTGAGTGTCTCGTTTTCAACACTTTCTAAATATTTATACTAAGATATTTTTAACTGATTAGACTTTTTATTAAAGCACCACACCATCACTGCAAAGACCCATATTGTTTACATGGTTCAGCCCAGTAAAATCGGGCTGACCGTGAGGCCGTTTACGACCTCTTTTCTGCAGAGCTTTTATGTTAAGCAGTGTGCTCGGGCTATGGTTTTTAACCGAAGTCCCGAGGGTAAACAACCCCATTAGTTACTCGTCAGCAAATTTACCGATTGGCTTTAAGAGCACCATCAGTTGTAATTTGTGATTAAAATCAGACAAAAATCATAATCGAGTATCAAATCAAACATGCATAAACGATTATAAACCGTTTAATGTTAAAAATGATTTCACAGAGCATTTGCATGTTCAGCTGAATGTATCAAGCTCTATAAATTGGACAAAGGAAGAGATATATTGCGACATTATAATTTGATATAATTTTTAATGTTGAAAAATGATATTTTTTATCACAATAAACGGTTTATATGTACGCAAAATATAAACAAATGGAGGTGTTTTAAACTTTGAAATAAACGAACATCGACACTAATAACTGACTGCCGACTGAGTTTCTCTTAGTTTCAGTTGTTTTCAATGATTATCTGCTAAATCGGTGACATCGACTTTTCGGAAAGAGAACCGATTATCGCTGACTTTCTCATCAAAAACGATTTTATATAATCGATTTTATTCGATCATCGTGATATCACTAGTTGTTATGATAAAATATTCTCAACCCATTTACTATAACAATGATTTAACAGAAGTACATTATGTTGAGTCAACTAAAAATATATTTTATTTGCTAAGTCACACTTATATGACCTCGGAGCATTTGTCTAATTTAGAACGCGCGTGCAAAATCTAGACCAAACGTTCTAAATATGGACGGCGCGCAATAAATGGTTTATCAAATTAAGTTACCGTCATAGATTACACACTGCGAATTGTCTTGTTTCGGTAGTGCTCTATGTGTTTCTTTGTTGAAACTGGTGTTTGATAAAAGCTTAAAAAAAAGTCAAAAATAATTATTAAAAAAAAACAATCAACGAGTCAGTATGTATTGATTTAGAATGTCAAGTCAGTGATACATATTTATCAATCTGTGTTCTTTTAACATCTGTTGTAATTGTCATTTGAATGCACAGGGTGAAAATGTTTGTAACGATAAAAGAAGGAAAAAGCTTACATCAGGACGAATTGCGTAAAAGTGAACAGCAATGCAGCCCCAACTGTATTTTGACGCCTTCAACTCCGGTACACATACATTTTAATCATTCCTGACTGACTTATATATCATAAAGCACTCATTTAACTTTTATATTCCGAAATTAGTTTAAGGAATCGTGTGCCGAACAAGTGTGCAAAACAATTTTGTGTATGTCACGATACAAAAAAAACAACGCAACATTCAACTGTTGTGCTACATCAGTTGTATGTTTTGTTTCTTGGAAAACGAATTGAAGCCTTGTGCCTGCAGCTAAATGAACTCAAATATAAGTGCCACACGCGTTATCAATGGGACCTGCAAAGCCTAATATGTGCTCATCCAGGCGATACTCGAGTAAATTATTAAAATGGCTTTTCGTAACACCTTGTTATTTGATTGAAAGGTAACTAATAATTAATGCCTACAACAGAAACGTGCACCTATTCACCTCTATTTATTCATGGTATACGCAGGCTCCCATGTGAATGTTAAAACAGGTATGGACAATAACATCAAATAGTCTACTCGTTTGTTATCGATTTTAACAAAATTAATTGAAAGGTAAATTCATCGTTGTTATTGAATGTTGGTGTGGGGTTTTATATATATATATATATATTTATATATATATAATATGTTTTGCTAGGCTGTATGCAGGTTCGGATATTAGAATTATTTGTTGATATTTAAATAACGAACAGCTCACATAATGTAAGCCCTGTCGACAGAATCCTGTAAGCTGGGCTGCACATACTCCTTTTTTTTTCGTGAATTATACTTCTGAATTCAAAAAAAGTTATGCTTAAATTGACCAAGACGGCGTGATTTATTTAAATGCAGAATTAAGTTTTTTCTACTATGGTGTAATTCCATTCGCATGTCTCTAATGAGTTTTATTATTGATTTGTTTATTATTCCAATCGTTAAATCATCCGCAGTTAACGGCAGTATGGATAAGAGTTGCATAACGAAAAGTTATGAAAGGTACTTACATTTAAAAGTTTCGCGACTGTACTGATATTTTTGGGTTTTTTTTAATACAACATATAAGCAAAACCCAAATTAACAAAACATGTTTGGCAACATAATAAGCTATAAAAAGGCTTTCATTACATGATTTTTTATAAATCAAAAGCCTTTAAGTTCAATGAACTGTTTATTATAGTTAATGGACAAGACATAAAACTGGCTAAACATTGTTTCGTCAATAAATGACAAATTAACAGCAGTTAATTGTGAATGTTTGCCTTTGCTCGCGTGCATGACGAAACTGGGTGTAAATGGGTCGTCCAATAATTATTTGTTTTATATAGAACTAATAGACTAACTGTTGGGATGTTACAACAATAGGTCTATAATGCATTTTTTTAATTTAAACGATACTTTACGTGACATCTTAAAAACCGTATATGTATGAATATTGTTTATCTACGTGTGTACTCATATTCATGCAAAAATTAGAATATGTAATTTTAAGATCCAGTTATTGTATAAATATCGACTTGTCTATTGATTTTAACATGATTCGGTATTTTCTCCTTTCCAAATCGTATGTGAATTAACATTACGTTTACGTCTGCTATTTTCAATTCATATAAAATATATAAATTATTAATTCCGCTGATTGTATGGAGAATATACCATATTTCGATTAATGTAGTTTACACATTAATCGACTGATTTGATGTTTACGATTATTGCATTCTAGCAATTTAGATGAGACTGCGATGAAAGAGCACGGGATTAAATGGAATTTTCTAATTATTACAACATCGACCAGGTAACGGGATTAAGAGTTATTCATTATTTTTAAAAAGTCCATTCAGCACTTGTTGTCGACTTGTTTTGTTGTATACAGCGGGAACGAATTTCATTTGTCTATTGAAATGTACTTTGTGTTTATAGTTCATTGAATAAAATATGAATGTTCATACCCGAGTCATGAAAAGCATTGTGGTTGTCAAAGCTCACATCTGAAGATAAAACATGTACAAACAATTTAATGATGCATTTGGTGGATTAAAATTACAGAAGATTTCACATTTTGTAATTGCATTTTATAAAATTATCATTGTTTTTCGCAATTTTGGAAAATGAAGTTTACATCCTTTTGGGAAATAATGGTTAAAGATTTTAATCAAATGCAGTAAAAATATTTAATAATTGTCCATATAATTTATTGCGATTCGCCGATTATCCTGTTTAAATCATGACCACAACAATTCCGTAATTGTCTACTCTTCAATTTTAATGATGCTTTTCGTTTACGAGTGTACTTTAAAATCCCAATATTCAGCTGCTTCGTGATTACACTGTTGCACAATTGTAATGTCCAAAGTTGTACAAAATTTCCTCTTCGCCATGTGTAATATATAAGTCCGCGATAAAAAAAATGTAATATTTCCTTTACAACCACGTGGTTCGTTTCTGAATTCACAAACAGGGTGACTTGCTTAGTCTGTTATTTTAATACAGTGTAATTTTTATGCTCTCTTGTTTCAATACAGATGATATTCAACGATTCATTACTATTGTTGAACAGATGTTGGGGTTATCGGATGCATTGTCCTGCTCATTGAAAGTTCAAACGAACAGTCTGAGGGCACAAGTTCATAAGAAAAGAACTAATTAGCTGATAAGGAGCTTTCGTCTGCCACTTGGAATATGTGCACCTTGTAAACTATATGGAAATACCAAGACAATATAATTACATATTTTACGTTTGAAGCTTTACCTTTCAGTAGTTGTGGTGGGTTTATATTGGTTTTGACGAGATTTAAATCGTTTCCATGCAATAAATAACTAGAAGGCGCAGTCATGCGATTTTAGTTTGTACTTAATTTTGAATTATGCAAGCTTTTTTTTATCAGTTTAATGTAACATCTTTCCAAAATTGCATTAGGCATTTATACCAGGTGATTTCTCGTATGGCAAGTCGAACACCTTGCGAGTTGCGTCACACATGTAAATGCGTTTACTTACCGCTCTCAAACGCATTAAACACTATCAACTTTAAAAAGAAAGGCGTTCCTGAGACTGTGACTTTATTTAACCTTTTGCCAACAACGGGATTTATTGACTTTTAACGAAAATTCTATATTTAAGTTATACTGAATTTATAAAATTCTCAGTGACTGAATACATTATTGGGGAAAGAAATTTTTCTCAGCAGCTTGAGAAGGGACTGTTGTTTTAATTTTAAATCAATAGTATTATAGTTTGATGCGTGTAATATCTCTGAAAATCATCAAAAAGACGTGAAGAAAATAGCAACAACAGTTTATTGTAACGACTCGACTCATACCAAGACGGCCAGAATAGTTGTGCCTATCAGTAATGCTAGTAGAAGCATTTACAAATTACGTTTGGCATCTTTGGAAAATAGTTCATGGCGCGGAAATGTTGATTTACAAACTTAGCAGGTTTTTTTAATTCTTTGGGTAACGGTATACGCTATATTCACAAGTAAAGTCCGTCCAAATCTGGACGAATTTATGGTTTATACCTGGTTTTATATTATGCAAATCAGTACTTTTCTTGGCTTAATTGAACTTTTTATATATGACTAACAGTTTCAATACAAAAAATGTACGGTAAAATAAAAAACAATTATCGTGTTATGGCGACATCGATATTATCAGTAAATGGCTGTTAATTGGTTGATTTCTTAACCAAATAATCGACACGATAGATTAATGAGTAAATAATACGTACATAACTTTTTCTAAAATGTTACCAGTGTGAACGGAATAATCAAAGACAATAAATAACTACAGACCAATTAATGAGAAGTACGTACATTAAACTTCTTTTGTGCGAAAAGAATAATAAAGGCGTTAAACTTGGTTTTACCCTCGAAAGCAAACACAAATCAATTACTAAATGACGTATCAAATGTTTGAAATACGGCAAAACCTAGTTAAGTGATACTTTTGAATGGTTGTTAAGAGTTTGTCTTATGATTTATTAACTTATGATTTACATTACTTTTTAAGTCTGGCAATGGTTTATCGAAGGATGCAATTATATTTGTGGCGCGTAAAAGTACACCATTAAGGATGTAATTATATATGTCGCGTGTTTAAGTTCACAATTGTTGAACTGAAATCGTGATACGTCGAGTATTGTTTGGTATACAATCTAGCACAGGTTAAAATAATAACTAACTCTGCTATAAAATTACGATAATAATTAGTTTCTACAAGTGGCACTGAGTTAGTAAAGTCCTTTCTTCTTATGGCAGTTTTCGTAATTCGGCACGAAATTTCCCTGAGGTGGATAAAATAAGATGCTCTTCAAAGTGCGAATTTTCAGTCGCAATTTGCTGTCACTGGTTTAAACATAGACAGTATTACAAGTTTTAACCAGTATACGCTTATGCAATCCATCATATGGAATTGGCGAAAGATCATCTTAACACATATTACTGCACATGCAACAGTGCATTGCTAATATTTTAATCATAATGGTTTATAAAGTCGAATTTGTAAGGCAACAATTTTCTTAGGCGTTTTATAAATAGCATGCATATTGCTCAGATTTGCAATCATATGTTCAGATTGTAAATGTATTATGATTGCCTGTAGTTTTAGTTTTATTATGCCCCCCTTCGAAGAAGAGGGTAAATGTTTTGCACATGTCGGTCGGTCCGTCGGTCGGTCGGTCCGTCCACCAGATGGTTTCCGGATGATAACTCAAGAACGCTGAGGCCTAATATCATGAAACTTCATAGGTACATTGATCATGACGGGCAGATGACCCCTATTGATTTTCAGGTCACTAGGTTAAAGGTCAAGGTCACAGTGAATCGCAATAGTAAAATGGTTTCCGGATGATAACTCAAGAATGCTTAGGCCTAGGATCATGAAACTTCATAGATGCATTGATCATAACTGGCAGATAAAGTCTATTGATTTTCAGGTCACTAGGTCAAAGGTCAAGGTCACAGTGACTCGAAATAGTAAAATGAGTTCCGGATGATAACTCAAGAATGCTTACACCTAGGATCATGAAACTTCATTGGTACATTGATCATGACTGGCAAATGACCCCTATTAATTTTCAGGTCACTAGGTCAAAGGTCAAGGTCACAGTGACTCTAGACAGTTAAATGGTTTCTGGATGATAACTCAAGAATTCTTACGCCTAGGATCATTAAACTTAATTGGAACATTGATCATGACGGGCAGATGATGCCTATTGATTTTCATGTCACTGAGTCAAAGGTCAAGGTCACAGTGACTCGAAACAGTAAAATGGTTTCCGCATGATAACTCAAGAATGCTTACGCCTAGGATTATGAAACTTCATAGGAACATTGATCATGGCTTGCAGATGACCCCTATTGATTTCCAGGTCACTAGGTCAAAGGTCAAGGCCACAGTGACTCGAAACAGTAAAATGGTTTCCGGATGATAACTCAAGAATGCTTACGCCTAGGATCATGAAACTTCATAGGTACGTTGAAAATGACTGGCAGATGATCATATAGATTTTCAGGTCACTAGGTCAAAGGTCTAGGTCACAGTGACAAAAAACGTATTCACACAATGGCTGCCACTACAACTGACAGCCCATATGGGGGGCATGAATGTTTTACAAACAACCCTTGTTTTTAATCACATTCGAGCGCCGACGTTGTTATTGTATCGACGTTGTATCGATAAAAGTCGTGTTTTTAGTAATGTATATTTGTGTCTGATAATAGTTGCTCAGTGTTTCCTTATAACTCTCTGTACTTTTCAAATGAAATTAAATTAATCATTTCTGCATGTTTTTAGTTCGTGTAAAAAGTTGGGCATTGCCATATGAACATGTAATGAGAGTATTACTATTGTGTTTTGATACATTTCATTAATTGCTGTTCTACGAATCCAAATTCTAATGTTTGATTATTTAGCATATTTAACCGTCAATTGTAGATTGATTCCATATAAGAAAAATGCAATGTATATTAACTTTAACGCTGAACAAAATTATCATATGATTATTTCCCCATAATTTGTGTTCAGACATACTATTTTACACTCCTTCATTCGCAAGATGTGCTTTGCACAAATTGTGTGCGTGGCTCTGTTGCGAAGTAACATTTGCAGTTAATCAAGAACAAACTTTTTCGAAAAGTCTATGAATACGAGCACGTACTTTATTCTATAATATAAGTTAGTTAGAACAAAATAAAAACGTCTTTCGTTTACTCACCCTTCCAACGTCACTATTGTCAGATGATTTGATTTGAAGTATAAATCCACCACATGATGCTGATACTTCTAATATACGTCATGACAACGGGCACGCACGTATATTGCCATAAAAGCAAGTTCGTAAACTGTTTTACTCCAAAGTATTAACAGAGTATTGTATTGGACAGTTTGCCTTGAGTGATTCAGGGAATACGCAAACATCTGTTATACTTCATTGCGCTTTAGTCATTAAGATAAGCATTCGGAAATTAATATTGGTCACGATTGGAAGTACCACCCGTTCAGTGTTGTTTGATCATAATCCGGTACCATATGCGATAAGAAAATTTGATTTACTGATTTACTATTTTATGATATTAATAGACATATATCATCAGTTTTGTTCAGTTACTGTTTGTCAGCCCGAATGATTTGTAAGGCATGTCGGCATTGTTTTATTGCTTCAACGGGATGTTTCAAGAGAAAATGATCAGATCCGAAAGAATAATGATTGTTACTTTTATCAATCAATTATGCTACATAAAGAAGCACGCATGATGCATTCACGTACCTTAACTGCTCAATTAATTAATTAGAAACTTGATATGTTACTTTATAATGGTTGTCATATACTCTTTTCGGATTATTAGTCTTGTACACTTAAATCATCATGAACGGTAATCAATCCATGCATTTAACACCAGATTGCATTATAAATGGCTATTCAGTTGTGCGTTCTTATTAAATATTTTTCGGCGTAGCTGACGATGATCATTTTGAAATCGATTACTTACGATCATTTGAGCGGCTGCAACATTTTACGTCAAACGAATAGAACAAAATTCTAAATTTATGGAATGCAAAACATTCTGTTAGTTTTAACTGTATACCATAACGGTTGCATACTTTCTGATGATTACACAGTTGATAAATTGTTTAAATTAATATGATAAAATAAATTGAAATGGTTGTCTATAACATTCACTCTAGAACTCAACACCAATGTACTAACTTTTTCATCATTTTCTTGTTAATAAGAACGTAGCTAGCGTTCATGGAATTTGTTAACTATTGTATTTTGCCTTTGTTACCGCGGCACGAATAGTATGGGTACAGAATGGCGCTTCACGGTGATAATATTTTTAGTTTTTCGCATGCAAAATAAATGTTGTTACTCCACAATTCTGGCTGCAGCTTAAAAGCGCTACGATTCACCAAATAACACACGCATTGGGGTAAAGTGTTAACTGTGGTATCTGCTTAACATGCGTACATAAGAATGTCTTTTTTACATTTTGTTATTAACTACAATGCTTATTTTAAGAGCCGTATGTCCTTAGAGATTAAAACACTCAACGAATTCGGAAACAACTTCTGCTTTATGTCGCAGAGTAAACTGTAAACAAAAATACAATCGCACCTTTTCTTTAAAGGGGCCTTTTCACGTTTAGCTAAATTGACAAAATTAACAAAAGACGATTCAAATTTCGTTTGAGTTATGATATTTGTGAGGAAACAGTAATACTGAACATTTAACATGCTCGAAAATAGCCTTTATATGCATCTTCTGATGATTTAAAAAGCTGACAATTATAAAGCGTTGCAACGCAAAACTATTGAATAGTTTAGATGAGCACGGATGGCCGAGTGGTCTAAGTGGTAGACTTTTACTCCAGATGTCAGTGGTTCGAGCCCTGTTGAAGGCTACATTTTTCTTGTTTTAATTGTATGCTTGATATGATTTACTGAAGTTTTTTATTTTTTGATCAAATGTTTACATTTATCAATATAAAGCATTTGACAAACGTCAATACATGCCAAAATCTGTGGAAAGACCCCTTTAAGAAGAAGTGCCTTTTGCGATGCAAAAAAAAATTCGAAAACGCAAGAATCGATTTGATTAGAGCTTTGAATAAAACAACTACCACAATTTCAAAGTACAAAGGTGGTATGATATCCGCGCATAATCAACGTTTAACTAACACTCGTGGCAAAAGAGGTATTCTATGCAAATATACCATTCCTTGTTGATTAATTTATTTTCATTTCGTAGTTGAAATTAAAACACTCTTATGATTATTTCTCCTATCTTTCGAAGCAAGTTTATTGATGAGATATATTTGCGATATTTTCTATTCTGCGGCTCCCAAGATCCGGTAATACTAAAACATGTACAAAGTGTACTGAAATTATAATAACGTAACCGCAAACCTTTTAAAGTAAGTCTGTATTAAACCAACGCCGCATATATTCCCCGTGTATGTTGATTTCGTCGATGCGACTTTCAAAAGATTGACTTTTGTTTTTATTGGTGTTAATTTTATTGAGAAAGAAAACTGACATCAACTTTGTCGCATCACACTTTGCGCACTTTGGTGTCGACCAAATATATCTGTTCAACTCAAAAGTATAAGATCTGGTAACCCACTTTTTTATGTCAACCAGACTTTATTATTAACGGTTAACACCGTGCTTTATGTTCGATGTCTATTGCTAGTGAATACAAAATAACAGTTGATTGCAATGGTTTATTACCCTTCTCCTCAATATCGTATGTTTTATCATTATCCTTACACACCATTACACCATCGTCATCTGGCGCAGAACATCACCATGAGGATACACAAAAACAACAACCACGAACACCCCACCAACTATCATAATAGTCAGTATTATTATCGTCAATAATAACAATACCAAATTACTTTCACCACAATTATCTCGGTAGTGTTCGTTATGAATAGTGTATCATCATAATATTACATCTATCGTTTTATCTCCAATTCAAATATTAGATACGTTATTTTGTTAATTCAGTAACAAGACATCAACTACAATACTCCTTATATTAGCATGATCAAAGTATTTATGTTATTTATAATATTTCAAAATATTGATATTCTGGTTATGGGGAAAATGCTGATGTAAATAAAGGTGAGAATGATGCTAAGGAGGAGGTGGCGGAGGAGGAGAATTATAATGATGATTATGATAACGATGATTAATGTTGATTTTGATAATGATAATGATTACAGTGATTAAAATTATGATAATGATATCGAATTTGACAACAACAACAATGATGATATATACTACGATCATGATGATGATGATGAAACTGTCGAAATGAGGATGAATTTGTGTAGCGTAAGTGTTAATGTAACTATTGTTTGTTACATGATTTTCTAGCGTATAAGCAGGCTACTTGATAACAATATAATTATACATTTAGTTAAATATAACAGTAATTACAACTTCTGCAAATGTTGGCCTCTAATTGGCTGTGCTGCCTTGTTAGTTTGCTATCGTTAGCTTATAGTAAGCTGATATCGTTATTATAATAATGGTTAGCATGCTCACATACGCGTCGGGTCACTTCGTATTGTCTTCATACTTTGGCCTATAGCAGCTGGTAGCATTAGCATGTTTAGAATGCTAATGTTAGCTTTGGGTGTTAGCGTTTTGGTATGATAACGTTAGCTTGATGTGTAAGCCTGTTGGCGTGATAACGTTAGCTTAAAGTATAAGCGTATTAGCACGCTGACGTAAGCTTAAATAATTGGCGTGTTTAGAATGCTGCTTTGAATATGAATCAAAAGATTTTCATCTGATGTTCTTAATTGAGTTTTATCAACGTGTTTAATTTATTATATATATGGATATATGATACTTAAATTCAACATCGTCAAAACAACAAATAGTATACACAATCTAATCTAGGTAATAACATGCAGATTATGACGCACATTTTTATGACATTTTAAACCCTCCTTCATGTAGAGGACATAATAAACGAATCCGCGAATTAGACATTTTAACACAGGTGGCAGCTTTGGGATTCTGGACTTAATCCTCTCAAAGATTTAAATTTTAATAAAACTGAACATCGGAGACAACATACTTATGGATCTACCAAAGTCATGATCGTGTGAATTGAATTATGTACGTGAAGAGATGCTTTAAGCTGGGCTGTACTGTTCTAATATCACTTAGACATGGGGCTAAACGCCAAACAAGACGAACTCAAAAGCTTAAAAAATTGCTGATGACGATTAACTTTCATAGTTATGTAAACAGCTGAGATTAGCAGAGATACAGGTGATCTTGAGCAGGAACATATACCTTGCGTAAATCTGCGACATTGCTAATTGAAGGTTATAAACACAGTCTTCGAAAAGACGTGAGTATGATATTCCTCGACCTAGATAGTTGTTGTTTGATGGCAAACCCTTCCGAGATTTTATAGAACCATCTGAAGAAATACCACATGCTTGTAAACGAAACCGTCTGTCGCGTTCAGTTGTGGCAAAGCCATCGAACAGAAAGCAGCAGATTACGTTTTTTCAACAACTTTCAAAAATTTATCGTCATAATTTGTACATGCTTATTAGTGATTTCTAAATTCGTTTAACTCACGTATGTCAGCTTCGTATGAGGTTTAAGGCTTTTTATGTCCCCCACTATAGTAATGGGGGACATATTGTTTTTGCCCTGTCTGTTGGTCTGTTGGTTGGTCTGTTGGTTGGTTGGTTGGTTTGCGCCAACTTTAACATTTGTAATAACTTTTGCAATATTGAAGATAGGAACTTGATATTTGGCATGCATATGTATCTCATGGAGCTGCACATTTTGAGTGGTGAAAGGTCAAGGTCAAGGTCATCCTTCAAGGTCAAATGTCAAATATATGGGTCAAAATCGCTCATTTTATGTACACTTTTGCAGTATTTCAATATTCAAGATAGCAACTTGATATTTGGCATGCATGTGTATCTCATGGAGCTGCACAGTTTGAGTGGTGAAAGGTCAATGTCATCCTTCAAGGTAAGATGTCAAATATATGTGGCCAAAATCGCTCATTTTATGAGTACTTTTGCAATATTGACGATAGCAACTTGATATCTGGCATGCATGTGTATCTCATGGAGCTGCACATTTTGAGTGGTGAAAGGTCAAGGTCAAGGTCATCCTTCAAAGTCAGAGGTCAAATATATGTGGCCCATATCGCTAATTTTATGAATACTTTTGCAATATTGAAGATAGCAACTTGATATTCGGCATGCATGTGTATCTCATGGAGTTGCACATTTTGAGTGGTGAAAGGTCAAGGTCAATGTCATCCTTCAAGGTCAAATATATGGGTCAAAACTGCTCATGTAATGTCACTTCTGCAATATTGAAGCTAGCAATTTTATATTTGAAATGCATGTGTATCTCATGGAGCTGCACATTTTGAGTGGTAAAGGGTCAAGGTCAAGGTCATCCTACAAGGTCAAACGTCATATAGGGGGACATTGTGTTTCACAAACACATCTTGTTATCAATGAAAATAAAAACTATGCAGACCTAAAACGGGTAGTGCAAATAGAAAATAAAACAAAATAAACTATCCATCTTTGTCACTTATTGGAGGGTTTGTTTGATACACAGACCGCTGCTAGATATACTTGATAAAATGTATAACTTTGAGAAGATGTAAAAGCGTGACGAGTAAAGGATATGTACTGTAGAGTTAAACAACGTGAGGGATATGTACTGTAGAGCTTAACAACATGATTACTCTGGCTTCAAGAATTCGGCGGAAACATTCAAACTACATTTTTTTAATCGACCATCTCGCCAAACTTGTCAAACAAAGAAACAACAAACACAACTGGCATAAAAGATGTAAATAAAGTAAAATAAATGTGGAATGTTTTAATTGCAACGGATAAACAGGGTGCGAAAGGGACGGAAAACTAAGAAGGACCTGTGCAAATATACCAGTACTGGTCCAAAAACACAAAGAAAATGCACTGTAGAGAGGCTTTTAATTAGTTTTCAATTCTTGACAATGAAATTTGAAAATGCCCAGTTAGATGATGAAATAGGGCCATTATTGTTTTGTGTAGATCCAACAATACGGCTACAAGTAGTGGACTTTTGCCCGTTGACAAAACCTTATGATATAGATTGTACCTCGTCAAACTAGAACTTTAAAACACATGTATATGTTGCTCTTATACGTCAGGATGGGTTTACGTATTGGATTGTTAATATTACAATTAAATACTTTCTTATTGTAATGGGCGATAGTGAAGAACACTGACTTAAAAGGTACCTTTAGAAGCTGACATAGTTTTATGCCGGTAAAAAACTGTAATCCTACACTGTTGTAATTAAATTTTCAAACAAAAGCCAATTAATCTCGGGTTATTTACTCACAGTTTGGTTAGATTTCTCCGAGCAAGTATATGTCTAGTGAGCGTCTTTCTGTGAGAGGGTGCAGTAGATAAACGGGTTTCAAATTTTGATCATTTATTTCAATAATATGTATTTCATACAGCTTTAGCAATAAAGCACTTAACTCTATATATTAAACATAGCATAATATTATGTTGTATTATATTTCATGACGCAACTAACCGCTCCTATTCCCTCTGAATACATTAAATATAACTAGCTTCAGGGTGCAGGATCACGTGACTTTGTGGTTTTCCCAATTACACGTTAATGGAGGTAAACTCACCGGTATGTGGTGCTTTTTTGAATGACTTTGAAAATAACAGTTCTTCTTAAGAATTTCAACTTGTGCATAAAAGACAGATTTGTATGCTGCCTATGGCAGTGTGAAATACATCAGAATTACTTTATTTAATAAGCCTGTGTTCTGGTTCAAAGCTTCATTGTGTACTTCGCGGTTATGCTCCACGCAACGTGAAATTGTGTCACCGATTTCTGACGTATTCAAGGATTTATTCTTAATCCTTAAGATATCGGCTCAAACTGCAAGAAAAACAGCAAATTTCTTTCAATAACTTGAGATATTTTTAAATCTTATCGGTGTGTTCTGTCCAGCCCGTGTGTAAAACCCGTAAATCCCGTTGATTCTGCACCCTGAGCTTGCAGCTCTGCAGCGAGGTTAATGCATGTCGCAACATGACCGTGACCAAAACTCTTTAGGCGGTGAATTTCCACCATATTTACGCAGCAACGAACACGGCTGACATTTAGCAGAATTGCGATTTTGAAGCGTATAGAGAACATTAATAATTGTAACAATATGTCCACAGATGAAATAGTAAACTAAATAAGGCTTTTTTTCTTTTGTTATAAGGTATACCATAATTCTCAATGTTCTTGAGCAAAATTACAAAAAAAGGCCGTGAAGACGTTTAATTAAGTATTACAAACTTTAGCATTGTGATGAACATTGATCATAAGTATTGTAAAATTGTCATACTATAGTATTGTATATAATGTTTTCCTCATGCTACTTTTTTCGGACACAGCTACAAATACAATTGCTGCTCACAGTAACTATTGGTCGACAAGGCATGGACAGAGTTTCCACTAACCTGAACGACCCTTTTTGTTTTTAATTTAATTTTTTCTTTGGTATTTCATGATAAGTTTACAAAAAATTTGTGTTTAATTCATTCATTATATAACTATATAGTTGTTTATTAGCTTTGCTATATTTGATGTCTTCACTAAAGTAACTTAAGTTAATTTAATAAAGGTCATTAAAGAAGAACGTTTCAACAAGATTTGTAAAATTTCCTCATGCCATAGTTTATTAATTAGGGCATCGGAAAACGTTAAGCTGACCTACATACTCCGTATCCAAAAGTATATTATATCTTGATTTCAAAGACGATGGTTAACATACCTACCAGAAGTGCATAATGAAACATGACAACAGCGTTTCCGCGTTCATCGCATACATGAGCATATCATTAGTCAAATTCTTCTATTCTACGTAATTCATCGCAATAAATCTATACACTAATCAAATATTCATTTATTGACACCTTACTGTTGATTGTTTCACGAAATAAAATATACTAACTATTGTTAAAGACTTGCATGTTAGATTTCTTCAAATACATAGTGGTCCATGTAGATCTATAACCTTCTTATATGCGCACAGTTGAAAACAACTGAAAACTTAAACAATATAAAATTGAATGAGTTCGACAAGTGTTGTAATCAAAGCGAGCTTTGCATTCTGTACATTGGTACACATTAATTATTTTATTCAAGGACAAATACGCGTTTTATCGCAGTTGTTTTTATAGCAAAGCGGATCTATCGGCGCATGGAAAAGCGTATGCACAAGATTCCAATTATATTTGTATGTTATTTGTTTTCAGATGGTATTTAGGAAAACAAATTCGTTATAACTTTTAAACTGAAATCCACCATGTATTTGGGACGGATAATTTAAAATAAAACGTACACTTGGTAACCCATTATCATAATTCAAAATTTGTTAAGCAAACCCAAATAAGTGCACCATTACATCCTAAAAACCTTCAAAGGAAACTCCATTGCAGACTGGTGCGTATTACATCCTACCCCGTGCTGTTGACAGCATTTGAGCAAGCTGGGGCCATACAAATTCATTCATAAGCTGTTTAAGACAGCGTAAAATATCATTAGACTGTAGCATTATTTAGGGCCCAACAGGTAAAAAGAGAAATGTACCTCGACGTACAATTTTTACGTCGAAGTACAATAATTTTACGTCGACGTACAAATCTGAAATACACTTCGAAGTATATATTTGCACGTCGAAGTACAATTTGTACTTCGACGTACATGTTTGTACTTCGACGTACACATTTTCTGAACAGCCAATCAAAACACTCGTCTTTTGAGCCGCTTTTCCTTCAGATTAATTCATAATACATGTTTAAAATTTCTTTTTTAATTGAGGACAAAATGAATAAAAATATCAAAATTGCAAAAAAACATAGAAGTTTCAAGTCTTTAATGCATTGAAATAGATTATACACAAATTTGAAGAAGATTCAAGGTTAACTTTTTGAAAATTAAAATTATCCAGCATATTGTGAGTATCCAAACAGTTACCAAACGATTACGAGATTAATAATGTATAGTAACCTCCCCGGGTTGGTCGTATTTTGTGACAACCATAATTTACATATGTCAGAGGTTAATTCCGCCACGCCAGGTCAATAAATACGCACAATATCTAAGAGTTGGCGGTCGATAGTCGCATAATTTGGTAATAATAATAATGTTTAATAAATACGCACAATATCTATGAGTTAGCGGTCGATAGTCGCGTGATTTGGTATAAATACTAATAATAACAAGACTATTGCCAAGCAATATATGTCCCCTACCGGCTCCACCATTGTCAGAAATTGCAACATTGTCAGATTATTTTTTTATTTGTTGCCATAGCAACCAGAATTTTTGACGCAGGAACAAAATGAAATGACGTGCATAATGTCCATATTGCCATCTATCCATGTTTAAAGTTTCATGAAAAAATATTAAGAACATTTTAAGTTATCGCAGGATCCAGAAAAGTGTGACAGACACACAGAGCGAAAATCATAAGTCCCCTCCGGTTTCACCGGTAGGGGAATAATAATGTTCAATAAATACGCACATTATCTATGAGTTATCGGTCGATAGTCGCATAATTTGGTATAAATAATAATAATGATAATGTTCAATGTCAAATATCTCTAAAAGCAACAGATGTAAGGCGTCTTCTGATTGGCTATCACTCAAGGGTCGGTAAATTTGTACGTCGAAGTACATTTTTGTACGTCGAAGTACAAAAAATGTACGTCGACGTACATATCTACGTATATAACTTTGATACGATTCGGTATTACTTTTTCCAAATAAAGTAACCATATCATTCGTTCTTTTATATTTGATCATACTTTAGTAGTTATGTAAATTGATCAATAATACAGAAAAACATTCTCTTCACACGACATCAGGAGAGAACTTTTTGATACCATCAACAAGTTCATTTATTTCAGGCAGGTGACCAGGTATTGAACTGTCTGTCAAAATTAATATGAAACCTTCCAATTATTTCTGACATAAAATTGAATTAATGTCTATTTGGAATAACTGAATACTAAAGTCATACATAGATTGAACGGAAATTGAACTGTATGAACGAATATATTTAAACAGTTTATTTCGCGACGATTGAAACGCGTACTCTGTTCGAATGAATTTGGCTAAGAAATCACCGACCCAACGCCATATCCGATTACAATAAATGCACCCTTATTATAAGTGTCCTCTTTTTGGCCTACCAAAAGACAAACAAACTAGTGGCGCCATGTGTTTGGGTCGTCTCGATTTGAGCAAGGCATACGTTTACCGTACTACTGAGATATAGGCTAAGATAAAGTGTTAAGAGTGTTTTTAAGTGTATTTGATTATTGTATTAATACTGTGACATTAAACGTTAGTATTTAACGTTAATACATCTTTTTTACATTGAAAGTGCATTCAAAAATGTGAACTCCATGGTATGCTTATCAGATGAAAACATATTTGCTAATCGTTTCAATTTATTTCTTATAATTACGACACGAATACACTAAAACGTTATGTTGAATTTGCGATTCACGCGTCACGTTTTAATTTTATGTCTGCTTAGGTACATCTGATCTAAACCATTTAAAACTAACGTGTGTTGCTTATGACAATTTCTGGGCTATGTGTGTGATTCGGCTAGCCCCCCCCCCCCCCCCCCGAACCGCAATAAAACTTCAATGCTTTGCTTAGACCGTTTCAAGGCGGATCATGTTATGTTTATATTTATGTTCGGTAACAATAACAATATGATAATAATAAGAATTTATACCATTATAGAGTATCTGAAATGTTATCTTTTCTTTAAGACACACAACAATAAAAACGAGCATTTTGTATCACTTTAAATCGCGTTACCAAACCACTTCTAGCGTTGAAATTTTGGCTTTTACCAAAAGGAACATTGTTTTTTATGCGTTAACATTATTTTTTTAAATATTGTTCGAAATAATCATTTATTTTGAGTGTTTATGTGCTTTTAAAGATAATGCTCATCTTAATTGATAGGGTAATTTACCCGACAGATAGGAGATTCATGTATGGCGTGAACTACTTTCGAAATATTGCTCAAGTTGTTTTGATTAAATATGTGTATACCGTGTCTCCTGTACACTAGTTTCTGACCCAAAATTATTGTCTTTTGTTTTTGATAATTAGTACAAAATAATTACGGAAAAATCAAAGCTAAGTATCCGTGTCATGTTGACATGTTTGACATTGTATTTGGGGAAATTATTATCCAATTAATCAAAATAAAGTTTTGGTATGATAAATGTGTTTTTTCTGTTAATGTCTGTACCAAACAAAAAGGCCGCTAAAATGTATTTCATTCTTCAGGCGATGGATCTTTTAAATGAATCCCATCAAGTTCTTGACAGATTCCACGAATATCTCATCTGCAAGCCACGAAGTAGGAAGCCATTACATTTGTTGAACAGCAGCACGTTTAATTATTATGCAGTTTTTTGGTTTCGTTACTAAATGAAACCGTGCATGTTAATATTAGGTAGTTTAACTAAAAATACCATTTCAATTTCATTGTAAGCATTATGCTACAGTACATGATAATTTAAATGACTGTGCCAATAACTTCTCATTAAGTCTAATCTACGATTGAATTTGTTCGATATAAGTGTCAATAATCCAAAACGTGCTTAATATAATATTCACGGCCGTTAATAATCACAGACGCCACCTCATTTTTGAGATGCATTAATAAATGAGCCCATGCTACTCCCGAGGTGGCGCTCAGGCCAGAATGTTTTGAAATTTAACGGATAATTGTACAGGGTAATTAGGAATCATACGTTTTTAAAACGTATTTCGCATTATTTATACAATTCGGCCAATGAAGTGCGATTCAGCGAAGATAAATTCATCCACAAATGTACAGAGACATAAAACCACAGCCAATTTGGAAACGTGAGGACCTTTATAAGTTGTGGCATGGTAGAATTCGTAAAACCAAATCGATGGCTTTTCCCTGTGTGACGAGCCCATTCCCAGACAATTAACCGCTCATTTCATAAAATGATTGCTGTAAACATGTAAAAGTTAATGCATGCACAAAAATGGTTTCTAGCCGATCTAAACAGATATTGGGCCAATGCAAAAGGGGGGGGGCGCTATGAATTGGAGGTGGTGCCAATGCAGTTATATAGCTTTTTAAATTGACTATTATATATATTAAATAAATATTTTATATGATGGTTTCTATTATGTTTACTAGACTTATATTTATATTTGTAAGTTGACTACTTCAGCACATTTGAGTCGCGTGCGTTTTTAATTACAAAAAAGTTGTTTCCTAATAATGCCTTGATGGATTTAGATTTTAGTCTTTGTAAGATAAGAACGTTTAACACGTTTAATACACGTTCAGGGAAAAAGACCGAGCTATCTTAATTTTTTGGCATTTATAGTGGGAAAGAACTCATGTATGAGCCTAATTAAGATTCGTTGACCTTGACCTTTTAGTTAATGAAGCATTTGGATTAAGGGACATGAATCATCGTTTCAAGAAGAGGTATTATCTTAAATCTATATCGTGATTTATCGTACTGTGTACAAAAATTGCTGTCAATGAACTATTTTGATAATGTTGATAATTACGTTATTGGTTTTATTGAGTATTAAACATTTTTGGTATATATCGTGCAATATGTTTTATTCAGGTTGTTGACTTCTTATTTAAATTGATAACTTATATATTTAAAAACTATATCTTCTTTATTATTGAATGTGTTTATGTTCTCTAAAGTTTTGGGCAATCGCATACAAATATTACTCTAACAAAAGTTAAGATAACAACTCACATTATCTATCACATTTACGTTTTGTGATGATGTCATGCGATAGGACTGTTAATTGATACATCGTGCATTGGCGCCAACCTCTATTATGAGCACGATCGCCTAGTATCTCTTTTGGAAAACATGCACAATCATCTTTTACGTCCGCAAGAAGCCAATCGTTTTGTGCATGCGGCACTTAATATATGTTGTACGCAATCGTTTGATGTCGTTAGAGAATAAAGTGGGTGAAAATGTGCTCGTCACACAGGAAAAACTTATCAAAATGCTTTTTGAAAGTTCACCATGCCACAATGTATAAAGGTTCTCAAGTTTATAAATGGGTTGTGAATGTATGTTTCTGTACATTTTCGGATGAATTAATCTTCGTCGAATCATACTAGATCGCCATTTTCTTAAAACAATCCGATATATGCTGAACAAAACATATAAAACCAAAGCACCCTGTACACTTATCCATGAAATTCAAAACTCCCGGGTCTGAGTGCCACTTCGAAAGTTGCATTGGGTCATTTATTAATGCATCTAAAAAGAGGTGGTTCCCGTGATTAACGGCCGTGAATATAAAGCAAATGCAATTGAGTTATCTGTATGGATATTTCTAATATATAATCGTATTTGTGTCTTATTTTAATGCAATATCATTGTTCATTTACATATTTCTCAGTCGAGCAATAAATTAATCTTGTTCATTAAATCATCATTTTGTGTTCAAAATATATTATCCAGTGTAGTAATAATCAGCGTTGTAAATACATTTAAAACATAGTTATGACCAACAAACGAACTTTTTTGATAGCCGAGTACATGTATTTAAAGCCACAAGAGCTGTCTTTATTGATACATGATATCCATAATTACCAGAAACAATTAATCTAAAATGCTGTTAATACTGTTCTCATTTTGAATGTTTTTCCGTGTATTTATTTATTAAAACCAATTACGTATTGACTCGACGTCTAGTTGTTCAACCTATCGACGTCTTGGTACGCCACTGGAGAGTTTAGAAATGGTCTTCGTAAGAAAGATGTGTATCTATTGACATGGAAACAAAGACTTGCTACTTCGTCGATAATTAACAGCTTCAGATAACATTTACGGATGACGTCTCTATCAAACCGTTTTTCAAAAAGGCAATTGCTTGTATGATGTTTCCTTCTAAAGCACACATCCTGTTTTCAATTTTGTTTATGACTTGTTCGTTTGGGACAAACAGATAAAACGATAAAAGCAGGTGGTCAATAAATTCGGATTTGGATTAACGAGCGATCCAATGAGGCGTTTGGGCATATATTTAATCTGCAAAAAGCTTTTACTAGCTGTGTTGAACTAAGTTGAACTTGTCCGTAACTTGCATTGTAGATAAAGTAGCACTCTTGCAGTTTCAACCTCCTAGCATTATGTGTGTGCAGTCATTCGTTTGTTAATGTCTGATTTTATTAAAACAATTATGTAAAGAAATTTATTGAAAGGTAAGAGATTTTTGCATATAATAGGATGGTTACAGCCTGACAAATAAGCAACTATAAATCATATGGATCAAGAAATGCTGAAAATACCCTAGGTAGTCTGTCAATGGCCTAAAAATCGACAATGCATGTCTTAACTAAACTAGCTGCGTGGTGTTTGGAGGTCTCTGTTTTAATCTCCCCAAACTATTTTAAAATTCAGTCGATCCATTTATTTGCACACTACTTTGAATACAATCATGAAAAATTGTGAAAGCCACACAATCTTTATCATCTTAAGCAACTCGCCAAATTTAAAAACGACCATCACGTGAATATAAGCAATTATATTGTGTTATTTTGCCTGTATCTATTCACTTCGCACATATGAATTCACATACGGTGTATCAGGACCTTATCAGTACTACGATGGTGTACCTGATTCTTTGTTCGCACTATAAATCAATACAGTTGTGAGATGGATAATTGTAAATAGTGTGAATCATTTTTAACAAACTAAAACGAACTATTTTTGTACACATTGTTTATTTGTTAATTTTTTCGTATTTATTAATGAATGCTATGGCATAAACAAATGGTAAACATTTGCTAAAAATCGGCGCTACAAATAGCATACATATTGTTTTGTCGTTATGTTTATTTCATGCAAAAAAAACAAAAGGCTGTTCAAAATGTGTTTTTCTTCTTTTCTTTATGTTGTTATATACCCTAGGATTTTTTATATGTTCACATCTCAAACTATATACAACGCTTAAACGCTGCGCCGGTCAAAAGTATAATCTACAGAACAGATTAAAAGCAGACGTTTTTGTGTGTGAAATATGTGTTTTGTTTCGTTCGAAGTTCTTGATCATTGAGATGCCACTTCAACGAATGAGATCGTCTAACATTCCGTCCTTCGAACGGGATTTCGCGCACATTCTGTGGACCATTTTACACGCTCCAAACAGTTCTTCTGATACTGACTTTCGAGAGCACATGAAAAAGCTCTGCACGCATTTGTTGACGTAACATGCTTGAAATGGACAACAAACTAAATCTGGAGCGGCGCAAACTTACCATCGATTTGCATGAAATTACAATGATACAATCAAACTAAGTTGTTTAATATAGAAACGACCAATATCGTCTTATTTTAGCGATTTTTTCAAAAGCAAGATTACAATTTCTAGTCCCCGCCCCCGCTGGAAAGGAGAAATTGCAGTCATATGTCGGTCGGTGGTCAGTCCGCATAAATGGTATACGTTTTAAGAGAGAAATACATTTTTGGAGTGGTAAAATATTTATAAAAAAATATGCAAGACACGTTTCACATCAAGTTATGTACGTTTTCTGGGTCAGCTGCCCTTGCACATAGCGACGCGAGATAAAGAGTTGCGTTTGAGACTAAGCAATTAATATTTTTATTAATATTCTTATTTGAACGACACTCTTCATTTAGAGTTGTCTTATCAATATTATCAATATTATATGTATTATATTATTTAATACGTATTTTAGTTTCAGAATGTCCAAATTTTAGTGATGTTGTAACATTTGCTTACGCACGCAAAAACTTCATGCTGATGTTTTAGAACTTGTGTTCTCTCAAATTAACTATGAACGTGCTTACCCTGAGGTAAGTACATATTTGTTGTGTTTCTCCAGTGCTTGTTCTTATATGTGTGCTCTATATATATGTTTAGGTGGATTTTTGAAGCCTTACGACTTCACATTTACATTATTTGTGATTTTAGCTCGCCTTGTTTGTGCCATTTATGGTGACATTCACGAAGTCCTAAAAGCGTTTTTTTCTCAAATTGTCTAGGTTATACATGTATAGTTGTATACACAAATTGGATCATGGATTAACGAAACAAAGTTTTACGGTTGCTTTGATGATTAAATGACATTTATCAAGAGTTAATATATTGTAAGTATTTGTGTAAAGTGAATAGCTAAAGTAATTTTATTATTCTCTTTTGTAGTTGTTTTACGACTCGTACCATTTGTTCACTATGTTTTACAGTGTTTTGCAATTGCGACGCTTTTTCTCACAACTTCGCATAAAGCACATATTAACAAATCATTGGGAAAAAAGTTGGTTATGTTTATGTCTGACAGCTTATTTAGTATACCAAAGCTTGACGTTTATTTGTTTACGTCAATTTCTCTCTCTCTCTGTCCTTCTTTTTTTTCTCCACCCTTCTTGTCTATAGGTTTGAAAAATAAATAATGCTTTATAGGGCGACACTGTGCCAGTAGCAAGTAGCTTTATTACTCACTCTACATTTATGTCTCAACTATGTAATGATGTTCCCTTATTTTTTCATTTCTTTGGCTGTTTATTATATAGATTCTCATGTTGGTGTTTGTTTAAAAAATGTAATTAACTGGTCACTAGCCTAGAAATCATGTTAAATTACAAAAATAAAGTGTATGCGTCCGTCGGGCATTAACTTGAATTATATGGTATGCCCTTTGTAACCAGTTGTCGGAAAATGATTAGTTGCACTAAGTTGAATTCATATGATTGATTGCATACATTTATTGAATACTTTTAACTAACGCGAAATATTTCGTTGTAAATGTTACTTCCTTAGATAGCCCTGTTCAAACGTTACCAAATAAGATTCACTGATAAACACTGCAGCCATCAGGCTGGGTCAAATTCTCTTGACTGGTAGAAACGCTTTGACGATCTTGTCAGAAACAATTCATTGAATAACGTGGCAGTAATTAACAAATAAGTCCGTGAACAAAGTTGATTAAATGTTTCTGCGCTGTTGAACAACATATCCCGCGAGGGTCGATGTAATGTTTCCATATATGACTTAATCGAATACTTAAAACAACATAATCGGCTGCTAAGATCTAGAAATAAGGTAACATAATTATGAGGCTTGTGTCTCTCTCGCATCATGTGAGGGGCGTTGTTTTTTTTATATAAGGGTAAACATTTTATTCAAACGACATTTCCTCTAAAACAAATGAATGATAAAAATGAAGTTTAAAACATCTTTTCTGAAACCGCAAGGGTCATGTGTTAATACTGGTTTTTACACATCGCCTAGTTGTCCTTAACTAAACTTGTTGAACTCATGCCTCTGGGGTCATCACTGGGATAGCCCAAAGGGTCAAATGATTAAGGCCAGAAATATCGACACTAATTGTTTTCCTAATCGATATGACTTTTCAGAACGGATCTTTGAATTTGTATTGGTTTTTCGAACGTATATCCGATTATAAATATCGCTTTCTCTATCTATTTAAAACACCGCTGAAATGGTTTCGGAAGTACCAACACTTTCGTGGTCAAGAACAACCGCATTCCTGTAAATTAGATGCTTATTAAGTACAAAGCCATTTAACGCCTCTGCTTATGTTTTCTCACACAGTCATCGCGATTTAAGTGCTAAATAAATGATTAACTGTCCATTTGCACTCTTATCAATCGAACATGTGTCTTACTATAGGTTTCGTTTTTATAACCCCATGTTTATTTTACTGGTTTAAGCCACAGGGGTTCGGAACATCATATTGATCACAAGCCTTCTTTAAAACATGACTAACAGCTGTACATGTCATGCACTTATCGATAGGTGCGGAAGGCTGATTCTAGCGTTTAATTATGATTGTTCGAGACATTACAGTATGTTAGCGTTTGGTATCATTTTAAAGTATCCCACCTAATTCAGGGTGATACAGCCTTTGGTAAACCGGACGTCTTAGTTGACATAACCGTCCTCGGAAAAACAAAAGGTTTTATCGCCTAAATAAAATACGCATCCACAAAGGTATATGCTAACGCAGGCTGAGTTCACTTATGTACATGTTATGAAGTGTCGATTTATTTAAAACCCATCACTTACGTTGGTCATTTGATGTCAAGATCTCCATTGTTATTTGTTTAATTTGTGGAGAAACTGCTCGCTACCTTATTGTTTTTAATTAAACTGGGAATTTGTTTACAAACACACTCACCTTTTATTGTACAGGCTATTGGAAACTTGCCTTTAACAAAAGGCTTCCTGACAATAATAATAATCATTTATATCCATAAATATCCTTAGTTTCAGTTTAATCCTATATTTGAACATCTTGTGCAATATGATTAATTGATTCATTATTTATTTTCAGGTCACACACAGAATGTGCGAGCTAATAATAAAATGTAAAGTATCGTGTCTGTACGGAATGATACACGAATTTCTTATTGACCATCAGGTAAAGGTACTTTTTATTCTTGAGCGGAGCATCTGTTTATTACAGGTTCGCCGGAGTGTCCGTCTGTCCGTCTGAATTAATATACTTCAAATAGTACTTAAATTAGTTGATGGAACGTTTTATGTTGATAAATGGCCATATTGCAAAAATGCGCGTTATTGCTGTATTTTTATTTCTCGGTCAGACTAATATCTGGATCGTGCGATATGTCACAAAGTAAAGCTTGGTTGATATTACTTGGTATATGGTTAGAATACCATCGATGAATAAGCATGTTATTTAAGTGTTCTAATTATTAAGAAATTGTTGTTATGATTATAATTGCTATGGTTACCGACATATTTGAAAACTTTAAATTGGATACGGCGAAAACTCAACAATTATGTAAGCTAGGTTGATAAAACGTGGTATGTGGATAGAAACCAAATTGGGAATATGCGCATTATTTCAATCGTATTCGTCTGTTCGTCCAAAATCTTAATTTGCGAACTCGAAATGTAGTTAAGATAGGTATTTTGAAAAATGTTGAGAATATGGCCATTATTTAAGTTTTTACAGGGAAATTTTGTATGCTGCCCGGATCGAAGGATCGGGGGTATATAGTTTTTGGCCTGTATGTCTGTTATTGTATGTGTCTATCTGTCACAAACTTAAACCTTTTACATTTACTTTTGCAATATAAAACATAGCAACTTGATATTTGGCATGCACGTGTATCTCATAGAGCTGCACATTTTCAGAACTGAAAGGTCAAGGTCCTCCTTCAAGGTCAAGGTCAAAAAAATCAAAGCGGTGCAGTAGGTGGCATTGTGTTTCTTACAAACACATCTCCTGTTTGTTTTTATGGTCACAGAAATGAGTGAACTCTTTATTATAGATCCTGCGACAACTCAAAAAGATGGAAAGGTACAGTTATTCAACTCGTTATGTGGTAAGATGACCTTATGGTGTTTATGCAAGTTATATCAGGGTTTTTTCGTCAGATCAAAATTATTAAGGCGATGGTTACAGAAATATTTGAAATTAAATATGCACCCAAACATAACTAGATTGTTGTTAAGCTATGTTTGGCTATTTATTGAGATTTTGAGGTTGGGGCCCTCTGTTTTTTTGCCTGGAAAGCTCTTGTTTCATGTAATTGTTTTTAAATAATATTCTGTAATGAGGATGTTCATGTTTCTACTCTAAGGCGTATACGTTCCTACAATAATAGTAAAACATTTAGAAGTAAACACACTATTTAAATACGGCTTATACTACAATTTTACAATTGTTAAAGTACTTATTTTTAATACATCTGCACGTGTTTTGTTATAGCTCACAAAATTTATTATCAACTTGGCGCTGAATTGTATGCATTAATACTGTTAAATTCAGTGCGATAAATATAAGTTTCCAAAGTGAAATCGGATAAAATAGATGAAAGAATACTTCAACTGATATAACACTTATAAAAATTAATATAAATGGTGCAGAAGAATCATTTTCTTTTTCAGGCAATGGGCGTGTATTTATTTGGTGAGTTTATCATAAGTCTAGACAAACAACAGCTTAAGATAGCTGAAAATGCCTTCGCAGCGATTCGAGACGGTATGGATAAGGGTATGAAAAGAGTGGTCGATGCCATGATTTATGGGTTGTTTGATTTTTCACGATATATTTTGTGAAATAGGAGTATAAGAGATATTTGGCCATTCTCTTATTGGTAACCAATTATAAATCGACTGCTCCGATAATTTGAACGATTGTGTGATATGTAATCATGACACGAGATGAATCAGAGTTTACGCTATAACAGGAACGAGTGACGGTTAAATCGAATATTTGACGTGCTGAAAGATTGTGCACACAGTCTTGTTGTTGCTTTTGTGAAGATTATGTGACGGAAAGTCAATCAGTTTAATTCACTGGGAATCAACGCTGAACGGCTATGAAAAATGAAATATAGCAAGAGTATATTTAAGGAAACAGTTGCTTGCTGAACATGTATCCAGTGGGGTTTATTGAATGTCCCATTCGTGCTAAATGCTGTGCTAAAGTGAATTTCGAATGCTAACTCTATACTTGTTGAATCCAGATGCTGGTGCACGTATCAAAGCGCCTAATGTATTCATTTATTATGTCCTTGCGAAATATTAATTGTTATGATATGACATGTAAAACAAAATTGGTGATCTTACGAGTGTAATAAACCTCATATTGATAAGTTAATCTTTATCTATATGCAAGGTCTAGGTCCTTAAAATAGGAAAGAGACAATCAGTTCACTACTGTATGCCCCCCCCCCCTTCGAAGAAAAGGGGGCATATTGCTTTGCTGAACGTCGGTCAGTCGGCTTTACCTGTAGGTAGACCAGTTAGTTTCCGATAAAAAACTTGAGAATGGATTTGCCATTGGCTTGATTTTTCTAATGTGTTCTATTGGCCTTTGCCAGAAGATGACCCCCATCGACATTGGGGTCACTAGGTCAAAGGTCAAGGTCACTCTCACACTAAGATTTTAAAAAACGATCAATAACTTTTGAACAGCGGGACCGATCGGTATGATACCTCCCATGTGCATTGGCGTTGGACAGTTGATGGCCCCTATTGAAAATGGGGTCTCTAATTTAAAGGTAAAGGTCACTGATACAATAAGTGTGAAAATCTTGGCCGATCAATAACTCTACAACGAATGGACCGATTGGCTTGAACCTTTACATTTGAATTTGCCCTGGACAGTAGCTAATCTATATTGAAATTGGGGTCACTAGGTCAAGGTCATTTTCACAATAAGTCTGATCAAAAACATGTCAACGAATCGACTGATTGGCTTGATACTTCACATGTTCATTGGTCAAAATCACTTTCACAATAATATGAAAATCGTTTCCGAATAATTACTCGTCAGCAAATTTATCGATAGGCTTTTAGAGCACCATCAGTTATAATTAATGTATAAAAACAGGCAAAAATCATAATCAATTATCAAATCAAATCAAACATACATTAACGATTATAAATCGTTGAATGTTCGTTATAACTTCACCGAGTATTTGCATGTTCAGCTGAATGTATCAAGCTCTATAAAGAGGACAAAGGAATGAAATATATTGCGACAATATAATTTGACATAACTTTTATTGTTGAAAAATGATATTTATATGACAATAAAAGGTTGATATGTAAAACAATATATACAGATGGAAGTGATTTAAACTGTGAAAAAAAACAACATATAAACTAACAACTGCATATATATGACTGCCGACTGAGTTTATTTTAGTTTCAGTTCTTTTCAATGATTATCTGCTAAATCAGTGACATCGATTTTTCGAATAGAATCGATTATCGCTGGCTCTCCCATCAAACAACGATTAATCGATTGTATTCGATCATCGTGACACCACTAGTTATTATGATTTAATATTCTCAACACATTTACTATAACGATGATTTAACAGAAGTTATTCTGTGTCAACTAAACAAGCTTATTTAAGTTGCTCAGTTACACATATATGATAAGAGTAAATTGTATGGTCAGTCTTGTGGCAAATTAATCCTGTGTCAAATGGGGGGGGGGGGGGAACTGTCTCCGACCTCGGAGCATTTGTCTAATTTAGACCGCGTTTGCTAAATATGGACCAAACGTGCTAAATATAAACGGCGCGCAATAAATAGTTTATCAAAATATGTTACCGTAATAGATTACACACAGCAAATTTTCTTGTTTCGGTAGTGCTATGTGTTTCTTTGTTGATTATGGCGTTTGTTAAAAGCTAATAAAAATGTCAACAATAAGTATTGAAAAAAACAATCAACGAGTCAGTATGTTTTGATTCAGAATGTCAATTCAGTGATACATATTTTATCAATTTGTGTTCTTGTACACATGCATTTTGTTCATGCCTGACTTACTTTTATATCATAAAGCACTCATTTGGCTTTTATATTTCTAAATTAGTTTAAGGAATCGTATGCCAATTAAGTGTGCAAAACAATTTCGTGTATGTCACGATACAAAAAAAACGCACCATTCAACCGTGGCGTTACATCAGTTGTATGTTTTGTTTCTTGGAAAACGCAATGAAGCCTTGTGCCTGCAGTTAAATGAACTAAAATATTATTGCCACACGCGTTATCAATGGGACCTGCAAAGCCTAATATGTGCTCATCCAGGCGATACTCGTGTAAATAATTAAAATAGCTTTTCTTTAAACCATGTTATATGATCGAAAGGAAACAAATTATTAATGCCTACAACAGAAAAGTGCACCTATTCACCGTTTACTTATTCGTGGTATACGCAGGTCCCATGTGAATGTTAAAACAGGTATGGTCAATCATATCAAATCTTCTACTCGTTTGTTATCGCTTTAAAAACAAAATTAATTTAAGAAAAAAATAACTGTTGTAATTGTCTATTGGTACGTTTTTTATATATATAATATGTTTTGCTAGGCCGTATGCAGGTTCGGTTATTAGAATGATTTGTTGATATTGAAATAACGAGCAGTTCCCATTGTTTCATAATGTAAGCCCTGTCGAATTAATCCTGTTCGCTGGGCTGCACATAATCCTTTTTTTCATGAATTGCACTTCTAAAATCAAAAAAAGTTGTGCCTAAATTGGCTAAGAAGGCGTGATTTATTAAAATGCAGAATAATGTTGTATTTTTATGTTGTAATTCCATTTGCATGTCTCTTCCGTGTTTTATTATTGCTTTGTTTATTATTTCAATCGTTACATCATCCGCAGTTAACGGCAGTATGGATAAGAGTTGCATTACGAAAAGTTATGAAAGGTACTTACATTTAAAAGTTTCGCGACTGTACTGATGTTGGTGGTTGTTTTTTAAATACAACATATTAGCATCACCCTAAATAACAACACATGTTTGGTTACAGAATAAGCTTTGAAATAGTTTCATTACATGATTTTTTACAATTCAAAAGCCTTAAATGTCAATGAACTGTTTATGTTAGTTAATGGACAAGAAATAAAAATGGCAAAACATTGCGTCGTCAATAAATGACAAATTAACAGAAGTTGACTGTGAATGCTTACCTTTGCTCGAGTGCATGGCGGAACTGGGTTTAAATGGGTCGTCCAATAAGTATTTGTTTTATATAGAACTAATGGACTAAATGTTGGGATGTTACAACAAGAGGTTTATAATTGCATTTTTTTTATTTAAACGATGCTTTAAGTGACATCTTAAAAACCGTATATGTATTAATAATGTTTATCTACGTGTGTACCCAATACATGCAACATATAGAATTTGTAATTTTAAGATCCAGTAATTGTATAAATATCGACTTGTCTATTTATTTTTACACGATAATGTATGTTCTCCTTTCCAAATCATCCATATGTGAATTAACATTACGTTCACGTCTGCTATTTTAAATTCATTTAAAATATATTAATGATTAATTCCAGTTATTGTATATACCATAGAATATACCTTAATGTAGTTTACTCATTAATCGACTGATTTGATGTTCACGATTATTGCATTCAAGCAATTAAGATGAGACTGCGATGAAAGAGCACGGGATTAAATGGAATTTTCTAAATGCTACAACATCGACCAAGTAACGGGATTTAGAGTTATTCATTATTTTTAAAAGTCCATTCAGCACTTGTTGTCGACTTGTTTTGTTGTATACAGCGGGAACGAATTATATTTGTCTATTGAAATATAATTTGTGGTTATAGTTCATTGAATAAAATATGAATGGTCATTCTCGAGTCATGACGGGCATTGTGGTTGTCAAAGCTCACATCTGAAGACACATGTACAAACAATTTAATGATGCATTTGGTTGATTAAAATTGCAGGAGACTTTTTACAATTTGTTATTGCATTTTATATAATTATCATTGTTGTTCTCAATTTTTGAAAATGAAGTTTACGTCCTTTTGGGAAATAATGTTTAAAGAGTTATTAATCAAAAGCAGCAAACTCTTCAATTTTAATGATGCTTTTCGTTTACGAGTGTAGTTTACAATCCAAATATTCAGCTGCTTCGTGATTGCACTGTTGCACAATTGTACTGTCCAAAGTTGTACATAATTTTCTCTTCGCCATGAGTAATATATAAGTTCGCGATAAAAAAAATGTCATATTTCCTTTACTACCACATCGTTTGTTTCTGAATTCACAATCATGGTGACTTGCTTAGTCTGTTCTTTTGATAAAATGTAGTTTTTACGCTATCTTGTTTCCATACAGATGATATTCAACGATTCATTACTATTGTTGAACAGATGTTGGGGTTATCGGATACATTGTCCTGCTCATTGAACATTCAAACGAACAGTCTGAGGGCACAAGTTCATAAGAAAAGAACTAATTAGCTGATAAGGAGCCTTTGTCTTCCACTTGTAATATGTGCACCTTGTAAACTAGAGAAAATACTAAGACACTATATAAAATATTTTATGTTATTCATATTAAACAATAAATGGCGTTTATTTTGACAACTATTGACAATATACAAGTATATACTAATATGTATTATATGGTAATTTGTATCCTAAATTGATATTACAAAAGAGAGTATCGCATTTGATTTGCTTCATACGTTGTTTGGTAGAGAATCAGTGCATTGTGTGGTAATCAGTTAACATGTAAAATATTATAAGTCCCAAATTGTACAAATGTGTGGTTTAATGTTTCACCAATTGCTCCCTTGTCTTACCTGTAAAATAGATTAATCTTTAACTTTCAAGTTTTTGGATCTTAATATGGTTCATCGGATTTGTCAAGTTGTTTTCGTTTATAAAATCTCTTGTCTGTATAATTGTTCATTACGTTTTAAGCTTTTACCTTGCAGTATTTGTGGTTAGTTTATATTGGTTTTAACAAGATTTAAATCGTTTCCATGCAATAAAGAACTAGAAGGCGCAGTCATGAGATTTTAGCTTGTACTTAATTTTAATTATGCAAGCTTTTTGATATCAGTTTTAATGTAACATATTTTCAAAATTGCAGTAGGCATTAAAACTACGTGATTTCTGGTAAGTTTGCCTCAATATCGAAATCGTTAATCGAGATTGCAGTCGTATTTCGATTGAATAACAAAACAACCATATCACAATAAAAAGTTAATATTTCAAAGTAGCCTATACTTGAATACAATGACATGCTCTAGACGAATGTGAACTCTGATTATAAAAGGAAAGAAACCTCATGTATCTAAGACCATCTGACAGATCAGTTTGCAAAATATTTTTGAAATGTTACGGCAAAATCGCTAATAATATTCGCACACTCTCATCGATACGAGTACACATGTACGGCAAGTCGAACACCTTGCAAGTTGTGTCACACTTGTTAATGCGTTTCCAAACCGCTCTCAAACGCATAATACACTGTCAACTTTAAAATGAAAGGCGTTCCAGAGACTCTGACTTCATTTAACCTTTTTCCAACAACGGGATTATTGGCGTTTAACGAAAATTCTTTATTTTCTATAATTTATCGTACCATTATTTCCACGGCATAAATGCAACGTTACACTGTATTTCTAATATTCTCAGTGACTGAATAAATTATTCTTGGGGAAATAAATTTTTATCAGAAGCTCGAGTAGGGACTGAGTTTTTTTAATTTCCAATCAATAGTAAAATAGTTTGATGCGTGTAATATCTCTTTAAATCATCAAAAAGACGTGAAGAAAATAGCAGCAAAAGCTTATTGTAACGACTCGACTCATACCAAGACGGCCAGAATAGTTGTGCCTATCAGGAAGGCTCGAAAAAGCATTAACGAATTACGTTTGACATCTTTGGAAAATAGTCTAACATGGTGCAGAAATGTTGATTTACAAACTCAGTTTTTGAAATTCTTTGGGTAACGGTATACGCTATATACACAAGTAAAGTCCGTCCAAATCTGGACGAATTTATGGTTTATAACTGGTTTTATTTTATGCAAATCAGTGTTTTTCTTGGCATTATTTAACTTTTTATATATGACTAACAGTTAAAATATAAAAATGTACGTTAAAAAAACAATCATCGTGTAATGGCGACATCGATATTATCAGTAATTGGTTGTTAATCGGTTGATTTCTTAACCAAATAATCGACACGATAGATTAATGAGTAAATAGTACGTACATAACTTTTTCTCAAATGTAACCAGTGTGAACGGAATAATTAAAGACAATAAATTACTACAGATCAATTAGAGAGAAGCACGTACATTAAACTTCTCTTGTGCGAAAAGAATAATTAAGGCGTTAAACTTGGTTTTACCAGCGAAAGCAAACACACATCAATTACTACATGACGTATCAGATGTTTGAAATATGGCAAAACCCAGTTAAGTGATACTTTTGAGTGGTTGTTGAGAGTTTGTCTTATGATTTATTAACTTATGATTTACATTACTTTTTAAGTCTGGCAATGGTTTATCGAAGGATGCAATTATATTTTTGGCGCGTCAAAGTACACCATTAAGAATGCAATAATATCTGTAGCGTGTTTAAATTCACCATTTTAGAACTAAAACCTTGATACGTAGAGTATTATTTGGTAAAAAATCTAGCACACGTTAAAATAATAAATAACTCTGCTATATAATTACGATAACAATTATTTTCTACAAGTAGCACTGAGTTAGATAAGTCGTTTCTTCTTATGGTAGTTTTCGTAAATCGGCACGAAATTTCGCAGAGGTGGATATAATAAAGATGCTCTTGAAAGTGCGAATTTTCAGCCGCAATTTCTTCGGGAAGGAAGAGGACAATTACAACGAGCGAGGCATGGTATAAGGGAGATAACCCTGGGTTATGGTTAGGTTAGGGTTAGTGTTAGGGGTCGGGTTAGGGTTAAGGTATAGGTTAAGGCTAATCCTAACCCTAACCCGCCCCCTAACACTAACCCTAACCTTCACCCTCTAATCCCCCCATGCGCATTACAATACCATGCCTGGCTTGTTGTCGTTGTCCGCTTCCCCAATTTCTTGTCACTGGTTTCAACATTGACAGTAATACAAGTTTTAACCAGTATACGCGTATGCAATCCAGCATATGGACTTATAGGCGAAATGTTATCTTAACACATAATACTGTACATGCACAAGTACATGGCTAATATTTTAATCATAATGGTTTATAAAGTCGAATTTGTAAGGCAACAATTTTCTTAGGCGATTTTAAAATATCGTATATTGCTTAGATTTGCAATCATATGTTTAGATTGTAAATGTATTATGATTGCTTGTAGTTTAAGTTATATTTTTAATCACATTTGAGCGCTCACGTTGTTGTTGTATCGACGTTTATCGATAACAGTCGTGTATTTAGTAATATATGTTTGTGTCGGGTTATAATAGTTGCTAAGTGTTTCCTTATAACTCTCTGTACTTTTCAAGTCAATTTAAATTAAACATTTCTGCAGGTTTTTAGTGCGTGTAGAAAGTTGTGCATTGCCATATGAACATGTAATGAGAGTATTACGATTGTGTTTCGATAAATGTCATTAATTGCTGTTCTACGAATCCAAACTCTAATGTTTGAACATTGAGCATATTTAACCGTCAGTTGTGGATTGATTCCATATAAGAAAAATGCAATGGATATTAACGTTAACGCTGAACAAAATTATCCTATGATTATTTCCCCATAATTTGTGCTCAGACGATACTATTGTAGACTCCTTCATGCGCAAGATGTGCTTTACACAAATTGTGTGCGTGGCTCTGTTTCGAAGTAACATTGCAGGTAATCAAGGATAAACATTTTCGAAAAGTCTATGAATACGAGCACGTATTGAATTCTATAAAACATTTACTATAAGTTAGTTAGAACAAAATAAACACGTCTTTCTTTTACTGACCCTTTCAACGTCACTTATGTCAGATGATTTAATTTGAGGTATAAATCCTCCATATGATGCACATACGTATGTTGTCATAAAAGCAAGCCCCTAAACTGTTTTACTCAAAAGTATTAACGTAGTATTGTATTGGACAGTTTGCCTTGCGTGATTCAGGTAATACGCAAACAACAGTTTTGCTTCATTGCGCACTAGTAATTAAGATAAGCATTCGGAAATTAATATTGTTCACGATTGGAAGTACCATCCCTTCAGTGTTGTTTGATCATATTCCGGTACCATATGAGATAAGGAAATTTGATTCACTGATTTACTATTTAATGATATTAATAGACATATATCATCAGTTTTGTTCAGTTGCTGTTTGTCAGCCCGAATGATTTGTAAGGCATATCGGCATTGTTCTATTGCTTCAACGGGTTGTTTCAAGAGAAAATGACCTGATCCAAAAGAATTATGATCGTTACTTTTATCAATCAATTATGCTACATAAAGAAGCACGCATGATGCTTTCACGTACCTTAACTGCTCAATTAATTAATTAAAAACTTGATATGTTACTTTATAATGGTTGTCATTTACTCTTTTCTTATTATTAGTCTTGTACACATCAATCATTATGAACGGTAATCAATCAATGCATTTACCACCAGATTGCATTATAAATTAATATGCAATTGTTCATTCTAATTTTAAATCTGTTTCGGCGTAGCTGACGATGAAATCATTTTCAACTCGATTATTTGCGATCATTTAAGCAGCTGCAACATTTTACGTCAAACGAAAAGAACACAATTTTAAATTTATGGAATGCAAAACATTATGTGAGTTGATACTGTATACCATTACGGTTGAATACTTTCTGAGGATTACGCAGTTGATACATTGTTTAAATTAATATGATACAATAAATTGATATGGGTGCCTATAACCTGCACTCTAGAACTCAACACCAATGTACACACTTTTTCATCATTTTCTTGTTAATTAGAATGTATCTAGCGTTCATAGAATGTGTTAACTATTGTATTTTGTGTTCAAGCGGCACGAATAGTATGCGTACAGAATGGCGCTTTTCGGTGCTAACGTTTTTAGTTTTTCGCATTCAAAATAAATGTTGTTACTCCACAATTTTGACTGCAGCTTAAAAGCGCTACGATTCACCAAATAACACACCTATTTGGGGTAAAGTGTTAACTGTGGTATCTGCTCAACTTGCGTTCATAAGAATGTCTTTTTTGCATTTTCTTATTAAATATAATGCTTAAAAAATATTTTTTAAGAGCCGCATGTCCTTAGCGATTAAAACACTCAACGAAGTCGGAAACAACTTCTGCTATATGTCATAGAGTAATCACCTGGTAAAACTGTGTAAAACTGTAAACAAAAGGCAGTCGCGCCTTTTCTTTAAAGGGACCTTTTTACGTTTAGCTAAATTGACAAAGTTCAAAAAAGTGTTTCAGATTCGCAAGTTTTCGTTTAGCTATGATATTTGTGAGGAAACAGTAATATTAAACATTTAACATGCTCTAAAATAGCCATTGTATGCATCCTTCTAATGATTGATAACTTGAAAATTATACAGCGTTGCAACGCAAAACGATTGAATAATTTGGAGAGTTCTGTTGATGTTGTTATATTTTGTGAAACTACGAGGATTGCTTAATATATAAAGTATAAAACACACCCGTCATTGTATGAGCACGATGGCCGAGTGGTCTAAGTGGTAGACTTTTAATCTAGGGGTCAGTGGTAATTGTATTCTTGATATTTTTACTGGAGCTTTTTAGATCAAATGTTTACATTTATCAATATAAAGCATTAAATGACAAACTTCAATACATGCCAAAATCTGTGAAAAGGCCCCTTTAACAAGAAGTGCCTTTTGCGATGCAAAATAATTTCGAAAACGCAAGAAGCGATTGATCAGAGCTTTGAATAAAACAATTACCACATTTTCAAAGTACAAAGGTGGTATGATATCCGTGCATAATCAACGTTTGAATAACACTTGTTGCGAAAGAGGTATTCTATGCAAATATGCTATTCCTTAAATGATTAATTTATTTCCATTTCGAAGTAGAAATTAAAACAATTCTCATGATGAAATTTCGTATCTTTCGAAGCAAGTTTATTGATGAGATATCCTTTGCACACCTGTTACGTATTAGTACGTACACGTTTTTTTTTTCACTCCTTAAAACCGGGACGATTTTTACAGTGAACGTCTTCAACGTTATAGAACGCATACAAATTTCGTTGTTTCAAAACCTGACCCCTAATAAGCGTAGTAACCCTGAAACTTTATTTCTTAAAAATTACAATTGTCAATGTTTGTAAATGAACTGAAACTTAATTGAAGACAAAAACATTGTTTATTGACCTGTATTGATTTTTTCAAAAGTACGTTTTTATACGTTACAGAGGTGTATTTGCTATTGACAAAGTTCATAAAAATACGTTACAGTTCTTATAGTATTCTCATGCACTTCATTTTTCAGTTGTATAAAAGCGTAAAAACACGTTAGAAACCGCTATGGGGCATCCCTTTCTGTAACAAATTATAACGTATTTAATCAGATAATTTGTTTGACGATTATCAACTGTGACGGGTAAAAACGTAGTTAAGGTCCGATGTTCGTTGTGAACCGTAAAATGTGGGGGTTTTTTAACGCGAAAATCCGATGCAGTTTTGAAAATTGTGAAAACGTGCACGTTAACAGCGTTGTAGGTGTTACCTTTAAAAAAGCCCCGGTTCTGAAGAACCGAACATTTTATACGTTCCAATACGCTACAGCGTTTCGATGCAAAAATCGACCACGTGCCTAAATGATATATGAACGATATTTTCTTTTCTGAGGCTCCTAAGTTCCGGTAATACAAAAACATATACAAAGTGTACTGAAATTATAATAACTTAACCGCAAACCTTTTAAAGTAAGTCTTTATCAAACCAACGCTGCAGATATTCCTGTGTTTGTTGATTTCGTCGATGCGACTTTCAAAAGATTAGCTTTTGTTTTTAGCTCACCTGAGCACAACGTGCTCATGGTGAGCTTTTGTGATCGCCTTTTGTCCGTCGACCGTCGTGCGTCGTCCGTCGTCAACATTTTGCCTTGTGAACACTCTAGAGGCCACATTTATTGTCTGATCTTCATGAAATTTGGTCAGAACATTTGTCCCATTGATACATCGACTGAGTTCGAAACTGGGTCATGCTGGGTCAATTCAAGGTCACTAGGTCAAAAAAAAAGAAAAACCTTGTGAACACTGTAGAAGTCACATATTTGATGCCAAATCTTCATGTAACTTTGTCAAAATATTTGTCTAAATGATATGTTGGTTGAGTTCAAAAAGTGTTCCGGTCCGTTGAAAAACATGGCCGCCAGGGGGCGGTGCAGTATTCCTTATATGGCTATAGAGAAACATTGTGAACACTCTAGAAGTCACAATTTTTGCCCAATCATCATGCAACTTGGTCAAAACATTGGCTTTACTGATATCTCGGTTGAGTTTGAAAATGATCCCGATCGGTGAAAAATAATGGCCGCCAAGGGGCGGGGCAGTTTTCCTTATATGGCTATAGTAAAATCTTGTTAACACTCTTGAGGCCACATTTATTTTTTAAATCTTCATAAAATTTGGTCGGAAGATTAGTCTCAATGATATCTTGGATGAGTTCGAAAATGGTTACGTTTGCTTAATAAAAAAAGCTGCCAAGGGGCGGGGCATTTTTCTTTATATGGCTATAGTAAAACCTTGTGAACACTCTAGAGGCCACATTTATTTTTCAATCTTCATGAAATTTGGTCAGAAGATTGGACTCAATGATATCTTGGATGAGTTCGAAAATGGTTACGTTTGCTTGATAAACATGGCTGCCAAGGGGCGGGGCATTTTTCCTTTTATGGCTTTATATGGCTATAGTAAAATCTTGTTAACACTCTAGATGCCACATTTAAAGTCCGATCTTCATGAAACTCAGTCAGAAGATTCATCCCAATAATATCTTGGACGAGTTCAAAAATGATACCGGTTGGTTGAAAAACATGGCCACCACGGAGCGGGGCATTTTTCCTTATACGGCTTTAGTAAAACCTTGTTAACACTGACTAGAGGTCACATTTATTTTCCGTTCATTATGAAACTTGGTCAGACGATTGGTCCCAATGATGTCTTGGATAAGTTCGAAAATGGTTTTGGTTGCTTTAAAAACATGGCCACCAGGGGCCGGGCATTTTTCCTTATATGGCTATAGTAAAACGTTGTAAACACTCTCGAGGCCACATTCATTGTCCAATCTTCATGAAATTTGGTCGGAAGATTGGTCCTAAGGATATCTTGGATGAGTTCGAAAATAATTATGTTTGCTTGCAAAACATGGCTTCCAAGGGGCGGGGCATTTTTCCTTATATGGCTATAGTAAAATCTTGTTAACACTCTAGAGGCCACGTTTACTGTCCAATCTTCATGAAACTTGGTCAGAAGATTCATCCCAATAATATCTTGGACGAGTTTGAAAATGATGCCGGTTGGTTGAAAAACATGGCTGGCAGGGGCCGGGGCATTTTTCCTTATATGGCTATAGTAAAACCTTGTTAACACTCTAGAGGCAACATTTATTTTCTTCATGAAACTTGGTCAGAAGATTTGTCCCAATAATATCTTGTTATCTCAGGTGAGCGACTTTGGACCTTTCAGGTCCTCTTGTTTATAGGTGTTATTTAAAAAAAAATAAACTCTGACTTTTACTTTGTCGCACCGCACTTTGCGCACTTTGGTGTCGACCAAATATCTGTGTTCAACATAGAAGTATATGACCTAGTTACCCACTTTTAGTGTCAACCAGACTTTATTGTTACCGGTTAACACCGTGCTTTATATTCGATGTCTATTGCTAGTGAATACAAAATAACTGTTGATTACAATGGTTTATTACCCTTCTCCTCAATATCGTATCTGTATCATCATCCTAACACACCATTACACCATCGTCATCTGGCGCAGAACACCACCATGATTATAAATAAACAAAACAACCACGAACACCCACCAAATATCATAATAGTCAGTATTATTATCGTCAATAATAACAATACCAAATTACTTTCGTCACAATTATCTCGGTAGTGTTGTTGATAAATAGTGTATCATCATAATATTATATATCGTATTATCTCCTTTTCTAATATAAGACACGTTATTTTGCTAACTAAGTAACAAGACATCAAATACAATACTCCTTATATAAGCATGATCAAAGTTTTTATGTTATTTATTATATATTTCATAATATAGATATTCTGGTTATGAGTAAAATGCTGATGTTAATAAAGAAGGTGATGATGATGAGATGATGATAAGGAGGAGGAGGAGGTGGAGTAGTATTAAAATGATGATTATGATGATGATTATGATAACGATGATGAATGTTGATTTTGATACTAATAATAATAATTACGGTGATTTAAATTATGATAATGATATAGAATTTGACAACAACAATAATGATGATATATACTACGATCATAATAATGATGATGAAACTGTCGGATGAATGTTCTTAGCTTTAGTGTTAATGTAAGTATTGTTTTTGTGTACGATTTGCTTGCGTGTTAGCAGGCTACTTGATTACAATATAATTTTACATTTAGTTAAATATAACAGTAATTACAACTTACGGAAGTATTGGCCTCTAATTGACTGTGCTGTCTTGTTAGTGTGCTTTCGTTAGCTTATAGTAAGCTGATATCGTTATAATGGTTAGCATGCTCAAATAAGCGTGGGGTCACCTCGTATTGGCTTCATACTTTGGCCTATAGCAGCTGGTAGCATTAGCATGTTTAGAATGCTTATATTAGCTTTGGGTGTTAGCGTATTGGTATGAAAACGTTAGCTTGATGTGTAAGCCTGTTGGTGTGATAACGTTAGCTTAAAGTATAAGCGTATTTGCACGCTGACGTAAGCTTAAATAATTTGTGCGTTTAGAAAGCTGCTATGAATATGGATCAAAAGAATTTCATCTAATGTTCTAAATTGAGTTTTATCAACGTGTGTTATTTATTTGATATATGGCTTTATGATACTTAAATTCAACAACGTGATAAAAACACATCGTATACACAATCTTCCATTGGAAATAAAATGAAGATTAAGACGCACCTTTTTTTTGGCATTTTAAGCTCTCTTTCGTGTAGATGACAGAATAAACGAATCCGCGAAATAGACATTTTAACACAGGTGGTAGCGTTGGGATTTTGGACTTAATCCTCTCAAAGATTTTAATTTTAATAAAGCTGAACATCGGAGACAAAACACTTATGGATCTACCAAAGTCATGATCGTGTGAACTATGTACGTGAAGAGTTGCTTTAAGCTGGGCTCTACTAGTCTGATATCACTTAGACATGGGGCTAAACGCCAAAATGAGACGAACTCAAAATCGTAAGAAATTGATGATGGCCATTAACTTTTATAGTTATGTAAATAGTTGAGAATAGTAGAGACACAAATCGGTGATCTTGAGCAGGAACATATTCCTTGCGTAAATCTGCGACATTGCTTATTAAAGGTTATCAACAAAGTCTTCGAAGAGACGTAAGTACGATATCCCTCGACCTAGATAGTTGTTGTTTGATGGCAAACACTACCGGAGATTTTATAGAACCATCTGAAATACCACATGCTTGTAAACGAAACCGTCTGTCGCGTTCTGTTGTGGGAAAAGCAATATAAGAGACAAAGCAGCAGATGACGTTGTTCAACAACTTTCAAAATACTATCGTCATAATTTTGATGTGCTTATTATTTATTTATAATTCGTTTAACAAACGTATGTCAGCTTTGTATGAGGTTTAATGCTTTTTATCGATGAAAATAAAAACTTTGCAGAGTATTTCGCAGAACTAAAACGGGTAGTGCAAATGTGATTTGAGACAGAAGACAATTAAACAAAAGACACTATACACCTGTGTCATTTCTTGGAGGGTCTGTTTGATACACGGGCCGCTGCTAGACAAACTTGATAACATTTATAACTTTGAAAAGATTTAAAAGCGTGACGAGTAAGGGATATGTATTGTAGAGCTTAACAACATGATTACAGTGTCTTCAATAATTTGGCAGAGACATCAAAAGTACCCTTTTTTAATCGACCATCTCGCCAAACTTGTTAAACCAAGACACAACCAACACAATGGGAATAATAAATTCAGTGAAATGAATGTGGAGTGTTTTAATTGCAACTGATAAACATGGTTCAAGGTCCAAAAACACATAAAGAAAATACACCGTAGAAAGGCTCATAATTAGTTTTCTACTGTTGAATATGAAATCTGAAAGTGCTCAGTTAGATGATAAAAAAAGACCGTTATTGTTTTGTGTAGATCCAACAATGCGGCAACAAGTAGTGGACTTTCGCCTGTTGACAAAACTGTATGATATAGATTGTACCTCGTCAAACTTGAGCTTTAAAACAAATGTATTTGTTGCTCTTATACGTCAAGAGGGGTTTACGGATTGGATTGGTAATATTACAATAAACGAATTTCTTATTGTAATGGGCGATAGTGAATAACGCTGACTTAAAAGGTACCTTTAGAAGCCGACTTAGTTTTATGCCGGCAAAACAACTGTAATCTAAAATAGTTGTAAGTATACTTTCCAGAAACAGCAAAATAATCTCGTGTTATTTACTCACAGTTTGGTTAGATTTTTCCGAGCAAGTAGATGCCTATTGACCGTCTTTCTGTTAGGTGGTGTTGAAGATAAAACGTGTTTCAAAATGAAACTACAAGTCGTTTGGTATAAAATTGAAGCTATCAAACTCAATATCGGGTGATATTGGACACCTGTATAAAGGATGTTTTTCGATTGAACTCGGCAATGTGCATCTCTAAAATTATTTAAAACATTACCCGGATAACGCTTATAAAACAGTAAGCAACGGCATTCACCAACCTTTAAATATAAATGTTTAACTATCCCGTGTCCAAACAACCGAAAACAGTTTAAGCATGTTCTTTTGTTCAAACATATAAAACATAATTGAGATGAAACGTCATTGCGATCTACATAACTGACAAATAGTTTGGACCAGTATTTTTTGTATGACAATCATTTTGTATGCGTCAGAAAACTAAACTTGTTACTTGATAACATATCATAAAGCTCGTAACCAATTAGCGTCATCTTATAAAACATAGTCGAACTAAAATTGGTTTACCAATTCGCTTCGTGCAAAGCCAGATTTGCAGAGTTCTTAAAACAAATGCCTTCAAATGATATACCATGAATATGTTGGTAGCTTTAGACAATACAATATAACCCGACGGCGGATGTAAACAATGTTCCAATGCGGTCCAGTGTTAACTCAACATTAAATATTTGCTTGTTTTTAAACAGTTGGCGCTCTAATAACGCTGTCAAACGCCACATTCAGGAATATGTGACTGATGCATGGTAAGTCAGTTTCGGCCACAGCGTAATCTATTTCAAATTTTGATCATTTATTTCCATTAGATGTATTTCATACAGCTTTACCAATAAAGCACTAAACTCTATATTAAACATAACATAATATTTTGTTTTATTATATTACACGCCGCAACTATCCGCTCCTTTTCCCGATGAATGCATTAACTATAACAAGTTTCAGGGTGTAGGATCACGTGACTTTGTGGGTTCCCAATTACACGTTAATGGATGTAAACAAACCGGTATGTGGTGCTTTTTTAAATAACTTTTTTTAAATAACATTTTTTCTTTAGAATTACAACTAGTGCATTAAAGACATATTTTTATATACATCAGAATTACTTTATTTTATAATAAGTGTGTTCTTGTTCAAAACTTCATTGTGTACTGCACGGTTATGCTCCACGCAACGTGAAATTCTGTCAGGCGTTTTCAAGGATGTATTCTTATACCTTAAGATATCGGCACAAACTGCAAGAAAAACAGTATGTTATGTTGTAAAAATTTTAGCAAATTTCTTTCAATAACTTGAGATATTTTAACAAATAAAGTTCTTATCGGTGTGTTTTGTCCAGCCCGTGTGTAAACCTCTTAAAATCCCGTTGATTCTGCACCCTGAGCTTGCAGCTCTGCAGCGAGGTTAATGCATGTCGCAAAATGACCATGACCAAAACACTTGAGGCGGTGAATGTCCACCGTATTTACGCAGCAACGAACACGGCTGACATTTAGCAGAACTGTGTTTTTGAAGCGTATTGAGAACATTAATTGTAACAATATGTCCACAGATGAAATAGTAAACTAAATAAGGCTGGGGTTTTTTTTGGTGTGAGGACTACCATAATTCTCAATGTTCTTGAGCAAAATTACAAAAAACTGCTGTGAAGACGTTTAATTAAAATATTCAAACTTTCGAATTGTGATGAACAACGATCATTGGTATTGTAATATTGCCATACTATAGTATTGTATATAATGTTTTTTCCCATGCTACTTTTGTCGGACACAGCTACAAATACTGCTCACAATAACTATAGGTCGACAAGGCGTGGAAAAAGTTTTCTCTAACTTGTTCAACCCTTTTTGTTTCTAATTTTTTTTTGTGTTTAATATTTCATGATAAAGTTACAAAACATTTGTTTACTTCATTCACTATATAACTATAAAGTTGTTTATTAGATTTGCTAATATTCGATTGCCTTCACTAAAGTAACTTAAGTTAATTTAATAAAGGTCATTAAAAAGAACGTTTCAACGAAATTTGTAAAATTTCTCCATGCCATAGTTTATTAATTATGGCATCAGAAAACGTTCATCGCATACATGAGCATATCATTATGTAAATTCTTCTATTCTACGTAATTCATTGCAATAAATATATACATTAATCAAATATTCATTTATTGACACCTTATTGTTGATTGTGTCACGATGGAAAATGTTCTAACTATTGTTAAAGACTTGCATTTTAGATCTCTTCAAATACATCGTGGCCCATGTATAACCTAATTATTTGTGCTTAGTTGAAAACAACTTAAAACTTCAACAAAATAAAATTAACTGAGTTCGACCAGTATTGTAATCAAAGCGAGCTTTGCATTCTGTACATGGGTACACCTGAAATATTTTATTCAAGGAGAAATACGCGTTTAATCGCAGTTGTTCCTATACCAAAGCGGATCTATCGGCGCAGGGAAAAGCGTATTTACACGTATTCCAATTATATTTTTATTTTAAATGTATTTTAAATGTTATCAGATGGTATCAAGGAAGACACATTCGTTATAACTTTTTAACTGAAATTCACCAAGTATTTGAGATGGATACTTTCAAATAAAACGTACACTTGGTAACCCATTATCATAATTCAACATTTGTTATGCAACCCCAAATAAGTGCACCATTACATCATTAAACCCTTCAAATGTAACTCCGTTGCAGACTGGAGCATATTACATCTTCTTCTTGCTGGTGACAGTATTATAGCAAGCTGGGGCCATACAAATTAATTCATAAGCTGTTTAAGACAGCTAAACAGCGCATTAGACTGTAGCATTATTCAGGGACCAACAGCTTATCTTTGCTGTACCTTTAAAAACTACATAGAGCAAGCAAGTTGACAGAGGGCCTGGATATTGGGAGCCATGCTCAGCTAAGGACCTCTTATAAGATGTTCTGATGTTTTTATAGCATGCTTATGCGTTAGATTCGTAAGTGTGCTTATGGTAGCTTTTTGGTGTTAGCGTATGGGAATGCTAACGTTAGTGTGGGGTGTTAGCCTGTTAGCCTGCCAAAGTTAGCTTCTAGATAGCTGGTAAGATGAGCCTGGTTAGCATACTAATGTTAGCTTTGGGTGTTAAAGTAATGAAAATCTAACGTTAGCTAGAGGTGTTAGTCTGTTTGTGTGCTAACGTTAGCTCGAAGTGTTAGCGTATTAACGTGCTTACTTTTACTTGGAGTAATGGAATGGTGGTTTGAACATACACACAATTATGGGGAGTTAAATGTTAAATATTTATGACATCATTTTCTAAGAAAAATAATTTGTTTCCTTTGTGCATATTGTATTCACAACAAAGGTTTTTATAACGTCCACATTTAAATCAAATCTTTCTTCAATTACACCGAGTTCATTCATCTTCACACAAAAATAATCAGGTGTACGCCGTGAAGTACACATGCGTGCGTACAAAACGGGGATGAATAGTAAAATGAATTAAATCTCATATATCTAAATATCAATGTCTTATCTACGTATAGAACTTTGATACGATTCGGTATTACTTTTTCCAAATAAAGTGACCATATCATTCGTTCTCCTATTTTTGATCATACTTTCGTAGTTATGTAAATTGATCTATAATACAGAAAAACAGTATCTATCCATTAGTTCATTTGTTTCAGGCAAGTGACCAGTTATTGAACTGTCCGTCAAAATTTATATGAAACCTTCCATTTTTCTGACATAAAATTGAATTAATGTCTATTATGAATAGCTGACTACTAAAGTTAAACATAGCATGAACGAAAATTGAACTGTATGAATGAATATATTTAAACAGTTTATTTCGCGACAATTGATACGCGTACTTGTTCGTAGTAATTTGGCTAAGAAATCATCGACCCAGCGCCATATCCGATTAAAATAAATGCACCCTTATTTATAGTGTCCTCTTTTTGCCCTACCAAAAGACAAACAAACTACTGGCGCCATGTATTTGGTTCGTCTCGATTGTAGCAAGGCATAAGTTTACCGTTAAAGTGAGATAATTACGACACTAAAACGTTATGTTAAGTACGCTATATTAACGAGTCACATTTTAATTCTATGTCTCCTTAGATACATTTGATCTAAACCATTTTAAAATAACGTCTGTTGCTAATGACAATGTTTAGCTATGTGTGTGTTTCGGCTAGCCCCCCCCACCCCCCACCCCCCCCCCAACCCCCGAACCGCAATAATACTTTGCTTAGACCGTTTCAATATTAAGAAGTGAAACTCCAGCTGCTGGAGCAGTATTGCATTCTCATTATATACAATAAGTTGGTCCTTTATTTAAGGCAAGTGACCAAAGGCGGATCATGTTATGTGTACTGTTATGTTCGGTAACAATAAAAATCTCATGATAATAATAAGAATTTATACCATTATAGAGTTTCTGTAATTTTATCTTTTCTTTATTAAAGTAAACCACACAAAACTAAAACCGAGCATTTTGTATCGCTTTAAATCGTGTTACTAAACCACATCTAGCGTTGAAATTTTGGCTTTTACCATAAGGACCATTGTTTTTTGTATGCGTTAACATTAATTTTCGAAATATTGTACGAAATATTCGTTGATTTTGAGTGTTTATGTGCTTTTAAAGATAATGCTTCTTTTATTTGATAGGGTAATTCACCCGACATATAGGAGATCCATGTATGGCGTGAACTACTTTCGACAAATTGCTTAAGTTGTTTTGATTAAATATGTGTATACCGTGTCTCCTGTACACTAGTTTCTGACCCAAAATTATTGTGTGTTTTTTTATAATCAGTATAAAATAATTATGGGAAAATCAACGTTATGTATCCGTGTCCTTTTGACATGTTTGACATTGTGTTTGGGGAAATTAATATCAAATGAATCAAAAGAAAGTTCTGGTATGATAATTGTGTTTTTCTGTACCAAACAAAAATACCGCTACAAATGTAGAGTATTTCATTCTTAAGGCGATGGATCTTTTAAATGAAACCCATCAAGTTCTTGACAGATTCCATGAGGACATCATCTGCAAGCCACAAAGTAAGAAGCCATTCCATTTGTTGAACAGCGGCATGTTTAATTATTATGCTGTTCATTGGTTTCGTTACCAAATGAATCCGTGTATGTAAATATTAGGTAGTTTAACTAAAATACCATTTCAAATTCAATGTAAGTATTATGCTACATGATAATTTAAATAACTGTACCTTTAAACTTACATGTTTTTCCTACTCTAATGATTCTATTAAACAGAACAGGTGGGAGAGATTTTAGCCTGACTACTTTTATGGCCAAAAAGATATTCGGCTAGTATTGGATTTTTAACATGATGCCGAGAAACGAAAATACTCAATTGAAAATTAGTGTAGATACGTGATTAGGTTTCGTAGGCTGTTGCTGCACCCGTCGCACGGTGTGACCCAAGAAAGCCTACTCGACTCATACACGTTCTTATAACACTATTTCAGTTTAATATTCTATATGATATTGAAGCTCGTACTTGTTTAGTTTTAAATGTTTTGATACTTCTGCAGTAAACATAATTTTATATCAGATATTTAACATCTATTTCGCTCATTTACATGTACTTTTATTATTGTTCTACATGTTTAAGGTGTGTTTAACACAATATTCTTTTTTCACGACCTGTTTGGACAATCAGAAAATTCTTCTCTATTTGTAACTTGCTTAGCTGCCTGAAGACTGTTCACATTTGTTGCATATATTATTTCTTCAAATAGTTCTTCAAACAGTTCTTATATCAACTTTAATCGTGTTCTTTTGTATTTCCTATGGTACTAGCATGAACGTACATTTAGTTTTTTACATAAGCATGCGAAATTGTATCCATTGATTTAACAAAACAGTATAAACATATGTTAAAATATAATATCACCGATTTTAGCTAATATTATATCCGTTTATATCTTCTTTGACACTATCATGTAAGAACTAATAAATATTCAGAATCTGCCCAAATTTCTCTTTAAGTCTAATCTACGATTAAATTTGTTCGACATAAGTATCAATAATCCAGAATGTGCTTAATAGAAATGACACGGCCGTTAATAATCACAGGCGCCACCTCTTTTTCGAAATGCATTAATAAATGAGCCAATGCTTCTTCCGAGGTGGCGCTCAGGCCCAAATGTTTAGACATTTTACGATTAGTTTACAGGGTAATTAAGAAGCATGCGTTTTTAAAACATAGTTCGCATTATTTATTCAAATCGGCCAATAAAGTGCGATTCAGCGAAGATAAAGTCATCCAGAAATGTACAGAAACATACAATCACAACCCATTTTGAAACGTGAGAACCTTTATAAGTTGCGGCATGGTAGAATTCGTAAAACCAAATCGATGTCTTTTGCCTGTGTGACGAGCTCATTCCCAGAACATTAAACCGCTCATTTCATAAAACGATTGTACAACTTAATGCATGCACAAAAACATAGGTTTCTAGCCGATCTAAAATACAAATTTGCATTTTTCAAAAAGATATTGAGCCAATGCCAAAGAGGTGGCGCTAAGAATTTGAGGTGGTGCCAATTCAGTTTTATAGCTTTTTAAGTGACTATTTTATATATAAAATAAATATTATGTGATGGTTTCTATTATGTTTACAAGACTTACATTTATTTTTGTAAGTTGACTACTTCTGCATAATTGAGTCGCGTGCGTTTTTAATTACAAAAAAGTAGTTTTCTTATAATGCCTTGATTGATTTAGACTTTATTCTTTGTAAGATAATGGGAAAGACCACACATATGAGCCTAATTAAGATTCGTTGACCTTGGCATTTTAGTAAATGAAGCATTTGGATTAAAGGACACAAATCATCTTTTCAAGAAGAAGTATTATCTTAAATTTATGTCGTGAATTATCATGCTTTATACAAAAAATTATGTCAATAAACTATTTTGATAATGTTGATAATTACGTTATTGGTTTTATTGAGTATTACACATTGTTGGTTTATATTATGCAATATGTTTTATTCAGGTTGGTGACTTCTTAATTGAGTTGATATCGTATATATTACAAAAATTACATCTTATTTATTATAAAACGTGTTTATGTTCTCTAAAGATTTGGGGCATCGCATGTACATTAAACAATAAAGTAAAAATAACAACTAACATTAGTAATCAAATTTACGTTATTTGATGATGTCATTGCGATAGGACTGTTAATTGATACATGATGCATTGGCGACCCTCCTATTATTAGTGCCATCATCTATGCATTAGCTCCATCTCGTTTGGAACAAAATGCAAAATGTTCTATTACGTTGGCAAGAAGCCAATATGTGTGTGCATGCAGCATTTAATATATGTTTTACGCAATCGTTTGATGTCGTTAGTGATTTAATTGGGTGGCAATTTGCCCGCCACACAGGAAAAACTCACCGAAATGCTTTTTAAAACTTCACCATTCCACAACTTATAAAGTTTCTCAAGTTTATAAATGGGTTGAGAATGTATGTTTATGTACATTTTTGGATGCATTGATCTTCGTCGAATCACACTTCATCGCCATTTTTTAAAAATAATCCGATATATGCTGAAAACAACAACGTATCAAAACCTACGCACCCTGTACACTTATTAATGGAATTTCAAAACACATGGGTCATAGCGCCACTTCTAAAATTGCATTGGCTCATTTATTGATGCATCTCTAAAAGAAGGGGTGACCGTGATTAACGGCCGTGAATATAAAGCAAATGCAATTGAGTTATCTGTATAGATATTTCTAAAATATAATCGTAGTTGTGTCTTGTTTTAATGCAATGTCAGTTTTCATTTACATATTTCTCAGTCGAGCAATAAATTAATCTTGTTCATTAAATCATTATTATATGTCCAAATTATTATTATCAAGGTAAGTAATAATCAGCGTTGTAAATACTTTTAAAACATAAGTTATGGCAAACAAACAAACTTCTTTGATAGCCGAGTACATGTATTTTAAGCCACGAGAGACGTCTTTATTGATACATGATATCCATCATTACCAGAAACAATTAATCTCAAATGCTGCTAATACTGTTCTCATTTTAAATGTTTTTCCGTGTATTTTTTATAAATACCAATTACGTATTGACTCGACATATAATTGTTCAACCTATCGACGTCTGGCTACGCCGCGGGAGAGTTCAGAAATGGTGCGTAAGAAAGATGTGTATCTATTGACATGGTAACAAAGACTTGCTACTTCGTAGATAATTAACAGCTTCAGATAACATTTACGGATGACGTCTCTATCCAACCGTTTTTCAAAAAGGTGATTGCTTGTATGATGTTTCCTTCTAAAGCACACATCCTGTTTTCAATTTTGTTCATGACTTGTTCGTTTGGGACAAACAGATAAAAAGATAAAAGCAGTTGATCAATACATTCGGATTTATATTAACGGGCGGTCCAATGAGGCGTACGGGCATATCTGCAATCTGCAAATAGCTTTTACTAAATGTGTTGAACTAAGTTGAACTTGTCCTTAGCTTTCATAGTAGATAAAATATCACTTTTGTGGCTACACGCTCATAGCATTATGTGTGTGCAGTCATTCGTGTGTTTATGTCTGATATTATTATAACATATATGTGAGGAAGTTTATTTAAACGGAAGAGATTTTAAAATATTATAGGATGGTTACAGCCTGACAAATAAGCAACTTTAAATAATATGGATCCAGAAATGCTGAACATACCCTAGGTATTCTGTCAATGGCGTATAAGTCAACAATGCATGTCTTAACTAAACTAGTTGCGTGGTGTTTAGAGGTCTCTGTTTAAATCTCCCCAAACTATTTTAAAATTCAGTCGATCCATTTATGCACACACTGCGTTGACGAAAATCATGAAAAATTGTGAAAGCCACACAATCTTTATATCATCTTAAGCAAATCGCCCAATTTAAAAACGACCATCATGTGAATATAAGCAATTATATTGTGTTATTTTGTCTGTAACTATCCCCTTCGTACTTATGAATTCACATACGGTGTATCAGGACCTTATTAGTACTACGTGGGTGTACCTGATTCTTTGTTCGCACTATAGATCAATACAGTTGTGAGGTGGATAATTGTGAATAGTGTGAATCATTTCTTACAAACTAAAACGAACTATTCGTTTGTACACATTGTTTATTTGTTTATTTATTTCGTATTTATTTATGTATGCTATGGCATAAACAAATGGTAAACATTTGCTCAAAATCGGCGCTACAAATTAGCATACATATTGTTTTGTTGTTATGTTTATTTCAATCAGAAAAGCAAACAGCTGTTCGAAATTCGCTTTTATCCATTTCTTTTTGTTGCTATATACCCTTAGTATTTTTTATATGTTTACATTTCAAATTATATACAACCCTAAAACGCTTCGCAAGTCAAAAGTCTATAGAACAGAATAAAAGCAGACGTTTTTTGTCTGTAAAATATGTGTTTTTGTTTCGTTCGAAGTTCTTGATCATTGAGGTGCCACTTCAACGAATGAGATCGTCCAACATTCCGCCCTTCGAACAGGATTTCGCGCACATTCTGTGGACCATTTTACACGCTCCAAACAGTTCTTCTGATACTGACTGTCGAGAGCACGTGAAAAAGCTCTGCACGCATTTGTTGACGTAACATGCTGGAAATGGACAACAAACTAAATCTGGAGCAATGTAGAATACACGAAATATAACTGTTATTAAAGTAAATATAATTATCGTGCAATATTTATGGATGAAGAATGTGATATTATTAACTACTACTAGTCGTATTACTTCTACTTATATTACTACTTCTACAATTGCTTGTACTGCAACAGCTATTTCAACTAACACTAGTACTATTATCAGTACTACTAGTACTAGTACTACGCCTACTACAACAACAACAACAACTACTACTAATACTACTACTACTACTACTACTACTACTACTACTACTACTACTACTACTACTACTACTACTACTACTACTACTACTACGGCTACTACTACTACTACTACTACTACTACTACTACTACTACTACTACTACTACTACTACTACTACTACTACTACTACTACTACTACTACTACTACTACTACTACTTCTACTACTACTACTACTATTACTTCTACTACTACTACTACTACTACTACTACTGCTACTACTACTACTTCTACTAATACATTTACTACTACTACTACTACTACTACTACTACTACTACTACTACTACTACTACTTACTACTACTACTACTACTACTACTACTACTACTACTACTAGTACTACTACTACTACTTCTACTACATTTACTACTACTACTACATTTACTACTACTACTACTTCTACTACTACTACTACTACTACTACTACTACTACTATTACTACTACTACTACTACTACTACTACTACTACTACTTCTACTACTACTACTACTACTACTACTACTACTACTACTACTACTACTACTACTTCTACTACTTTTACCACTTCTACTTCTACAACAACTGTTACTACTACTACTACTAGTAGTACTACTACTACTACTACTACTACTACTTCTTCTACTACTACAACTACTACTACTACTACTACTACAACTACTACTACTACTACTACTACTACTACTACTACTACTACTACTACTACTACTACTACTACTACTACTACTACTACTACTACTACTACTACGACTACTACTACTACTACTACTACTACTACTACTACTACTACTACTACTACTACTTCTACTACTACTACTAATAATACTACTACTACTACTACTACTTCTACTACTACTACTACTGCTACTACAACTACTACTACTACTACTACTACTACTACTTCTACTACTTCTCCTACTACTACTACAACTACTACTATTACTACTACTTCTACTACTACTACTACTTCTACCACTACTACTACTACTACTACTACTACTACTACTACTACTACTACTACTACTACTACTACTACTACTGCTGCTATTTTTACAAATACTACTAGTACTTCAACAACAAAAATAATAATTAAAAAAATAATTGTAATAATATTTATTTAATTAGTTGGAAGTTAAATGGTAGTTTCTGTTGGTTTTCTACTAATATTACCTGTATAAATAGTAAACAAAAGTAGCAATATCTGTTATAGAGAGAATGAACATTTATAAAGAGGTCGAGTCAAAGCGATGCTATTAAAAAAATAAAATAAAGTATACTTACAATACACTTCTAAAGCATCTTGACACTGGTTAAATTCAAAGTCGGCATTATCATAATCTGGAAACAATTGTTAATATATTAGCTATACATGTCAGCAAAGTATCGTAAATAAGTGAACATTTAAATGCAATCAACAAGTGCAATTAAGGTTATTTACTAAGTTTTAAAAAGAAATCTATAACTTACTGGAATGGGGAATTGTGTTCATGGTATCCAGTGACTTTTTGCTCCACCATGCTACAAGAAAGAATACGTTATCAGCATTCTTCATCCTGAGTACAAACGAGCATGTTGTCCTTTATTTGTCAATGAAGTATTTATTTAAAACAGTTATTATCGCCGCTATTTTCATCAACAAAAGATCAGTTCGTATAAAAGTGCAACAGATGCGCCGCTTTTGTTAAAACCGTTCGTTAGTTAAAGGCCACTGGTAATTATTCACATCATTGGTTCACGTGTTGATTTGTAACGAATGTCAATTAATATTTGGATCCACTCGTGTCGTCATTTTTTGTCAATTATTCTTTGGGATTTCATTAAGAGTATATCACCATGACATAAATATTCCAAAGTATTCGTTAATGGGCTAACAAGTACCCGATGTGTGTTTATGTTCTTAACAATGTAACTTCTATGAATAAGGAAGGTGGCGATTGAGCGATAGCGTGTACTATAAATGAGGTACCGACTTAATCTTACAAATCGCACTTACTGTTGCGTTTATTGATATTTTCTGGAAAAAGTCCATCGTCTGCAGTTAATGATCTTGCATCTGTGATGCCTGAAAAATAACATACATTATACCAAGTCCAAAAACCGGCAGTGAAAACAACAAAACAATAATTATGAACACCATGCTTTTATTTAAATTTTTAAATTACATATGTTAATGTTTAATTTACATGTCTCATGTATACATCAACTAGCGGCTAAAAGAGGTTTTGACTGTTGTCGCTTTTTAGTTTTACTTTTTCTAACTCAGAAAGATTTTATTGCTTTGCTTTCACGATTGTGTCTCAAAAGGACATTACTCACCGACACGACGATCACAAATATCACTTACGTTCCACTCTTGTTAGGACTTAGTCTGTGTTTTAGATGGACAATTAACTATTTCAACTGACTATCGCTCTTGTAGGATTGGCCCTAGAATCTAATACGTTTTATTTGTTTCTGTTTGCAACGGTTTACAAAACCTCAAGTTTATTAGTATCATTATCGCCTTACAAAAAATTTGTTAAAGCGTGTTTTATTTAATTTTTTGAGCACGTCGATTTCATAATGTGTGTTTACATTATATACAACATGCAATCAACACATGTACATTCATACTTATGTGCAAAACAATCAAAATGATAATGAAATAAAATTTATCTTCTCAAGCATTCCATATACATTCGATAAGTAACTTTATTGAAATGAATTAAAAGAAACATGTGTCTCTATAAATCGGAATCTTCAAAACAAAGCTTCAATGGTTGCATTATGTCAACCTTTACGAGTAAAGTGGTTACGACAACATGCAAGCTGTGTCTTTAGATCCTTTTTTGTCGAAATGTGTAAAATTTATTGCAACGCATTGTAATGATTTCCCATGTCAAACAGGAATTGATTATTGCTTCATTTTATTGAGTAAAAACTGTTATTAAATCCTCGTCAAAATGTATGAAAGGATTAACTAGACAGTGTGGATACATTTTAATGATATTAAATAACATCAAACAGGAAATATGCCATTAGTAGTAGTTTGGGGAGTTGATCTAGGGAGATGACAATATTTCGGTGAATAAAAATATTAGAAATAAATGATGCGCTCAATCAGACAGTGGAATGAAGGGCGATACATGCGAAGTGTAATGCCCATTTCAAATTAAATGATAGCAATAAAATCATCGATCCGTTTAGTGCGTCCATCACTCAATTACTTCAGTTGATTGTGCTTCACATAAATTGTGATTAACGGCGATTCAAATTATGTACACACGATTGACGATTAAGTCCATGTCCGTGCAAACAGTGGGAAATCCGATAAGTGTCACCTATTTTAGCTATTAAACCTATCCAATACTTCCATGTTTATAAATGCAAGAGGCGTGCATGGAAGAACCATGTTGAAATAAAGCCACTAAGGACTCGAATGTTCTTGATCAAACAATCTAAGTTTGACAGAGAAGCTTCAGAGGTTGGTATATATTTCTGTTTATGTGACCTGCCCGGTAGCTGGCATCAGCGATATGCATCATGTGATTGACTAAACGTTCCATAGATTCTGATTGTCAATATAAAGTTATGTAAATTAGTGACTCTAACAAGTCAGTGACATAAATAATAAGTGATAAGAGCGTATTGAGTTTATTATCGACCTTAGCTTTTTGAAGTGCTGATATGTACAATTAATGTATAGTAATATTGCCTCATTGAACCTTAACGAAACTGTTTGATTCATCCGTGGTGTTAATCGTTGTTTTTCAACATTCTTATGGATCATTAGTATGTTAACAAATGTTATTTTAGTAGGCAAAATAATCACAATTACGAAGTATTATGCTACATGATAATTTAAATAACTGTACCTTTAAACTTACATGTTTTTCCTACTCTAATGATTCTATTAAACAGAACAGGTGGGAGAGATTTTAGCCTGACTACTTTTATGGCCAAAAAGATGTTCGGCTAGTATTGGATTTTTAACATGATGCCGAGAAACGAAAATACTCAATTGAAAATTAGTGTAGATACGTGATTAGGTTTCGTAGGCTGTTGCTGCACCCGTCGCACGGTGTGACCCAAGAAAGCCTACTCGACTCATACACGTTCTTATAACACTATTTCAGTTTAATATTCTATATGATATTGAAGCTCGTACTTGTTTAGTTTTAAATGTTTTGATACTTCTGCAGTAAACATAATTTTATATCAGATATTTAACATCTATTTCGCTCATTTACATGTACTTTTATTATTGTTCTACATGTTTAAGGTGTGTTTAACACAATATTCTTTTTTCACGACCTGTTTGGACAATCAGAAAATTCTTCTCTATTTGTAACTTGCTTAGCTGCCTGAAGACTGTTCACATTTGTTGCATATATTATTTCTTCAAATAGTTCTTCAAACAGTTCTTATATCAACTTTAATCGTGTTCTTTTGTATTTCCTATGGTACTAGCATGAACGTACATTTAGTTTTTTACATAAGCATGCGAAATTGTATCCATTGATTTAACAAAACAGTATAAACATATGTTAAAATATAATATCACCGATTTTAGCTAATATTATATCCGTTTATATCTTCTTTGACACTATCATGTAAGAACTAATAAATATTCAGAATCTGCCCAAATTTCTCTTTAAGTCTAATCTACGATTAAATTTGTTCGACATAAGTATCAATAATCCAGAATGTGCTTAATAGAAATGACACGGCCGTTAATAATCACAGGCGCCACCTCTTTTTCGAAATGCATTAATAAATGAGCCAATGCTTCTTCCGAGGTGGCGCTCAGGCCCAAATGTTTAGACATTTTACGATTAGTTTACAGGGTAATTAAGAAGCATGCGTTTTTAAAACATAGTTCGCATTATTTATTCAAATCGGCCAATAAAGTGCGATTCAGCGAAGATAAAGTCATCCAGAAATGTACAGAAACATACAATCACAACCCATTTTGAAACGTGAGAACCTTTATAAGTTGCGGCATGGTAGAATTCGTAAAACCAAATCGATGTCTTTTGCCTGTGTGACGAGCTCATTCCCAGAACATTAAACCGCTCATTTCATAAAACGATTGTACAACTTAATGCATGCACAAAAACATAGGTTTCTAGCCGATCTAAAATACAAATTTGCATTTTTCAAAAAGATATTGAGCCAATGCCAAAGAGGTGGCGCTAAGAATTTGAGGTGGTGCCAATTCAGTTTTATAGCTTTTTAAGTGACTATTTTATATATTAAATAAATATTATGTGATGGTTTCTATTATGTTTACAAGACTTAAATTTATTTTTGTAAGTTGACTACTTCTGCATAATTGAGTCGCGTGCGTTTTTAATTACAAAAAAGTAGTTTTCTTATAATGCCTTGATTGATTTAGACTTTATTCTTTGTAAGATAATGGGAAAGACCACACATATGAGCCTAATTAAGATTCGTTGACCTTGGCATTTTAGTAAATGAAGCATTTGGATTAAAGGACACAAATCATCTTTTCAAGAAGAAGTATTATCTTAAATTTATGTCGTGAATTATCATGCTTTATACAAAAAATTATGTCAATAAACTATTTTGATAATTTTGATAATTACGTTATTGGTTTTATTGAGTATTACACATTGTTGGTTTATATTATGCAATATGTTTTATTCAGGTTGGTGACTTCTTAATTGAGTTGATATCGTATATATTACAAAAATTACATCTTATTTATTATAAAACGTGTTTATGTTCTCTAAAGATTTGGGGCATCGCATGTACATTAAACAATAAAGTAAAAATAACAACTAACATTAGTAATCAAATTTACGTTATTTGATGATGTCATTGCGATAGGACTGTTAATTGATACATGATGCATTGGCGACCCTCCTATTATTAGTGCCATCATCTATGCATTAGCTCCATCTCGTTTGGAACAAAATGCAAAATGTTCTATTACGTTGGCAAGAAGCCAATATGTGTGTGCATGCAGCATTTAATATATGTTTTACGCAATCGTTTGATGTCGTTAGTGATTTAATTTGGTGGCAATTTGCCCGCCACACAGGAAAAACTCACCGAAATGCTTTTTAAAACTTCACCATTCCACAACTTATAAAGTTTCTCAAGTTTATAAATGGGTTGAGAATGTATGTTTATGTACATTTTTGGATGCATTGATCTTCGTCGAATCACACTTCATCGCCATTTTTTAAAAATAATCCGATATATGCTGAAAACAACCACGTATCAAAACCTACGCACCCTGTACACTTATTAATGGAATTTCAAAACACATGGGTCATAGCGCCACTTCTAAAATTGCATTGGCTCATTTATTGATGCATCTCTAAAAGAGGGGGTGACCGTGATTAACGGCCGTGAATATAAAGCAAATGCAATTGAGTTATCTGTATAGATATTTCTCAAATATAATCGTAGTTGTGTCTTGTTTTAATGCAATGTCAGTTTTCATTTACATATTTCTCAGTCGAGCAATAAATTAATCTTGTTCATTAAATCATTATTATATGTCCAAATTATTATTATCCAGGTTAGTAATAATCAGCGTTGTAAATACTTTTAAAACATAAGTTATGGCAAACAAACAAACTTCTTTGATAGCCGAGTACATGTATTTTAAGCCACGAGAGACGTCTTTATTGATACATGATATCCATCATTACCAGAAACAATTAATCTCAAATGCTGCTAATACTGTTCTCATTTTAAATGTTTTTCCGTGTATTTTTTATAAATACCAATTACGTATTGACTCGACATATAATTGTTCAACCTATCGACGTCTGGCTACGCCGCGGGAGAGTTCAGAAATGGTGCGTAAGAAAGATGTGTATCTATTGACATGGTAACAAAGACTTGCTACTTCGTAGATAATTAACAGCTTCAGATAACATTTACGGATGACGTCTCTATCCAACCGTTTTTCAAAAAGGTGATTGCTTGTATGATGTTTTCTTCTAAAGCACACATCCTGTTTTCAATTTTGTTCATGACTTGTTCGTTTGGGACAAACAGATAAAAAGATAAAAGCAGTTGATCAATACATTCGGATTTATATTAACGGGCGGTCCAATGAGGCGTACGGGCATATCTGCAATCTGCAAATAGCTTTTACTAAATGTGTTGAACTAAGTTGAACTTGTCCTTAGCTTTCATAGTAGATAAAATATCACTTTTGTGGCTACACGCTCATAGCATTATGTGTGTGCAGTCATTCGTGTGTTTATGTCTGATATTATTATAACATATATGTGAGGAAGTTTATTTAAACGGAAGAGATTTTAAAATATTATAGGATGGTTACAGCCTGACAAATAAGCAACTTTAAATAATATGGATCCAGAAATGCTGAACATACCCTAGGTATTCTGTCAATGGCGTATAAGTCAACAATGCATGTCTTAACTAAACTAGTTGCGTGGTGTTTAGAGGTCTCTGTTTAAATCTCCCCAAACTATTTTAAAATTCAGTCGATCCATTTATGCACACACTGCGTTGACGAAAATCATGAAAAATTGTGAAAGCCACACAATCTTTATATCATCTTAAGCAAATCGCCCAATTTAAAAACGACCATCATGTGAATATAAGCAATTATATTGTGTTATTTTGTCTGTAACTATCCCCTTCGTACTTATGAATTCACATACGGTGTATCAGGACCTTATTAGTACTACGTGGGTGTACCTGATTCTTTGTTCGCACTATAGATCAATACAGTTGTGAGGTGGATAATTGTGAATAGTGTGAATCATTTCTTACAAACTAAAACGAACTATTCGTTTGTACACATTGTTTATTTGTTTATTTATTTCGTATTTATTTATGTATGCTATGGCATAAACAAATGGTAAACATTTGCTCAAAATCGGCGCTACAAATTAGCATACATATTGTTTTGTTGTTATGTTTATTTCAATCAGAAAAGCAAACAGCTGTTCGAAATTCGCTTTTATCCATTTCTTTTTGTTGCTATATACCCTTAGTATTTTTTATATGTTTACATTTCAAATTATATACAACCCTAAAACGCTTCGCAAGTCAAAAGTCTATAGAACAGAATAAAAGCAGACGTTTTTTGTCTGTAAAATATGTGTTTTTGTTTCGTTCGAAGTTCTTGATCATTGAGGTGCCACTTCAACGAATGAGATCGTCCAACATTCCGCCCTTCGAACAGGATTTCGCGCACATTCTGTGGACCATTTTACACGCTCCAAACAGTTCTTCTGATACTGACTGTCGAGAGCACGTGAAAAAGCTCTGCACGCATTTGTTGACGTAACATGCTGGAAATGGACAACAAACTAAATCTGGAGCAATGTAGAATACACGAAATATAACTGTTATTAAAGTAAATATAATTATCGTGCAATATTTATGGATGAAGAATGTGATATTATTAACTACTACTAGTCGTATTACTTCTACTTATATTACTACTTCTACAATTGCTTGTACTGCAACAGCTATTTCAACTAACACTAGTACTATTATCAGTACTACTAGTACTAGTACTACGCCTACTACAACAACAACAACAACAACTACTACTACTACTACTACTACTACTACTACTACTACTACTACTACTACTACTACTACTACTACGACTACTACTACTACTACTACTACTACTACTACTACTACTACTACTACTACTACTCTACTACTACGACTACTACTACTACTACTACTACTACTACTACTACTACGACTACTACTACTACTACTACTACTACTACTACTACTACTACTACTACTCTACTACTACGACGACTACTACGACTACTACTACTACTACTACTACGACTACTACGACTACTACTACTACTACTTCTACTACTACATTACTACTACTACGACTACTACTACTACTACTACGACTACTACTACTACTACTACTACTTCTACTACTACTACTACAACTACTACTACTACTACTACTAGTACTACTACTACTACTTCTACTACATTTACTACTACTACTACATTTACTACTACTACTACTTCTACTACTACTACTACTACTACTACTACTACTACTACTATTACTACTACTACTACTACTACTACTACTACTACTACTACTACTACTACTACTACTACTACTACTACTACTACTACTACTACTACTTCTACTACTTTTACCACTTCTACTTCTACAACAACTGTTACTACTACTACTAGTAGTAGTACTACTACTACTACTACTACTACTACTTCTTCTACTACTACAACAACTACTACTACTACTACTACTACTACTACTACTACTACTACTACTACTACTACTACTACTACTACTACTACTACTACTACTACTACTACTACTACTACTACTTCTACTACTACGACTACTACTACTTCTACTACTACTACTACTACTACACTACTACTACTACTACTACTTCTACTACTACTACTACTAATACTACTACTACTACTACTACTACTTCTACTACTACTACTACTGCTACTACAACTACTACTACTACTACTACTACTACTACTACTACTACTACTACTTCTACTACTTCTCCTACTACTACTACAACTACTACTATTACTACTACTTCTACTACTACTACTACTTCTACCACTACTACTACTACTACTACTACTACTACTACTACTACTACTACTACTACTACTACTACTACTACTACTGCTGCTATTTTTACAAATACTACTAGTATTTCAACAACAAAAATAATAATAAAAAAAATAATTGTAATAATATTTATTTAATTAGTTGGAAGTTAAATGGTAGTTTCTGTTGGTTTTCTACTAATATTACCTGTATAAATAGTAAACAAAAGTAGCAATATCTGTTATAGAGAGAATGAACATTTATAAAGAGGTCGAGTCAAAGCGATGCTATTAAAAAAATAAAATAAAGTATACTTACAATACACTTCTAAAGCATCTTGACACTGGTTAAATTCAAAGTCGGCATTATCATAATCTGGAAACAATTGTTAATATATTAGCTATACATGTCAGCAAAGTATCGTAAATAAGTGAACATTTAAATGCAATCAACAAGTGCAATTAAGGTTATTTACTAAGTTTTAAAAAGACATCTATAACTTACTGGAATGGGGAATTGTGTTCATGGTATCCAGTGACTTTTTGCTCCACCATGCTACAAGAAAGAATACGTTATCAGCATTCTTCATCCTGAGTACAAACGAGCATGTTGTCCTTTATTTGTCAATGAAGTATTTATTTAAAACAGTTATTATCGCCGCTATTTTCATCAACAAAAGATCAGTTCGTATAAAAGTGCAACAGATGCGCCGCTTTTGTTAAAACCGTTCGTTAGTTAAAGGCCACTGGTAATTATTCACATCATTGGTTCACGTGTTGATTTGTAACGAATGTCAATTAATATTTGGATCCACTCGTGTCGTCATTTTTTGTCAATTATTCTTTGGGATTTCATTAAGAGTATATCACCATGACATAAATATTCCAAAGTATTCGTTAATGGGCTAACTAGTACCCGATGTGTCTTTATGTTCTTAACAATGTAACTTCTATGAATAAGGAAGGTGGCGATTGAGCGATAGCGTGTACTATAAATGAGGTACCGACTTAATCTTACAAATCGCACTTACTGTTGCGTTTATTGATATTTTCTGGGAAAAGTCCATCGTCTGCAGTTAATGATCTTGCATCTGTGATGCCTGAAAAATAACATACATTATACCAAGTCCAAAAACCGGCAGTGAAAACAACAAAACAATAATTATGAACACCATGCTTTTATTTAAATTTTTAAATTACATATGTTAATGTTTAATTTACATGTCTCATGTATACATCAACTAGCGGCTAAAAGAGGTTTTGACTGTTGTCGCTTTTTAGATTTACTTTTTCTAACTCAGAAAGATTTTATTGCTTTGCTTTCACGATTGTGTCTCAAAAGGACATTACTCACCGACACGACGATCACAAATATCACTTACGTTCCACTCTTGTTAGGACTTAGTCTGTGTTTTAGATGGACAATTAACTATTTCAACTGACTATCGCTCTTGTAGGATTGGCCCTAGAATCTAATACGTTTTATTTGTTTCTGTTTATAACGGTTTACAAAACCTCAAGTTTATTAGTATCATTATCGCCTTACAAAAAAATTGTTAAAGCGTGTTTTATTTAATTTTTTGAGCACGTCGATTTCATAATGTGTGTTTACATTATATACAACATGCAATCAACACATGTACATTCATACTTATGTGCAAAACAATCAAAATGATAATGAAATAAAATTTATCTTCTCAAGCATTCCATATACATTCGATAAGTAACTTTATTGAAATGAATTAAAAGAAACATGTGTCTCTATAAATCGGAATCTTCAAAACAAAGCTTCAATGGTTGCATTATGTCAACCTTTACGAGTAAAGTGGTTACGACAACATGCAAGCTGTGTCTTGATTTCCTTTTTTGTCGAAATGTGTAAAATTTATTGCAACGCATTGTAATGATTTCCCATGTCAAACAGGAATTGATTATTGCTTCATTTTATTGAGTAAAAACTGTTATTAAATCCTCGTCAAAATGTATGAAAGGATTAACTAGACAGTGTGGATACATTTTAATGGTATTAAATAACATCAAACAGGAAATATGCCATTAGTAGTAGTTTGGGGAGTTGATCTAGGGAGATGACAATATTTCGGTGAATAAAAATATTAGAAATAAATGATGCGCTCAATCAGACAGTGGAATAAAGGGCGATACATGCGAAGTGTAATGCCCATTTCAAATTAAATGATAGCAATAAAATCATCGATCCGTTTAGTGCGTCCATCACTCAATTACTTCAGTTGATTGTGCTTCACATAAATTGTGATTAACGGCGATTCAAATTATGTACACACGATTGACGATTAAGTCCATGTCCGTGCAAACAGTGGGAAATCCGATAAGTGTCACCTATTTTAGCTATTAAACCTATCCAATACTTCCATGTTTATAAATACAAGAGGCGTGCATGGAAGAACCATGTTGAAATAAAGCCACTAAGGACTCGAATGTTCTTGATCAAACAATCTAAGTTTGACAGAGAAGCTTCAGAGGTTGGTATATATTTCTGTTTATGTGACCTGCCCGGTAGCTGGCATCAGCGATATGCATCATGTGATTGACTAAACGTTCCATAGATTCTGATTGTCAATATAAAGTTATGTAAATTAGTGACTCTAACAAGTCAGTGACATAAATAATAAGTGATAAGAGCGTATTGAGTTTATTATCGACCTTAGCTTTTTGAAGTGCTGATATGTACAATTAATGTATAGTAATATTGCCTCATTGAACCTTAACGAAACTGTTTGATTCATCCGTGGTGTTAATCGTTGTTTTTCAACATTCTTATGGATCATTAGTATGTTAACCAATGTTATTTTAGTAGGCAAAATAATCACAATTACGAACGTGTAAACACACGTTTAAAACGCTAACACTCTGTATATTGTCTAAGAATTTAACGATAATTATTTGTCCGGAATTATATCGATCATCTTGTCTAACTTTTTTGCAATATAATAATTTATTATGTATAACTATTGTGACCGGATATGACTATTTAATAGAATCCTTTTTGTGAGATAGATAGTTGAAAGCGTTATTACGCATCAAGGCATATCTTTTGCAGCATTTAGTATTAACATGGGCATTTTGTAAACACTATGTAAGCAATAATGTAGATTAACTTTATATTGGGATTTACGCGTCTCTGAAAGTTTGCTGCGCTACATGTTCAGTAACAATAACGACATAATGGCACCCAGAACAGCTATCGTTTTACATTCATACGAAACATTCGCCTTACTTAGATGCCATTTGTCTGCTAAATACTGTCTTATGCATCTTTTTTGTAAGATAATCTCACTTTGTAAGCAGTTTTGCATATTATTCCAACCGCCTTCTTTGACCAAAATATTCCTCAAATAAAGTAACTATTTATCACTACTAAGGATTCAATTCGAATACGACATTTTGTGACATTCCAAGTTCAACGCTGATCTTTGCGTTTGTTGAGACACTCTTTTTAAGCAAATCACACATTTGCCAGAAAAATCATATAAATAGCTCTATTAAATAACATGCAATCTTACTTCGGAGTTTGATAATTCATGTCATTTTCCTACTACTTTAAACAAGTAGTACGAAGACTCGCTACATATATTACAACGATGTACATTTTATTACAATCTTACATAGCGATTCATGACAACAGACGGATTTCACGAAATAAGCCTATCACGTATACGTGTCATTTGATTTGGATATTAGTAAAATAGTAAAAGATGTGTAAGTGCTAATTTATCGTTTGATTAAAATTAACCTTCAGGTTCCATTCCTTCCGGTTTTTCAAAGCATTTTAAAATAAAGCCAAAATACACGGAAACGGAAAAATATTCTGGCTGGCCGACATATACACATGAGAGTCGTTTTAACCAAATCTGAAGAACATGCACTCAAAGATTGGGACTTTTCATTCCATATTAATTGTAAACCGAAACGATTCATTTTTATGGCTAACCTTTAATGTGATAGTTAGTGAAGAAATACATTTGAAAGCAGGAGCATACCTTATTTAACTTATAATTGTATAAACATTAACAAGAATTTTTCGTTTAATATATTATATCGCCAGAATGGCCACGGTGTCTGTTGACCATAAACAACGTATTGCTTGCCGTCTTATTGTAGCGTGTATGTGATATATATATATATATATATATATATATATATATATATATATATATATATATATATATATATATATATATATATATATATATTAAAACATTCATTCATTGGAGTCTCTTGTTCAACCTTACGTCTTCCTTTTGGAAAGATCATTATTGTCGTGAATTTACGCACGAGGACGGCAAGGTGTTGGTAGCCTATAGTGAAGTTGAAGACTCCGACTGCGATATTAACGTAAAAACACCTGCTTGGTAACTTCAAACACTAAGGTTAACTTTGAAGCATATTGGATGGTTCGCAATACAATAATTAATACTCACATATATGGGGCTTAGATATTGGTTTTGCGCGATGTTTCTATTATTTATTACACGAATAAATTTTGTTTGAGCGCTAATTTCTTATGATAATTTTCGGACAGCTCAGGTGTGGTTATGCACATATAATAAAGTCGTGTTCAAAAGATGATATTGTGATCCAATCATACACATTTTCATTGCGTGTGAAATATGAAGATATAAAACTGGTTGGACGTCAAATAAAACTATTATTAAGAAATTCTAAGTATTTTGGAAATACCTCGTTAACCTTACTGCAAATAAGATACTTTTGACGAAATTAATGCAAACAAAATAACGTATCTTTACAAAATTATCTGCCGATTTTAAAACCGCTTTTATAAGATAAGATATTGTTAAAATACCGATTCCTCGTCGACGCGGAAAACATATTTCGATTTTAAAAACTCATGTGTTTGCAGTGGACAAGTCGTATAAAAAATACTATTTCTTAGCGGAAATACTGAAAATCAAACACCAATAAATTACCTCTTATTAATCTAAAATAAAAAATATAACGAGGTATGTTATGTGGGTATTTTGAAGGAATGCGTGTATGCATTAATAAATGTACCATAAACCGTTGTGTTTTCTTGCCTAAGAAATAATTTTATTGTATTTCAACCGTTCCTTATTTATATACCTCATCAATTTGTTTTCTCTCGATCGCTGATATGAAGTTGTGATAAAATGCAAAAAATAACCTGAATTATGCACCAACCATTAAACTCATTATCAGTACTTTTAACTGTCCCACATCAGCTAACCAGTTGAACGATTATTATACATACTTTTGCATCCTTTTTATTTGCAAACGGACAAGAGTTGATTGACAAACTCTCAGCCAAACAGCGTTAAATTTACTTACCTATTTGTAACGTGGTCAGAGTGATAACTAGAAGGGCCGCTGCTCCGACCAAATGCATGTGTCTCATACTTGTTGCGCTCGCTATCAACGATTCCATGGTCCTGAGATATGATGTTCTTCTTACAAGCAGAGCTCAGAATATTTAACTATTGCTTTGAACTATTTTAAACGATCTTTCGAGGTATTAAAGAATCAAACTACTGTTTATATCAGAAAAAGTTCTCGATTATCTGTCCACTTGGATTTAAATATTAGATTCACACTTCCTGAAGCAATAAAATGGTACTTCTGTCATCAACCCAAGTAATCGTCAGGCGCTTCTCTTGCGCGTCTCTTTCAATCCACAATCTCCAATAGTCACTGCGAGCTGGCTACTACTGCTCTCCTCTCTTATACGAGCTGTTTTGACGTGTGGAACTTGCGATAATAGGTTGTGGTTTCTTCGCAAAAAGACTTTATCTGATTAATATTTCAATGGCAAGTATACCAATTTCGCACCTAACTCTCGGCGTGATCGTAAGGTAGGTAGACGTTGGCGGTTGCTTTTCGCGAACAGGTATTTCTTCACTACTGATCAATTTTAATGCGATGAACAGTTTCCAAACTTGGCGAAATCGACCGCTTACGGCCTTTTGTAATGACTCTTTGATCTCTAAACGTCATACCGCCCGTATATGACGTTCGGAAATCGTTATCTGATTGTGTTTATATTTAGTTTCAATTAACACTTTTATCGCATAATTCGTTTGGAATTAGATTGAAAACATATGTAAAACAATGTTTTGATAGTATCCGCATGCATGTGCACGAACTCAGACATTTTATATTTTCATATTTTTAGACTAAAATTAGGTAAATTAGATGAAGAAAATATTTAACATATGCGTATAAAGCGAGATGGTTGCCATATTTTGTCGCATGAATTAATTAAATAGTTTTCTTGCTTAACAAACAAAAGCAACTATTTGCCGTAATTGCTAGTGTGCAAATTGTGCAATTATTTACTAAATGTTAGATTATGATATTCATATTGTAATATGTTTCTTTATATCACCTTTATATCACCTTATAAAACCTTATAAAACAAAAAAGTACGAAACCATTTGTAAATTTAATAGAATCATATCACTGAAATACATGCCAACCATGTAAAACGTTATTTATTGTGGAACAAATTTGCTTTCAACAAACGAACGTTTGTGTTACTCTATTTTGTAAACAATAACAATTATAAATGCTATATCAAATCAGTCAGTTTGAGAGTTATTCCGTTCAAACAACTCATGTAAACCGTGTACTCTTCACGCATGACGGTCATGTGGAATTGAAACCATTCTGTTCACAGGATTTCAGGCAGCTGAGCAGGTTAATATGTTCTATTAAAATCACGACGTGACCGATAGATAGCTTGGGAAGAAGATAGCATCACCGTAAGGCTTCATTGGAAATAAATGTGATTTGATTTAACAATATTTTACGTTTATCAGGTAAGGTAATGTATTGTTCGTCAGATGCGTAGGAGTAGTTGGTCACCATTTAGTTTTACACTGTTGACATCATTGTTCTTGCGTACTCATTTTTAATGGTGTCGTGCGTTTTTGTTTTTGTATTAATGCAAAAAACATAATTATATGCAAAAATCTCATAATTTATTTGCAGAAACTCTCTGTTATAAAGTTTTCGAACATTCTTTCTACTTTTCACTGTCAACAAAAATATATACTACTGTAATCAAAATTATATACTACTGTCATCAAAAATATATACTACTGTTCTGCATGAGCTCTGTCACACAGCTTCATGTCCTACCTTTGGTTAAGTTAGGTGTTGATATTGATAAATGCTTTAGACGTTGCGCATAAAATTGGAACCAAATAACGCTGCGGTTGAGGTCGAACTTTAGCTTGATTTTCTCAAAAGTATCACTTAGTTTCTTGGAAATAAGACAGTCTAATTTTAGTATCAATGTATCTGCATGCTTGGAAGACACCTGTTCATGCCGATGTGTGTCTATTCTTAAAAGAGACAAAGTAGACCTGTGTCAGATCGGTAGCGTATTTTAGTATCTATGTTGAACATAGGCGTGTCGTTAATATAGAGATGAACATGTTACAACCTATCGCTGCACAATACTTAAGGTTATTCTAAGAAAATCGGAAAGGTTTAACGCTTGTCGAGCTTAATATACTTCCCAAGCATTTGACAATACATTTCTTTCTCTGTTCACAATATTCTACGTCCTTATTTTGAAAGAAATGATAAAATGAAAACGATACGACTCTGCGTTTTTACGCGAATATATCTGTTTATGACATTTTATAATCCTGACGGCATATGTATTTTCGCTTAAAATTATAAAATACCTGTTAGATGTTTTTGTTGATTTTTGTGTAAAAAAATAAGTTTGTGACTTTATTTTTTTACCAGACTTGACCCAGATTAAAAATAATATGTAGCATTCCAAAATTATTTTGTATATGAAATCGATGCTATTTCAGCTAATGTGTTAATAATTTAGATAAGTATTGATTTCGTCAGCTTTGGTGACTTGAATTCAATAGTTAGCCACTTTGTGAATTATTTTTTTCTATCTAAATTAATTCAAAATTGTCAGTGAATGTTGCTGTTATGAATTTTGCTTTGATAAATATTTGTAAATAAATACTTTCATTTCTCTTTTATTTTGTATTTGTAATTTACCTGGTACCGATAAACAAAAACAAACTTTTAAAAAATCCAATTGTAATTCATACACCATTCATAATACATGATAGTTATGTGTGTTATATAACGACCTATCAATTATTTACGTTTCCGTTTGAATTGCAGCTAAAACGTTAAATGCTGAAGTAGCACACTTTTTGCCGCGTGTTATTTTCAAAACACAAAACAGAAAGTACGCGATTCATTATCAATTTATTTCAGTTTCGCATATGCACTCGTGTACACTATCAAATAACTAAAAATCTTCACAAATTAATGATAAGTAACATACATTTACACTCAAATGACAAATTATGCTAATTCTTGTTGCTGTTAATGTGGTGATGGTAGCAGCGTCTTCGAAATTCCACATCACTATATGTTAAATGCTTTATGTTAAGTGATACACGATCGAAATATGCTCGAGAATTATTCCGGGGAGTGGGGGGGTTCAAAAAGCAAACCTAGCTGACAGAAACTGTTTGAATCGTGAGATCTTTCGAAGTTCGATGCAATATTTTCGGAAAATAGCAACGACATATATTTATTACCAGTCAAGCATTGCGTTATTCAAACATCGAGGTAACAACATGATGCAACGGAACAAATATTTTGGTAGCCGTGAATAAATCCATTCGTTCATGTGTTAGTTTGTAATAAATTGTTCGATTGATTATCAAATCTTAAACAGAAATCTTAAACTGAAAATTAAGTTTTGAGTTATTGGGATGAAAGTGCGAGATATCAGTTTTACCTAGCGTAACTAACATAATACTAGTTTGTATATTCGACACCCTGCCCATATGTATGTGTGGCGGTTGGTGTCACATTGGTGTTCATGTGTTACAAAGACATAATAGTGCGCTTGATTTTATAATATTTGAATCATAAAGCAACACTAATACAATATATAGATCCCCGTCTTATACTTGCATTGAGCGAAAATGCGCATTACCGCACAGGTCATATTACAAAATGAGCATTACCGCACAGGTCATATTACAAAATGAGCATTACCGCACAGGTCATATTACAAAAATAGAGTAAACTAAACTGCAACTTTTGGGAAATCGAATAACTCGAGAAAGAATTGGTTATAAATTAGAAAGAGTAAAAGCAAATAGCACACGTCTATTTGTTGTCATAAAACATACAAGACAAACAACAACAAAAACTGCCATTTAAGCAGTTACTTCAAAACCGAAAAAGTATGTCCTAAATTATAGGAACATGTTATTGTTAAACAACCAAGTTTGTCTCCTATGATTTGTATTTTCATTTCATAAATGAAGCTGAACGTATGATTAAAATTAATATCGATCATGTGTGTTATACATCGACCTTACTTTCGAAATAATGTTCAACAGAACCCGGATGTGTCTGCACTCTCTATCTTACAAAAAAAATCCGCAAAACTCCCCGAAAAGCTAAATGTTTGAAAGTGTTTAATTTTTAAACTTTTCATTTGGGTTTTCGGACATTCAATATTAATTAAATGTAATTATATCCATATACATCGTAATTGATTACTTAATTATGATTAAACATGAGAACTGCCCGATTGAATTGATATTGTTATGCAGTTCTTACGCCGAATGCAAAAATCATGGAACCACTTGAAACGGTACGGAAATCCCCTGTCAAAAGCCTTGTTTTTCGAGAATATGTTTGCTTTTCTTTTGTATGGAATGGTCCGAAATGTGATAGGCGTGACCATTTCACCGCGGTTAATAATCACATCGCAATCGTCATTGTATAATGATCATTGGTTATAGTTTAAATGAAGCATTGTGCTTGTATTGTAAAGTGTATGGTAGTTTTAACAAATATAGTTATTGGAAGATCCTTAACCGTACATCAGCCCTAAAAGTATTATTGTTTTACTTAGATTACTCAACAGCAATCCATTAAAAACTTCGTGCATTGTTTAGACGCATACACCTGCCATAAAAAGATCTAACCACACAATTGCGTACATCCGTTAATCAATTCTATATATGCGGCAATGCAATTCATTAATACTATTTTTGTTATATGACTCGTGCGAGTTCGGCGTGACCATCATTGTGTAAACCAGTGAGTTTTCACAGATGCTACCCGTGTCGATGTCAAATGCTAATTGTCGTCATGAAGGGCAGTTCTTTTCTTTCAGTGTGACGTATGTAAACATAATAGATCGAAATAATAGACGTATAATAGACCGAAGGCGCAATTCGTAATAACGCTATAATTGAAATTACCTGTTCTTGTTATAGGATATATAATTAGTTTAGTTTTGCCTCGGAATTTACAAGCGTCTCATTTATTAGTTCCACTCATTGGCGAATATTAAAAAAAAATTATTGAAGTACGCATTGTTCATTTGGAGCTAAATGGATTCCATTTTGTCACATCTGGTGCTTAATATTACATATGATTGATGCATGTCAAATGAAGATTGAAATTGCCACATGCAATTTAGAAAAAAGCAATACTTTAGCCTAAAATATTTTAGACGTTTACACTAGAAAACTTTAAAAGGTGTGAACAAGACGTATAAAACGTATGTGAAAACAAAACAGCAGATTGTCGCATTTTGGAATAATGTGTTGTTGTGTATATTAGTGTTGTTTTTTCTATATTAACATTTACAAGAAGAGGTTTTGGAGACCTCTTTATAAGATAACATAATGGACATCAAATGAAAACAAAAATAATAAAGGAAGATTAAAAAGCATGAATAAAACCTGATTCAATAGTAGTACAAACTGAATTTTCTTATATTAATGTCTCCATTAGTGGATTGTACGTAAAAAAAGATAGTGTTGAACGTAAAACTGATCATTTATGTGGTAATCATGAACATTATCAATGAATTCCTATGGTGTGTGTTTAATCATATACTAGTATTATACAAATACCGTAACCATCGAAGCCGAATTACTGTGCCTGTATAATACACCATGTTTGATACGCTTGGTCAATTAATGATCAGCGTTTTAGCCCAGCGAGTTATTGGCGTCGCACTGAAGTGCGCCGACTAGTATGTAATACGTTTTTTTTCGCTTATGTGAGGAGAAGTTATTTTACGGATCAATGTACATATTTTTGTTGTCAGAATATCTTGCATAGTGGTGATTTTTGTGTAAATTAGTGTAAATAAGTGCCGCATTTGTGCCTATTACATTTACTACAACATTTATTGCCAATAATGCAAAGCTAATTCTTTTAATTAATAACTGATATCAGGGACTGGGCAAAAATAAAAGATCACAGGGACTAGGCAAATACGCGAACCGGTGAAACTTTCTCGTTTTGTATAAAAACAAAATTTCTTTGTTCCACTATCCTAGCAACCACCTAGTTACTATTAAAGGCGCTATAGAGCGCGAAGCGCGCGAGTATTATTAATTGTAATAATGAGTCTTGATAAAGGAAGCAGCCGCCGCTAATCAATGAGGAGCACCATCACAGCACCCAAGTCTCATTACAATCAAGTCCTCCTACAGTTTTTTTAAGAACCACATATAGAAGGCCGCAGGCCTGACCCGTATCTTGCCAGTGGTATGGACCCTTTGGTATGGAACTTTAACCCCGCTCACTATCCAGCGTTTAAACTACCGGGTTTACATTTAAACCGACTATTAATAGCTTATTAATATCTTAGTTAGAAGGTGATTTTTCAAGCGGTTCCGTAGTGTAGTGGTTACACGCTCGCTTCAAATGTGAGAGGCCCAAGGTTTGAGCCCCAGTAGAATCAAATTATTTTATTTGTTTTCTATGTTAACTTTTTGTTTTGATGAAGACATTTTAGTTTAAATAAATATGCTGTTTTATTATAAATATGCTGTTTTATTGTAACCATTTTTTGTTTTTATTATGCCCATGAAATATATGTATGAGAAGGTGGGGGGTTCGTAAACACATTAAAACTTTTACAGTGTTTTCATATCAATGAGTACTCAACTCCTATCGTAAAAGAGCAACGTAAGAATAAGTTCAGAATCATCTCCCCTTGAAGTTGAGAAAAATATGAAATTACGCTTACAAGATGAAGCAGACTTTTTAAAACCTACACAGTTCTGTTCCATTAATGAAAACTGCACATGGATGCCAGTAAAAAAAGGAAACCAATGTAAATAAAATGAACTATGAAATATTTGGGGGTTACAACACAAAATCATAGATAATGGTTATTTGGGGGTTATAACACAACATCATAGATAATGGTTATTTGGGGGTTATAACACAAAATCATAGATAATGGTTATACCAGTATCTGTTTCTATTTTGTTTAAAATAATTGGCCAATATATTAATATTTACAGTAGAAAAAAATCGTTCTATTTAACTTCATTGAGTGCCTTTTACACTGTAATTCCCGACGCCCTTTGATGCTTTGCATCAATTCTTATCTTGTTGCTTCTCAAACTCTTCGTTTGAAGCCCCTGTTGAAAACGTTAATCGGGGCATATTGTGGGACTTTCAAATCACAGCAAGATTATTGCAATTAAACGCTTACAAGAGTAATAAATTGTTAAAGAATTATATGTATCAAGCATGTCATGTTTTTTATAAAAGGTTTGTATTTTTATTGAACATAACATTCCATTCAATAAATTATAACTTGACCACAATTTCCTCTATTTAACCGAAAACGAATATTTAATTTAATAAGCGGAAAAAAGTATTCTTCAAGATGGAAATAAAAGAATCTTAGAAAGTTCTGCTGTTTGCAATCCGAACTTAAATATTAATGGTATACCTGGTTTAAACAAATACAAATTCAAAAATACAAATTCAAAGACATGGTTCGTTAAATACGAAAGAATTCCCTTAAAACTTATTGCCAAAATCCTACCGTACCGTACGGATTCCACTGGTTTGATGTGATATTTTTTTAATATAATATTCATTATATTACATTGTATGACCCAATATTTGCCCCAAACGCAATTTGGGCAAGAGTTCGTTAGACTGTAAGCTGGTTATTTAATTAGTCTTCTTACAAGTCTGGTACACCGGGCTTGTTCTTTTTTTGTTCATTACATAAAAATGTATAATATTTCAAAGTCATTGACGTTTTTTTTCTTGGTTTCATTGAAATAGCAATGAAATGGCCAATTCAAATGTTTGTTCTTCAACCTACTTCTTACATGTGTGTTTGTGCTTCATATACAAAATGACTATGTGTGCGTTGATCTGAGTTAAGATGCCGACAAGATGCCATTTGATTTTCTTACAATTTAGTGGAGGGCGACATCTTGTTTGAAACGGAATACACTTACATAAAATAATGCAAAATCATGTTTGACACAATATTTTTATTTCATTATAGTCGGAAATATTTCCAATTTCCGATACAATCTAAAATGGCCGATTTATGGTCATATTGGACAGAAGTTTGTCCTTCGAATAAATTATTATTTTCTTCAATTAACCTGAATTGCTCACTCGGCATATTCACAAGAAACATTAGTTTGCTTTTATCATCTTCAACATATTTTACCAGCGGGTTTCTTGGTGTTTTTATTTTATTTAGGAAAGTGACAGATTGGCGTTTATCTTAAACACTCGATAAAATAGATTGATCATAATTGATAAAAAGTTACTTGACGAAATCATTTCTGACAGAATTGATTTGGCTAGCAATTATTTTTTAAGAAAATGTCTTCTCGATCGCTTGGTAGATTATCATATAACTGTATACAAGGCATATCAATAAAGGAAAATTTTGTATGACGTATTTGAATACATTTGAATTTGCCAACAGTCGTCCATATTATATAACAGTTTTCTATTTGAATACATATTTTAATAGCATTCAATACATTTTATTTACTATTTTGGCACCAGTTTTGGCATATATGGAACGATATGTCACAGCAAGAATTATATTGCCAACTTTAATTTCAAAATACAACGCTTTAAGTGTAAACATCTTTTATAACAGTGTCAAAGCGGTATGCTGGTATTTAAATCATGTTCATGCTTAGTCCTAGCAATAAATTCTAATACCAGTGAAATGAACATCGACGTAAAATAATATATCAATGTCATATACAATTGTGAAGATGTTTCGTTTGTTTGAAATCATGATAAATATTGAAAATATACGGAATGTTTAATAATTCTTAATTACCTAGTGTATATATCAGCATGAAAACGCATTGATAAATTGAAACGGGCAAACCTTAATAAGGATTTCTTTACTTACATAGATGTGTGAATATTCATAAAATTGGATATGTCATATTCATTATGTTCTTCACTGAGGTAGATAGTATCTGCAATTCTTGTAACAATCTTGTTCATTTTACCCCACCAACTCTCTTACAGAATCAAAATCATGTTACTTTGGTATGAACCAGTAGAAACTTCAAACAGGCGCCATTCGAGAGTTCATATTACTACAAAAGTGATCTTTGTGGGGATGTTTACGGTCAACAGTAACACAATAATTAACGTAGTAGGCAATTATAAAAAAATGCCCATGTAGGTCACTTATTGAATTTAATAAAATTAAACGCTTAAGTCCCTCCCATAAACGCAAAATTAAACCAAGCAGCACATTCATTTGGTTCTTTTTAAAACCAATTATTAAACGTAAGAGAAACATTTCTAGCAACACTTGATTAAACACAATTGCGAATGTGGTCATTGTATTTATTTTTGTCAATGTTGATGTATATCAAGGCGTTTTGCTAATCGCCATATATTCGATACTTAATCATGCATATATCTCTTTTCAGAATATCCTTATTCCGGGCAGCTTGGTACATGAACCATGGAATACGTATTCTAAACCATGTTCCTGATTTTATCTTCCAATAATATGTTTTGCTCGACAGTTAGAATGGAGGGTATGGTTCGTGATGTTATAGTTTAAAATCTCTGCCAATACTGGTTTTAACAAGTAAATCAAATACGACATGCCATTTACTATTTTAGACTTTTAATTTCTGTGTGTATTTATGATTTTTGTAACAAATATAATTCGTTTTGAGGTTTCATTTAGGCATATTCTGTTTTCTTGCGATATGCTTGATGATATTTTTTTTTACTTTAAACATGGTAAGACAAGCTGGTAACTAATTAATCCGTATTTGTGGTTTACATCTACTTACGAAAGCACACTATTAGCATAAAGCGTCACATGCCGTGTTTTCATAAATTATAAGTGAAAGTGTAAGATAAAAAGAGGACTTTGTTTCAATGTACGGGTTCAACTAAATCATGTAATACAAATGTTAAGGAAAAGCTGGTGGAACTGCTTTTCCACAACCTGCTTAGTCTGGGCATCGCTGCTGCCCTCATGGCGATTCTTATTTGGACCCCAGCGGCACTGGTACCATCCTTGGACAGGGGTGTGCTCAAATACTTGAAACTGGTCACTTCTACTAGCTTCTCTCCGTTCATTGTGATGTAAGCACTAATGTTGGTTGTGTTGTTCACCATAACCTTCGACTTCTCTGTGCTGACATCCAATCCGCATGCTCCAGTAATTTCTTAAAGTCTGGTGGTACCACCCATGTGGTGAATGTCATCAGCAAATATCAAGTTGGAAATGGGTCGTCCACCGATGGAGATAGAGGTGCGGTGGTCATGAAGAGTCTCTTGCATTATCTTCCTCCAGAAAAAGGTTGAAAAGGACGGGAGAGGGCAGACAACCCTGACGGATGCCCACTGATGTCATTAAGAAGACCCCCTGCTGTCCGTTGAGAAGTAGTGCGCGGTTGGCATTTCCGTAGAGTTCTTAAATCACTTGCACAAGCCCTTCGTCAATTTTGAATCATGCCATGTCATAAACCATCATGCCACACACAGTTGAAAGCAGCCTTCTTAAAATCAGCGAAGTTGTTGAAGAGCCAACGTTGATGTTGCATGTTTTTCTAAATGATGAGTCAGCAGTTAAAAATATCTGTTCCACCGTGCTACGCCCAGGTCTTTTCACTCGATTAAGAATGATGCGTAGCACGACCTTTCTATGATGACTTATGAGGCTGACGGTGCGGTTATTCTCGCACATTTGGAGGCTGCCCTATTTTGGTAGGGATATGAACACTGACTGGATCTACTCCTTGGGCGTTGTCTTCGCCTCTCATATTTTTGGCAAAGTGTCGTCATTGCCGCAGTTACTCTCCTCCGTCCTTTATCAGCTCGGAAGGGAAGTTGTTCATTCCCGGAGATTTTCCTGCCTTAACACTACACACTTCCTCCTTCACATATGCCTTAAGAATTGACGGACTTTCGTCGTCAGCCTCTGGTCTGGGATCGTTCTGACGGATACATTATTTTGGTTAAAGCGGATAATTGTAAATGTCACTGCAGTTTTTAATCGACCTCTTTAGGACTGCGGCACTTAAAGAGATTATTCCATACTGTTCAATTTAGTACAAGCTCTTATTGTTATTCCAAATTATGCTTCAGGTTGGAAACATGATACAGTGTGTAAATAATAAAAAAATGTTTGAACCCTGTAATATTCGAACAATTACATACATTTATAAATAGTAAACATGTGTCCATATTAATATCCTGAAATGCTGTCCACACTCCCCAAAACGGGAGAAGAAGGCATGATTGATACATTTGTATATGATTGCGTAAGTTACTCATCCCCATCGCATACAATGACAATCCTAACAGAGTGGGTGTGAATATAAAAAGAATCATTTTGCAAACATATCAATAGAATGATCATTAAATTATTTGTTATTCATGGCATACCTTTATCGGCTTTTCAGCTTATACAATACTGATATATAATATCAACCAATCGCAAAGTGTTTGCATAAGGCAGTGTAAAGGAAATCACGGGGTAAACAAAATATCCGTAGTTTGTGTAAACATGCACTTAGGTAATGTTTTGTGGTCTTTCGAAAACAGTTATATAAGTTATTGCTGTATTTTAAAACATACATTACATTGAAATTGTTTTACATGACGTGTGCTACAAAATAACTTTGATACGCTGTAATTGAAGTCACAATTAATGTGAAGTGGTTTTAGGTCACATACGAATTAAATGATTGCAGCGCATTGAACATTATGAATTAATTATCACGTTTTGGTTTGTTAATGATTGCATATTTGCTAAATAATGTATGATTAGTCCACTGTAAGCATCGTGTGCAAGCATTTCGGGCATATCGCACATTTAAATATATTGTATATTGGGGAAAATGCTCTAAAATGTGCAAACGTGCAGAACTGTACGACATATGTGATATTTGCATCGTATAATTAATACGTTACCGCGACATAGTTACAGCATACCAAACTCGTTCTTATGAATGTAAAAGTCGTAGGGAACGAGTTAGTAAGTCGTGGAAACGAATTAGTAAGACGTTTACACGACTTAACAAATCGTTGTTACGACACAGATTACTCGTTTAAACGACTTCGTTACATGTAAACGCGAAATGGTTAAATCGTGGGACGCAAACACTTATTTGTGGTAAAGACATTTTTAATAAATAAAAACTTAGTTTTAAAAGAATAAGGCGAGAATGTGTTACCACAAGTTAGCTACATGTAAGCCATAAATATTTTGAACACTAGTTCATTCATCAATATAGATTCCAGTTTTAATCGAATCGGTCACACAATTGAACAGTCTGTCAAACCAGAAAATATTTACCTGGATTCTGTAGGAAATATATTGCACGTGTACAGCAAGAGTTATGCCCCTTTTTCTTGAAGAATGCAAATATCTTTTTGAAATAAAAACACTTCATTTTCCGTTCAAATGTTTAAGATCTTTAACAGTTTGTGTATTGGCCATCAGGTCATAGATGAAACCAAAAAAGGGCAAAATGTGGGAGCGATTGTTTGTTTGTTTGAAAAAAAATGTTTCACTATTGCGGGGAAAAATCTTTTTTCTATCAATCTTCACCAGGCGTGCACAATTCGAATATATATATATATATATATATATATATATATATATATATATATATATATATATATATATATATATATCTGCATTGGTGAATAAAAGCACATTGAATTATCGAATTGGTTAACTGTAAATATAGACACACAACAGACAGAATTGGCTATAAACGTCTTCTGGTTAATAGGTAAAATCCGACGAGTAGAAACCTATGATCTCGCGCTCGACTTGACACCCTATCATATCTTAATATTGAAATGAACTTTAAAACAACAATTTTGGTCGTAAGTACTATTTGCGTGAAATTAAGAATAATAAAAAATGGTTAAATATATGCTCAATATTAAATTTTATACAGACTTAATTTTTAAAAAGAAACAAATAACCACGTCATCATTTCAATTTTTACACCGACTTTTTTATTGGACAGAGCTAGTCTGTGTGACAAATAGTCTGTTTTTGAAATGGTATCTTTAAACGTACATAATGTAATACCTAGACACTTATGTCTAAGTTGTTATGATTGAACAAACGACCGAGTAGAGGATTAACAAATATATTCAAATCGTAGAATGAGACTTTAGATTTTTAGTTTGAAAGTAAATAACTATGAGTATGATGAAGGTGCGCAGCATCACTGTCACTTGGTTAATTTTGTAAATAACTTTAAAAAAATAATTAAGAGTTTATAGAACTGTTTCCTACTATTATGGTGACTTCAGTTTAAGCTGGTAGGTTTCCGACTTTTAGTGACATATATTTTGAGTCAGTGACCGAGATGACGAATCCGTGATGCTGCGCGCTATTTATAGTGAAGATGCTTTAGGATTCCGAAACTTAGGCGTCTCGACCAAGGAGCACTTAGGAATTCCTTAACCAATGAAAGAAGTTTACAAAGAACCATTTTCCTAAAAAGCATTTCGGAATCCTAAATTAACAAAGTAAGTCAATAATATGATTTATTACATTATAAAAAGCAATTCATATTAAAACACATTAAATTAATACATCATATCAGGCAGTAATGTTCTGCATTTAAAGTCTGTTTAACAGTTCAATATTACAATGAAAAAACGAAACTATACTATGCATAGGCTTTCTACGCGTAACAAAATATTTCCCAAGCATTTGCAACCGGAACATAACTTTACCAAATACAAGAAACAAGTGCATCCTAAGATTAATAATACAAGTGATAATCATTAATTTTGAAGAACAAAAGTTAGGAAAAACAAATTATATTGTGCAATTGAAAATGTAGGTCGTATTCTTACACAGCTCGCTGACAGCGTCATAGTAAACAAACATGGAGCGTATTTTTGGATTGGAATTACGGTGTTGCGATAAACAATGGATTGTTACCAGGTATCTGGAGTTAATAAAACATGTGTAAGTAAATTTAATTGATAATGTCATTCATAACTATTACATATTACAATAATACATGAACTAGTACACTGTTTATAGACACTGTTTCACACTTTGGAAAGACAATCAACTCATCTGATTAAGAGTCTCAAAGTAAGATATAGGCATATTATTCAATGTGTAAAGTAGCCCTTTTTTAGAGTAAGATATTGACATATTATTCAATGCATAAAGTAGCCCTCTTTTAAAGTAAGATATTGGCATATTATTCAATTTGTAAAGTAGCCCTCTTTTGGAGTAAGATATTGACATATTATTCAATGTGTAAAGTAGCCCTCTTTTGGAGTATGATATTGGCTTATTATTCAATGTGTAAAGTAGCCCATTTTGGATTATGATATCGGCATAATATTAAATGTGCGAAGTAGCCGTCTTTTGGAGTATGATATTTGCATATTATTTAATGGGTAAAGTAGCCCTCTTTTGAATTAAGATATTGACATATTATTTAATCTGTAAAGCCTTCTTTTGGAGTAAGATATTGGCATATTATTTAATGTGTAAAGTAGCCCTCTTTTGGAGTAAGATATTGCATATCATTTAGTACTTTAAGTAGCCCTCTTTTGGAGCAAGTATTGGCATATTATTCAATGTGTAAAGTAACCGTCTTTTGGAGTAAGATATCGGCACATTATTTAATGTGTAAAGTAGCCCTCTTTTGGAGTAAGATATTGCATATCATTTGGTACTTAAAGTAGCCCTCTTTTGGAGCAAGTATTGGCATATTATTCAATGTGTAAAGTAACCGTCTGTTGGAGTAAGATATTGACATAATATTAAATGTGTAAAGTAGCCTCTTTTGGAATATGATATTGGCATATTATTCAATGTGTAAAGTAGCCCTCTTTTGGAGAATGATATTGGCATATTATTTTATGTGTAGAGTAGCCCTCTTTTGGAAGAAGATTTTGACATATTATTTAATGTGTAGAGTAGCCCTCTTATGGAGTAAGATATTTGCATATTATTTAAAATGCAAAGTAATCCTCTTTAGGAGTGAGATATTGGCATATTATTTAATGTGTAAAGTTGACGTGTGTGAAGCTAGCTAATTTAGCCTATTAAGCCTATTTAGCCTATTGAGCCGGTAAAGTACATAGGTTGGCACATACATCCTTTTTAGACCATTTAGCCTATTAAGCTGAAATTTTAAGGTTATTAAGCATATTTAGCAAGTTTGGTACATATTTTCATAATATATTATATGATTGTGCATTATTCCCATGGCGAGTGGGTATGCACCTTTAAGGGCCCATTTCGGACAAACAAGAGCTATCCCCCGGAAGCGACCTAGTGCACGCTGAACTCCCGTCGGCTGCCTGTTGGGCAGATCTAGTATCGGCCCGGGGTTTTAATTAGGGTCGGCGTCGCCTACAGCCTATTTGGCGTATTATGCTCTATTTACATGGCGAGTGGGTATGCACATTTAAGGGCCCATTTCGGACAAAAAAGAGTTATCCCCCGGAAGCGACCTAGTGCACGCTGAACTCCCGTCGGTTGCCTGTCTGGCAGATCTAGTTTCGGCATGGGGTTTTAATTAGGGTCGGCGTCGCCTACAGCCTACTTAGCGTATTATGCTCTATTAACATGTCGAGTGGGTATACACCTTTAATAGCCCATTTCAGACAAACAAGAGTTATCCCCGGAAGCGACCTAGTGCACGCTGAACTCCCATCGGCTGCCTGTCGGGCTGATCTAGTTTCGGCCCGGGGTTTTAACTAGGGTCGGCGTCACCTACAGCCTAATGAGCGTATTATGCTCTATTTACATGGCGAGTGGGTATGCACCTATAAGGGCCAATTTAGGACAAACAAGAGTTATCCCCCGTAATCGACTTAGTGCACACTTAACTCCCGTAGGCTGCCTGTTAGGCTGATCTAGTTTTGGCCCGGGATTTTAATTAGGGTCGGCGTCACCTACAGCCTATTTAGCGTTTTATGCTCTATTTACATGGCGAGTGGGTATGCACCTTTAAGGGCACATTTCGGACAAACAAGAGTTATCCCCCGGAAGCGACATAGTGCACGCTGTCTACGTATGTACTAAACTAACTAAATAGGCCGTTAAATAGGCTAAAAAGGATGCATGTGTCTATGTCTGTACTTAACTTGCTAAATAGGCTGTTAAATAGGCTAAATAGGCTAAATAGGATGTATGTATCTACGTATGTACTAAACTTGTTAAATAGGCTAAATAGGCTGTTAAATAGGCTAAGTATGCTAAATATGATGTATGTGTCTACGTATGTACTAAACTTGTTAAATAGGCTAAATAGGCTGTTAAATAGGCTAAATATAATGTATGTGTCTACGTTTGTACTAAACTTGCTAAATAGGCTAATAAGGCTGTTAAAAAGGCTTAATAGGCTAAAGAGAATGTATGTGTCTTTGTGTGTACTTAACTTGCTAAATAGCCTGTTAAATATGCTCAATAGGCTAAATAGGATGTATGTGTCTATGTATGCACTTAACTTGCTCAATAGGCTAAATAGGCTGTTTAATAGGCTAAACAGGCTAAATAGGATATATGTGTCTACGTATGTACTAAACTTGCCAGAAAGGCTGTTAAATACGCTAAATGGGCTTAATAGGATGTATGTTTAACCGATGTAATAAACTTTCTGAATATGCTAAATAGGCTTAAAAGGCTGTTAAACAGGCTAAAGGTTACATAGGATGTATGTTTCAACCTATGTACTAATAGGCTAAATAGGCTAACTTCACACACGTGTAAAGTTGCCGTCTTTTGGAGTAAGATATTGACATATTATTCAATGTGTAAAGTAACCCTCTTTTGGAGTAAGATATCGGCATAATATTCAAATGTGTAAAGTAGCCCTAGTAAGATATTGGCATATTATTCAATGTGTAAAGTAGCCCTCGTTATAAACAACACGGAGGCAATTTTCATTACGCAATGGGAATTGTTTATAATTTATCTTTATCATTAATAAAACCACATGTATTGCTCCATTTCAGAGGATTTTATTTCAGACCAATTTTACCAAAAAACAACAACAACAGACAACATCATTTATTTTATAAATGGCAACACAATAACAAATCCTATCATGATATAATATATATATATATATATAATATATATATATATATATATATATATATATATATATATATATATATATATATATATATCTTTGAATAATCGACTGCACATATGTTTCTCCCTGTATATATTTATTTATTTATTTATTTATTAAATTATTTATTTATAGTTATATTTAATTATTTATTTATATATTTATTTATATATATTTATTTTAAATGATATTTTTTATCATTTTACATATGCGAAACTCAATACATTTTATTTTAGAACAAGCTTAACAGTACAGTTTTTCCCGTAATTTACTGCTGAAACGTAACGCAGGCTTTGAGTCGAAAATCGTCTGCTAACTAACAAAGGTGAAAAGACTTGTTCACAAATTTTCATATTTTTGAAAAACATGTCCTTAAATTACGTTGCTAACTTAATTGTAATATTTGGATGTTTAATAAATAAAAAAAAACATAGGAAAAAGATCAAAGTAAAAAAATATACATGCGCTGAAGTTAAAATCCGAGACCCAAAGAAGTGAAAGCTGACGCGCTATTGCTGCACCACGAGGACATTTACAATGGATGGTAGTTTTAACGCCGTAACGGTGATGTATGTTTTTTCTTTCATTATCGATGTTACCTTACAAACACTCAATTATTTTTTCGATCAATTACTATCAATAAATTAATATATATTCTTTAAAAAAAATCTAAGTCATTAGTGTTGTTTTGCTTGTTTAAAACGCATTTGATGATTTTGTACGAAATCATCCGATCATCAACGTAATTTGGCTGAAGCAGTGTATGATTTACTGATGACCTCAATTGTTTGTCAATTACGTCTCATTTTTATTTGATGGTCAGCGATGTTGCGCGTAATTTCGTGAAAACTTTATTATCAATATAACATGAAATTACTAGGGTTATGTAAAATAGTGCTATGCTACAGCACTGTATATGTTTGCAGCTAAATTTGAAAACCTGCGCATACTACACACAAACAAAGGAGCCGGTCACTGGTAAAAACCGAGCGTAATGCATGTGCGCAAGATTACCCAGTGCAGTCCGCGCATGATTATCAGCCTCAGGGACGACACGTTCCGCCTAGAATAGTGTTTTTCTTTTTCCTTTCAATGCAAAGTTTCATGAAAACTCAAATTTTCGTGCGTGATAAGCCGGTGCGGACTACACAAGCTGTTTTGCGAAGAAACGTTTCACTAATACCTTTCAAATTTCATTTCACGCCAAATTGCCGAGTTTTCCGACATATATATTCACACTCAAGTGTATTATATATGCCACCCGCCGTTTTATTTTCTATTACCGATTGACAATTAAGATATACATGGTTAAAAACGCACACTTTCAAAAACCTACATGCTATATGTTCGCGTTGGTTGCAAAAAACTAGTAGTATTATATTCACGATTGCCAATATACACATCTTCACAACATATAATCGATACACATCTTCACAACATATAATCCATGAAACAACACTATTTCACTGGTTACAGTGTCACATTAATATTGAATAAGTATAGATTATTAAAATAAAACGATTTCAGTGACACTATTTGAAAATAAAACATTATAAAACATGTTAAGCCTAATATTGTCTGAAAATAACTATGATATAATTGATTAAAATAACAACACGAATGCTTTAAATAATTTTCTAATAGGAAATCTGTAACGCAGTATAGCCCATTGAAATGCATTCAATTTTGATACCCGTGATATTTTCAACGTTTCAACGTATACAATGAGCGTTAATTTTACTGAAACGCTAAATTTGATAACTACAATAAAATTATAATGATGTCTGCATTAACTGCGGAACAAATTTTTACACCAAAATTTAAAAAATAGGTCAGGTTGAATATACAAACAAGGCGAATCAATATACTCAAACAAACTCACAACAATTATGTTTTTACTATTTTCATTTCTGTCTACGGTATATAAAGTAGGAAACCACAGTAAAGAATCGTGTTTTAAAGACGTTGCTTTTAATCACAATTCTATCTTTTAGCTACTATATGTGTTGTGAAGCACTTGTTATGTACGTAGCGGAACTTGATGACTGCATGTGCTCGAAATCCTCGGTCATCTCAGTGGCGGAACTAGTTCTCTGCATGTGCTCGAGGGCCTCGGCCATCTCTGAGGCGGAACGAGTTGACTTCATGTGTTCGGACGCCTCGGTCATCATTGTGGCGGAACGAGTTGACTTCATGTGCTCGGAAGCCTCGGTCATCTCCGTGGCGGAACGAGTTGACTTCTGTGTGGACGCAGAGTAGGACTTTTTGCAGATCAAACTTGCAACACGTTTGTTGATCACGAATGAAAACATAATCAAAATCCCTTGACTTGCGTTGAACAGTGTAAAAAGAAAACCAAACAGCTCTACGTCGGTAAGCTCATAAACGATTCCAAATATCCACGTCAGACCAGTGATTGTCGACAGCTTCACGAATATTTTTAGATTATTTCTCTCGCGAGATTTGCTCTCGCCCATTTCAGGGAGACGCATAATTTTCACGATCACGGAAATGTACATGACCAAATTAACAACCATCACTACAGAAATCGGTATAGCAACAAAGAACAGTATACTCTGAGGATTGGTGAGGTAACAAGGACGACCACCATAGCCAAGCGTGTTCTCCGTTAGCATTGATACTAATACTTGAGAAGCAGTCAGAACACTTGCCAAACATTCCGCAACAGCTACATATCTTAAGTGTGTTCTGTATGAACTTTGGGCATTCTTGTTAAAGCTTGTCACACTGGTTAATGTTCGCATCATGTGGAACGTGCATATGAACATCCAACAGAATCCAGAGAGCAAAGTGAAATGCAGAAAAAGCCCGAGTGTTTTACAAAGCCATTCGATATCAACAATTACAAAATTGTTAGCAAACAACAACGAACTGGACATAAGTAACCGTGTCGATAGTGACATTATATTTAAGCCAGGTAGTGTTCGAAGATTTGGTAGTTTCAAATAAACAGTTAGAATGACTATCAGCGAGGCTATTGATATTAATAAGCATATTACAGAGATATAGCCATATACCGTGCTGTTTTTCGAAGGACTTGATGACGCTTTAGTAAAATATTGCGATAGTTTTTCTACGTAATCTTCCCAGCAAACTGATATATTACCACTCAACATGCGGATATACGAGTCAAAAGTAACAACATTCTTACCAATGGTGACCTTAGTAGTAGTCAGTAATGATTCACCTTGAACGGGTGTATGCTCAGATACATCGTTTGCGGTAATTGTTATACGCGAACAAAATGGTAAAGGTGTAAAACTTATACTGCTATAACAACCATGTCCGGATCTTGGATTCAACGGCAATATGGCATTTCCACTCGATGCATCATTAAGCGAGTATTTGAACGCATCTTTAATTCCGGAGCTATTCAGTCTGTTTTCAATCTCCGTTAATGTAGCTGTTGCCAAATATTGATTGATGCTTAGCGCGAACCATCTCGGATCAAAGGATATGAATTCCATTTTATAATGTCCAAATAAATGATTTTTAAATACACTGGCACAATCCTGAATTAATGCCGTCACATTGTGGACGTTAGTAACATAGAAATAAATGTCCAAGAGAAAGGCTTCAATATTTTCATTAAATGTACCATCTGAAAGAATATCTCCTACCGATGGCATAACCGGTTTTTTCAACTTAAGGAATGATCGACTTCCACAGAACGTAATACTGTGTTCAGAAAAGAGGGCTTGGGCTCGAATTAAGTCCGACACAGCCATTTCCGCTAAGAAGGTCAGTTCATCTGACACCATTCTCGTTGTTTTGGTTGGAACCATTTGAAGTTGTACATTTAATGTATGGACATACTCAGGGTGCGTGATCGTGTCATTTATAACGGGAGTACATCGACTGAAATCCGTCTTTGACACAACATAACCGTTTGCGCACGACAGCTGGCGACAAATGTTCTGAAAATAATTGCTTATTATTCAATATGTATTTATTTATTTATTTATTTATTTATTTAATGCATTTATAAATGTTTGACTTCCTTATACTACTAATATTATAAGTATTGAACTTGCTTGCATATGTTAAATCAATAAATTAGCCATTTTTTCATCTAGTGATTTATAAATGTTTATAATGTATACCGTATAAGGATCAAGCACGGCATCAAAACCACATGATTCGTCAAATAACGACTTATCGGCTATGTATTCTGTGTTCAAACCTTCCTTTCTTTTAAAGTCAAGAACAACAGTGAATGGTAAGAACGGGGGTGCTGGACTATATATCTCGATCTTACATGTTTCTTTCACTTCAGATTCGATATGTCCGTTGCACATAAAGCAGTGTACGTTTTTGTATTGGTCATTAAAAAGCGACGTGTATGAAAGGCACGCTATTTCGGTGAAACTGTCGTAGTTACGCCATTTCCCAGTCATGTTGCATTTGTTTGTTATCATTTCGCAAGTTTCGGGATATAGTTCCGTGTTGTAAGTACTTTGGAAAAAGACGTTGCAATAAGGATGGTCGGTTAGAAAACCCGGGATGTCATTTGGACTCTCCAAAATATCATCTACGTGTCTTTTACAATTTAAAATAGGTCGCCACATTAACAGACGACTTACATCAGCGTAGTTGCATATTGCACAGTACATGTTCTTGAATGTTACAGTGTTGTCTTGAAACGATGTCAAGGGCATTAACATAGCAAACGAATCATCGAAGTTGAATTCATGATAGTCCTTTTCGCATTTCTGGCGCGTTTCTTGTTCGTTGATAAAATCCATAGAACAGTGGGATACCATCTTATACGGCGTTTTATAGTTGTGGCTTCTACGTGTATACGGACGAAACTGGGGGTAAATACACTCAATTGGATCGTGCTTCATACGAAATAATTCCGGCTCCGAGAAGGATGATACTAGATAATCGGGACAACACTCGTTTCCACACTCTTGTTCACACCTACATGTTCTGCAGCAAGGGATGTCGTTCCAATAGAAAGTCCGATTAGTAGAGGCATTAGCTGTGCGGTAACACTGGTCTGTGAACGGGCATAGACGACCAAAGTCCTCCACTAGAGTCGTAATAAAACGATTATTTTCATCGGGATATCTGCCGTTTGAAAATGTCGACTCAGCAAAGACATGTGAGCACAGTAGCATGAATCCATTGACTAGAAGTATACAGTTAAAATCCTTTCTTGCGAACTCCATGTTCGTCCTATCTTCGGGTCATGATGAGGCGTTGATCTGACGGTCCAACACAAAATGCGCATATATTTATGAAAATGACTATCAGCAACTACACGCGTCATTAATGATAGTGTAAACTAAATTTGAACTTCGAGTCTGTCCTCCCAAGTGTGTCGTTTAACGGAATATTAGTGAATTGTCAATCAACCTTTCAGTTCAACGCGGTTTCTGATCGCAATCATCACTTTTACTAATTGGACATCCATTAGTTTGTCTAAATGTGGAATTATGTGATGACACGCATGGTGGCTATCAATTAACTAAACGGTCCTTGGCGACTAAACGCAAAGCCGTGGTCACAGACAGAGAACAATATGTAAATATATATTTATTAATTATATTCCAATAGGAATGTGTGATCATGATTAGTTCTAGTATGGTAAATAAAATTGATATCGATTGTGAGGGTACAGGACAATAGCCGCTTGTAATTACATTATTGGACTTTGGTCCCTGAGACCGTCATATTAAATATTGTTTGTAGTTCTGTAGTTGTATGATTTTCTATGGAATTTTTCACAGATCATTCACATCATGAAACCGTTGATAATACATACCTATATTGTGAAGGTTCTAAATAAGTAACAAAAGAAGATTCAAACCATCTTTAGTCAAAAAAGGCTCAGAACCCTATAACTGTAAACATATATTTTAGTATATTTGTAGTGAAGTGTGCTTTATTGATTTCAGTGCGTATACCAGAACAAAGAGATTTAGTGTTATTATTTTATTTATTTTTTTGTTACATGTTGTTGTTTTTGTTTTTGCTGTTGTTTTTTATTTAATGTTATGGTGTGTTGCTGCAGTTTTGCTGATTTTTTTCCATCAAATAGATTTTGTCCAAAATTTATATTTAAGATATATATATACAAATACTATATGAAAAATGAAATAAAAAAATAGGGTCACCGGCTTTGTTTTGATTTTATTCACCATTAAATAACATGTACCTTTTCAATAAAACTAAAAAGTCTATAACTGCGTAAAATTGATTAATAACATATGATATTGGCAACATGAAAATATTATATAGGCTAAGATACATCATATACCATTTAATTAAACCACACACTTAGTCAGATGAATATACACGTTGACCCCCAAAAAATTGCTACAAAAGGTATTTTGACTGATCCTGGTAGGGTAGAAGGTTCATATTAACATATCAAAAGTTTACCGAAATCCGACTTCCGGAAAGTTTTTTTTCAAGATGGCCACCAAGATGGCCGCCAGAACCTATTTATGATCATAACTATGTAACTATCCACTCAAATTTTTTTATTTTGGTGTCTTTACCTAGGTTTCGGGGGTCGAAGAACACTTTAAGATCACCAGACATAGTATAAATTTATTATTTTACAAAGAAATCTTACACATGACATCCAAAAAAAGGCACCACCATAATAAGAAGGACCGCAATGTACATATCGTTTGACTCAAAGGTGATGATTTTTTATGTCAAACACCATAGCTTTGGAGACAAAAAAAACACTTGGATTGAATTGATGATATAATTAGGCAGTTGAGTAATCATGAAAAACAATTAATGACAATGTCCGTGTCGTCCTCCTCTTCTTCAGTACAGACCTCATGTGCATTGTTTGGATTGTCACAGTTTTCAGTTTGGCAAGGGCCACATACAGCAGTGCAGTGTAGGGGAGTCCATAGCGTCGCAGCTGCATCGAGCGGATTTACATCCTACAGAACAGTTGCAATGTATGATTTTCAATAGTTCGTCAGGTGCAGGATTGTTTAAGGTCATGATTGGAATTAATTTGTCGTTTTCCTGTTTCCATCCCCATTCAGTAGGTTTCAATATTATTCGCTATACCCATCCACACCATGATTTGATAATATACGCGTTGGCTATGACATACTGTTGCATGTGATGTTGGGGGTAGTCACTCAGGAGTGACAAATGTTTCGGCACTAGCCACTTTCTTTGTGAAAATGTTATGACGCAGTGATTCTAAGGAATCATTGTAATTTCCACCAAACAGTTCCACCATCAAGCCTTTTCCAAGATTTGATATTTCCTATTGAAACTTGTTTGGAAGGAGGAATGAACTAGCGCATAACTTCATGATTGGAACAGGTTTTATTAATTGACGATAGGCTGACTTTTTACCAATGCCGAAAATCCTTGAAGTTGAATCACAGCCTGTGTAAGCATGAACAAAGAGCAACTCATTGCATACTTCGCCTCCTAAAAGTTATTTCAAAAGATTAATATTATACACTTTGTGTTCCTTTGACTGTTTGTTTATATAAGAATGGAAGTAGATGGTCTTGTGGTACCTTTTAGAGTAATGCAGTAGCAGGATTAACAAATCTGTATCCGCGCGGAATAACGTTGTGATGCTATGACGGGATCGTTCCACTGTTGCTTTAACACTATCTACGTCTGCATCCCCTCGTGAAACAACGACATTACACCCCCTAATAGTCAGAGCTGTGCTGATCAGAGCAATCATGCCTGCCTTGTTTTTGTCACGGGATAAAAAATCCTCCTTTTTGCATGAACATTCTGTTTCTTTAGTGAAACTCACAATAGGGTTCACGTTTTTTCCTCATCCTGGTGGGTGTTGTCTTTGATAGAAGGACCGTCTTCGTAACCATCGAACGACACTGTCGCTTGTCCGTAATGCCTTACAGTAAAATATGCATAAGACTCGGCTATTGCGTTATATGTGTCGCCTTTTTTCCATGGTAAACGATGAAGTAAGGAGCCACCATCAAGCACGTAACACTCTGTTTCAGGAATACAGTTCATCACAGCCTCACTGGATGCGTTTTCAGCATGATCTCTAATTGCCTGAATGATCTGAGGCTTGTCTGCTTTGCGACGTATGTTCTTGGCTTCAAAGAGGGCGGGAGGATGGGGGCTTAGTTCATACGAAAATACGTACGTCTTCAGGATTTTGTGCCTCCATAGCTCAGTGGATAAGGCGCTTGCTGAAATCCAGAGGTCGCGGGTTCGATCCCGGGTCGGGGCACATACATGCCAGTCATGTTTCAGCGGAATGCTGACTGACAAATAAAGGCTTAGCTCGGCATTAAGACGTGTTTGTTTGTTTGTTTGTTTGTTTCAAGGGAAAAATCTCCAGATTTTAACACTACAAGAAAAACGCTGGAACAGAAGGGCAGGATCAATAGCACGGTCGTCAGCAATCTTAACAGCGGAGCTATTCCAAAGAGTTTTGGCTCTATCTTTTCTCTTAAATTTGTAAGCAAAGGCAGACTTTCCTTTGATATCTCTTATGATCTTGTTCCCAACCTCCTGAAATGCATGCACATTCACATCTGACCCAGCCACTATCCCATTGACAATATTTCTCAGAGTAGGATCAGCTGTGAAGGATGAGCAGGTTGTAATCTTGGTATACATTTTCTCGAGATCAGAAGCATCTCTTTTGATGCGCGCCTCAGTAGACCCTTTGTGTTGTGGACGTGTAGTATAGGCCAGGTCTGTGAAATCCTGCATTGTACTATTGTACTCAGATGTTACAGGTGCAGATAGGGTCCAAAGGTTTTGCATTTCCAGGGTCATCCCACTGCCGCGAGTTAGACAACCTGCGCTCTTAAGAGACCTCATCAATGTTTGCTCAATGACAAAATCACTGCTAAGCCCAGCCCAGCATTGATTGCTCCTACGAGCAACATGAAAACCATCAACAAATTGTTTATCAACTTCTGGATGCGTTTTCTCTATGCTGCTCATTTGCTGAAGATAGTAATAAGCAGATCGCAGATAATTGAAGTGCCCAGCTGCAGCAAAGACGGATAGACAATCGGATACTACCTGCAAATGCATCAGCCAACACCCAGGACGATCCGCCTTGATCAACATCCTTGCTATGCTGACCATAAGCTGATAATTAAGCCATGATTGGCTTGTCTTTGATGTTTGGGCAAGTTCGTGTTTCTTCTTTTCTATAGCCGTCTTGAGTTTCATCAAAATCTCAGAACATGTAGCATCTTCTAGCGTCGTTTCGCCCCTAAGAAGGGAAGAGTACAACTCCTCGGCCTGATTCAGAATAATCGGAATCTCGGGATCTTCCTGGGCCATTTCGGATATAAGCTGGCTGTGAAGGCACTTGACAACAAGAAAATGGCCCCGCAAAGCCATCTGGACAGCCTTCCCTGCCATAATGTGCACAATTTCATTTTCCCCATAGACAGTCTCACGCATGTTTTTGAGACCAGTTCCTTCCATGAGGGATCCTATGGCCCCTAGCAAGTTCATGAGTGTATGAAAACACCCCAACATCAGAACAAAGTTTTTAAAGGGGCCTTTTCACAGATTTTGGCATTTTTTTAACTTATTCATTAAATGCTATATATTGATAAATGTAAACATTGGATCATAAAAGCTCCAGTAAAAAATCAAGAAAAAAAATTAAAAAGGGAAAAGAACATTGCCCGGAGCAGGTTTCGAACCAGTGACCCCTGGAGTCCTGCCAGAGTCCTGAAGTAAAAACGCTTTAGCCTACTGAGCTATTCCGCCGAGTACACATTCGTGACGTATTTTATACCTTATATAAGCAATCTTCGTAGTTTCACAAAATTTAACGACACAAACAGAACTCTCCAAATTATTCAATCGTTTCGCGTTTCAACGCTTTATAATTTTAAGGTTTTAAAATCGTCAAAAGATGCATATAATGGCTATATTAGAGCATTGTTAATGTTCAGTTATACTGTTTCCTCACAAATATCATAACTAAAACGAAAACTTACGGATCTGAAACAACTTTTTTCAATTTTGTCAATTTACCAAAGCGTGAAAAGATCCCTTTAAGACAACTAACTGTGTGGCGCATCAGCGTTTATTTCGGCAGCCTTACAATACAAGGGTTGGTCAAACGTTACAATTGCAGGAATGTTGTGCTTTATTGCAAGGTTGCAAACAAAGTCTAATGATGACAGAATGCACGATTTGTCCAAAATCTTGTTTGGATGTGCTCGCACTCATTAATAAATCATTTATGGAAAATTAGACAATAATAACTTCTGTAATGCTCTGATTTAGAATGCTGTAATGTACACAGAATGGGTCCAATATACTGGCATTGTTGACACATCCTTTTTTTAAAAAAAAAACAAACAAGTATTAGACAGTGTTTAGCAAACGCAGGTCTGATATGTTTGTACAATGGTGGTCTGTATTTATATTTTGTTGTTTATGATGCGAGAGCTTCAGTATTGGAATATTAAAAACAAGGTTTTACTGGGTATTAATATTTAAAACAAAACATGAAAAACTATTTATAATTGCGAAAATAATAATACACAGTTGCGTTAATAATTATGCACTTGCGGTCATTGTGTTAGAGGTCATTTTGCCACTATGTTGTATTTGTCTGTCTCGTTATAGACTTACATATTTTTGTATTATCTAAATGTGTTATTTGACCCCCTAAACCTAAGTATAGACACCAAAGTAATGCAATTTGAGTGAATAGTCATACAGTTATCATCATTAATAGGTTTTGGCGGCCATCTTTGACGCCAACTTAAAAAAAAAACATTTTCCGGTGGTTCAATTTTGGTAAACTTTTGATATGTTATAAAGGGCATTCTAACCTATCAGAATCAGTTAAAATACTTTTTGTAGCAATTTTTGGTTGGTTTGTTGTTGTTGTTTTTTTCATATAATAATCCGACTAACTACCAATAAAATCGAGTACACAAGTTAAATTTTAAGAAATTTATTTTTTATAATTTTTATGTCGCCCCAAAAAAACGTCATTTTTTTTACTATTGTAACCACATAAATATAATTTATTTATTTTTCTGTCAAATAGAATTCTGCGAAACTGCTCAAATATGCTCATCTACGTATTGTCATCATAAATTACAAATGAAAAAAGGGGGTCACCGCACTTTTAACAGAGATTTTTTGTTTTAACTATACGTGAAATTTCGTAAAATACAGCAATTAGGCAAAACCCAAGTACATAGATTGATAGAAATATGCATAACCATTAGAAAGTGTTTACAATCTTAACTGGGATCACAATAGGTTACCAAATGGCATTAATAAAAAACAATATTTAATCACAAACATAAAACCATACAGTACCAAACTCGACCTTAATCATTAATAACTTAAATGTACTTGTTCACAGATTTCGGCATGTTTTGAAGTTCGTTATTAAATGATTTAAATTGATAAATGTAAACAAGAGGACTAAAGGTCTCCAGTATAAAACAAGAATGAAATTAAAGGAAGAAAAAAAAACTATAAACAAGTAAACCCCACCTGGGATCAAACCACTTAAAATTGTATTATGAACAAAATCGGTCATTTCTAATGATACTGAAAACAAAAAATTGAGTTGTGATAGTAGCATCATCGGTGTTGCTATAAATATATCCTCGGTTAAATAAACTGCCGCAACACCCCTTAAAGCTATGCTATCTGCTTTACCATAAAGTTTCTAGTCATGTCGACACTACACTAACGGTTTGCGGAGGGGAACGCCGACTAGCTGGGATGGACGCTTGAGTACGACGGCTACCGGATTTCGATTGCGTTGAAGGCCAGGACGAGATTATCTCGATAAAGACTTTTAAGAAAGATTGTGTGAATACCCGCTGAATACACAAACTCGTCACAGTGATATTCACCATGAACCCGCAGTTTGGTAGACTACTGTGGGCTGCATGTGCTTTCATATACATGTCATCGGTTGTGTGTTACTAATGACTCATTATCAAAACGCAGATAACCTAGAAAGAATGTTGAGGACAAAATGAAAATCAGTATAAATTTGAAAAAGTGTTCTAGATTTACGAGAATGCTCACGACCAAAGTCCTCCACTAGAGTCGTAATAAAACGATTATTTTTATCGGGATATCTGCCGTTTGAAAATGTCGACTCAGCAAAGACATGTGAGCATAGTAGCATGAAACCACTGACTAGAAGTATACAGTTAAAATCCTTTCTTGCGAACTCCATGTTCGTCCTATCTTCGGGTCATGATGAGGCGTTGATCTGATGGTCCAACACAACATGCGCATATATTTATGATGACTATCAGCAACTAAACGCGTCATTTATGAATGTGTAAACTTAATTTGAACTTCGATTCTGTCCTCGCAAGTGTGTCGTTTAACGGAATATTAGTGAATTGTCAATCAACCTTTCAGTTCAACGCGGTTTCTGATCGCAATCATTACTTTTACAAATTGGACATATATTTTTTGTCTAAATGCTGAATTATGTGATGACACGCATGGTGGCTATCAACCAACTAAACGGTCCTTGGCGACTAGACGCAAAGCCGTGGTCGCAGACAGAGAACAATATGTAAATATCTATTTATTAATTGTATTCCAATAGGGATGCGTGATCATGATTAGTTCTATTATGGTAAATAAAATTGATATCGATTGTGGGGGTACAGGACAATAGCCGCTTTTAATTACATTATCAAACTTTGGTTCCTGAGACCGTCATATTAAATATTGTATGGCTAATTTGTGTATCTATAAATAGTTCTTTTAGTTCTGTAGTTGTATGATTTCTATGGAATTTTTCACAGATTATTCACATCATGAAAAAGTAAGAAAAGAAGATTTTAACCATCTTTAGTCAAACATGGCTGAGATTCCTATAACTTTATACATATATTTTATTATATTTGAAGTGAATGTGCTTAATTGATTTCAGTGCGTATACCAGAACAAATAGATTAGTGTTATTATTTTATTTGTTTTTATGTTACAAGTTGTTGTTGTTGTCTTTGCTGTTGTTTTTTATTTTATCACGGTACCTGGGATAGACGCCGGATTTCGATTGCGTTGGAAGCCAGGCCGAAATTATCTCGAGAAAGACTTGTGAGAAAGATTTGTGAATACCCGCTGAGTACACAAACTCGTCACAATGATATTCCCCATAAAACCGCAGTTTGGTAGACTACTGTGGGCAGCATGCAAACACCACTTTGTGCTTTGTTGCTTTCTTGTTTTGACTGTTTTCCAATCCTGGTCAATTTATCTGCATGTGCTTGCATATACATGTTATCGGTTGTGTGTTACTAATGACTTATTATCAAAACGTAGTTAACCCAGAAAGAATGTTGATGACAAAATAAAGATCAGTATAAATTTGAAGAAATGTTCTAAATTTACGAGAATTCTCGCAATTGATTGGTTGAGTGAGGATTAAAAGATCTTCAATGTCAAATCGCGCACTACTAAACAAATCACCAATAATTAGACATCATACTTTCCAACTATATGCATACATGTATTATAGAAGTATAATTTATACATAGAAGTTGTTCAAATTACTTTATAAATCGTTATACCATGACCAACTGATATATAAAATATGGAGCTGATTATTTTCGGGGTGTCGAATGTTGCATGTAGCCTGTGGTGTTATAAGTAGGCCACGCCAACGCAGTCGCAAATCGCATCACTTTGGATTATAGGCTTTTGCAAACAGACTTAAACATTCTTCGGACTTTTGGTTTTAACTATTTATAAATATGGTTACTATGTTGTGTTTTCATTTCGTCTAGAAGATAAATTTGTTGGTGTTACAACCAGGTGTATTATGTGCCGATATACATTTATAGAGAACGAGAACAATCCGTTTGCAGCACGCACCCTCTTTCTTAAAAACTAGTTCACGTTCCATCTTAATAAAGTCTTGCAAAAGTATCACTTTCATTTCGTGCATTTGACTGCATTGGCCTGTGCGCACGTTCATCTATACAGAAATGCACACAAAAGCAGTTTTGTAATACTAAACGTTATTAAGCTTCGCAAAAAACAAAAAGCATACTATCAGTGTATCAATGTAACTAGTATATATTCTATTTATTATATATTACCAAAACTGCGACTAGCTCGTTAAAAACCAGTTGAAACCCGACTAAGGCGGTGAATTAAGTTTTATTAGTTGTGTGTGTGTGTTGCGTGATTTTGTGCCGTGTTTATTACGTTTCGCTCATGCAAATATCTGCTTAAAAAATTTGTGGCGATCTCCGATCCACACCACACCAAAATGTGAACGACAGTTTTCAAGCAATGCCTTTTAAAGGTTCTATTTCTAGTGAGCTTGATGACCACTTCCGCTTCAGCACGTGAACCGGATTGCTCGAGGTTTCATTATAAGGAAAAACTTCTTGAAAAAATTATCCGTATGGAGATTCACGTTGAAACCGTTGACAAACACCTTAATCAGTGTTTGGACGAGAATTGACGACGGGAAAAACAAATACAAGGTTAAGCAAATATAATTGTATTTAATGGGCATTTTCACGGACATTTTGTTTAATAATGGTCGCATGTGTAGCGTTTCTATTTCAGAAATCAGAGATTTATTTTTGATCGGGGAATATAACACAATGATTCAATGCAATATCTTCAAAATTAAAATTATTTCACATAATGGCATTTTTATTCAAAGTATGGATTTGTTTTAGATCATAGACTAAAGAAGACGCCTTAACCTAGCCTGTTTATCCAATGTAAATAATGTATACGTCTGATTATAATATTATTTAATTTTATTTCATTCGAGCGACAAAACATGTAAATGTTGGCCTTAAGCGTGGCATTATGTTTTTCCTTTTGCTTTCAGAATTGAGAGAAAAGATTCAAGAACTTGCTCAAAATATTTCCCCAGTCTAACAAACAACATGGTACTTCCGGCTCTACTTATGTTCGCTGGAGTCGACGTTCATGTCCCTCCTCCAGCACAATTGTGTACGAAGGCATCGTGACCGGAAGTAATGCTGGTCATCACGGAAGTGGCGCCAATTGCATTTGCCTGCCCAGCGAGCCTTTGTGGGGAACGCATGACGATACGGTTTTAAACATGGCACTTTTTTACGGTGTATAATACGTAACGAGCGATTCCCCAGTGTTTCAACATCTTCACTATCACGAGGTCCCGTGCGTCGTATGCAACGTTGCCACCAGCAACATTCTCATGGTCCCCGGAAGGAACACCTGCTACCCTGGGTGGACGCAGGAGTACGCCGGATACCTGATGGCGGAAACTTACGGCGGCGCGTCGAACAAGGATTTTATTTGTGTTGACGGCGAGGCTGAGACGACCAATTGCAAAAGCTTATGAGGGGAAGGCGGCGCGAATCTTTATCACGTAGAAAACGCTTGTGGTTCGTTGAAATGTCCGCCGTACATCAGTGGTCGTGAGCTAACATGCGCTGTGTGCTCTCACAGAAGATAGACACCATCACATTCTCTTGTCCGATATCTGCAATTTGATGACGCAGTCGGAGCGAGAACTGTTTGGAGATTGCTAAATATCACTCTGGTCTTTACTCCTTTAACGTGTGTTGTTGTTTTTTTTTCAGACGAAGAAAATGCATAGAACGTTTTAGCATAAGTAAACTGCGCATGAACATTTTAAAATCTTTGTAACGTTATTAACAACGTATGTGTCTGTTTTCCTCTTAATGGAATTTCACGCATGGGGGCTTGCTCTCGGCACCGGAAGTGCCGATATTTGTTATCACGAGAACACTTGCATAAGCTATGGTTTACGAAATGATAACCGATATCTATCTCTCGAATACTAAACGATCGAATAATAGGCACATGTTAATGCGTATGCCTTTGAATTTCACCCTAACTAAACATGCGTATAGGTTTGAATATGTAACATGTTTTGAAGTTTGTATTTAAATGCTTTATATTGATTAGTGTTAACATTGGATATATAAAGCTCCAGTAAAACAATCAAGAATAAAATTTAAAAAAAGGAAAAAAGTAACCCTCAGCAGGGCTCGAACCACTGACCCCTAGAGTCCTGGAGTAAAATATATATTTTTTATATCCAATGTTAACATTAATCAGTATAAACCATTTAATGACACACTTCAAAACATGCCAAAATCTGTGAAAAGGCCCCTTCAAGAAGAGGAAACATCGAAAATACATGTGCTGGGCACACCAATATAATCATTCACGAGTTATTTGTTTATATATAAATGCAAAAATGCTGAACGGGAGGTATTATTTTGGATGGCAAGATATTTTATAACTCGATTCCGATTTCGATTCTTATTTAACCCACTTCTGTGTTTGTTAAGTTACATATTTCGCCGATTCGTACGTTTTTCAGTTATATACGGCAGTTATTTAACATGTTCATACTTGTCCTTGACGCACATACTAAGAGCTTATAGTAATCTAGTTACTTACTTGACTTAGAAGTAAGAGGAGACTAGTCATAGATAATAGTTCATCCCGACATACTATTTGTGGCGGGAACAGGGCTGGGACACGTGACTCACTCATCTGTAGCCCAGCACTGTCCCAGCTGAGCTATTAGTGATTGAAACAGGCATGGGACCCGTGATCCACTCATCTGTAGCCCAGCCCTGTCTTATCTTAGCTATTAGTGTAGGAAACAGGAATGGGACCCGTGATCCAGTTATCTGTAGCCAAGCCCTGTCTTATCTGAGCTATTGGTGATGGAAACAGGCATGGGACCCATGATCCACTAATCTGTAGCCCAGCCCTGTCTTATTTGAGCTATTAGTGATGGAAACAGGCATGGGACCCATGATCCACTTATCTGTAGTCAAGCACTGTCCCAGCTGAGCTATTGGTGATGGAAACAGGCATGGGACCCATGATCCACTCATCTGTAGCCCAGCCCTGTCTTATCTGAGCTATTAGTGATGGAAACAGGCATGGTACCCATGATCCACTCATCTGTAGCCCAGCCCTGTCTTATCTGAGCTATTGGTGATGGAAACAGGAATGGGACGCGTGATCCAGTTATCTGTAGCCAAGCCCTGTCTTATCTGAGCTATTGGTGATGGAAACAGGAATGGGACCCGTGATCCAGTTATCTGTAGCCAAGCCCTGTCTTATCTGAGCTATTGGTGATGGAAACAGGAATGGGACCCGTGATCCACTTATCTGTAGCCAAGCCCTGTCTTATCTGAGCTATTGGTGATGGAAACAGGAATGGGACCCGTGATCCAGTTATCTGTAGCCAAGCCCTGTCTTATCTGAGCTATTGGTGATGGAAACAGGAATGGGACCCGTGATCCACTTATCTGTAGCCAAGCCCTGTCTTATCTGAGCTATTGGTGATGGAAACATGAATGGGACCCGTGATCCAGTTATCTGTAGCCAAGCCCTGTCTTATCTGAGCTATTGGTGATGGAAACAGGAATGGGACCCGTGATCCACTTATCTGTAGCACAGCCCTGTCTTATCTGAGCTTTTGGTGATGGAAACAGGAATGGGACCCGTGATCCAGTTATCTGTAGCCAAGCCCTGTCTTATCTGAGCTATTGGTGATGGAAACAGGAATGGGACCCGTGATCCAGTTATCTGTAGCCCAGCCCTGTCCCAGCTGAGCTATTAGTGATGGAAACAGGAATGGGACCCGTGATCCAGTTATCTGTAGCCCAGCCCTTTCTTATCTGAGCTATTGGTGATGGAAAAAGGAATGTGACCCGTGATCCACTCATCTGTAGTCCAAGCACTGTACCAGCTGAGCTATTAGTGATGGAAACAGGCATGGGGCCCATGATCCACTCATCTGTAGCCCAGCCCTGTCTTATCTGAGCTATTAGTGATGGAAACAGGCATGGGACCCATGATCCACTCATCTGTAGCCCAGCCCTGTCTTATCTGAGCTATTAGTGATGGAAACAGGCATGGGACACGTGATCCACTCATCTATAGCCCAGCCCCGTCTTATCTGAGCTATTAGTGATGGAAACAGGCATGGGACCCGTGATCCAGTTATCTGTAGCCCAGCCCTGTCTTATCTGAGCTATTAGTGATGGAAACAGGCATGGGACCCGTGATCCACTCATCTGTAGCCCAGCCCTGTCTTATCTGAGCTATTAGTGATGGAAACAGGAATGGGACCCGTGATCCAGTTATCTGTAGCCCAGCCCTGTCTTATCTGAGCTATTAGTGATGGAAACAGGCATGGGACCCATGATCCACTTATCTGTAGCCCAGCACTGTCCCAGATGAGCTATGAGCTAATGTGACACGTTATCCACTTATCTGTAGCCCAGCACTGTCTTATCTGAGGTATTGGTGATGGAAACAGGAATGGGACCCGTGATTCACTTATCTGTAGTCCAAGCACTGTACCAGCTGAGCTATTAGTGATGGAAACAGGCATGGGACCCATGATCCACTCATCTGTAGCCCAGCCCTGTCTTATCTGAGCTATAAGTGATGGAAACAGGCATGGGACCCATGATCCACTCATCTGTAGTCCAAGCACTGTCCCAGCTGAGCTATTAGTGATGGAAACAGGCATGGGACCCATGATCCACTCATCTGTAGCCCAGCCCTGTCTTATCTGAGCTATTAGTGATGGAAACAGGAATAGGACCCGTGATCCAGTTATCTGTAGCCCAGCCCTGTCTTATCTGAGCTATTAGTGATGGAAACAGGCATGGGACCCATGATCCACTCATCTGTAGCCCAGCTCTGTCTTATCTGAGCTATTAGTGATGGAATAAGGAATGGGACCCGTGATAAACTTATCTGTAGTCCTAGTACTATACCAGCTGAGCTTTTAGTGATGGAAACAGTAATGGGACACGTGATCCACTTATCTGTAACCCGGCACTGCCCCAGCTGAGCTCATGTGACACGTGATCCACTTATCTGTGGCCCAGCACTGTCGCAGCTGAGCTATGAGCTAATGTGACACGTGATCCACTTATCTGTAGCCCAGCATTGTCGCAGCTGAGCTATGAGCTAATGGGACACGTGATCCACTTATCTGTAGCCCAGCATTGTCGTAGCTGAGCTATGAGCTAATGGGACACGTGATCCACTTATCTGTAGCCCAGCATTGTCGCAGCTGAGTTATGAGCTAATGGGACACGTGATCTCCTTATATGTAGCCCAGCACTGTCGCAGCTGAGCTAATGGGACATGTGATCCACTTATCTGTAGCCCAGCACTGTCGCAGCTGAGCTATGAGCTAATGGGACACGTGATCCACTTATCTGTAGCCCAGCATTGTCGCAGCTGAGCTATGAGCTAATGGGACACGTGATCCACTTATCTGTAGCCCAGCATTGTCGCAGCTGAGCTATGAGCTAATGGGACACGTGATCCACTTATCTGTAGCCCAGCATTGTCGCAGCTGAGCTATGAGCTAATGGGACACGTGATCCACTTATCTGTAGCCCAGCATTGTCGCAGCTGAGCTATGAGCTAATGGGACACGTGATCCACTTATCTGTAGCCCAGCATTGTCGTAGCTGAGCTATGAGCTAATGGGACACGTGATCCACTTATCTGTAGCCCAGCATTGTCGCAGCTGAGTTATGAGCTAATGGGACACGTGATCTCCTTATATGTAGCCCATCACTGTCGCAGCTGAGCTAATGGGACACGTGATCCACTTATCTGTAGCCCAGCACTGTCGCAGCTGAGCTATGAGCTAATGGGACACGTGATCCACTTATCTGTAGCCCAGCATTGTCGCAGCTGAGCTATGAGCTAATGGGACACGTGATCCACTTATCTGTAGCCCAGCATTGTCGCAGCTGAGCTATGAGCTAATGGGACACGTGATCCACTTATCTGTAGCCCAGCATTGTCGCAGCTGAGCTATGAGCTAATGGGACACGTGATCCACTTATCTGTAGCCCAGCATTGTCGCAGCTGAGCTATGAGCTAATGGGACACGTGATAAACTTATCTGTAGCCCAGCATTGTCGCAGCTGAGCTATGAGCTAATGGAACACGTGATCCACTTATCTGTAGCCCAGCATTGTCGCAGCTGAGATATGAGCTAATGGGACACGTGATCCACTGATCTGTAGCCCAGCATTGTCGCAGCTGAGCTATGAGCTAATGGGACACGTGATCCACTTATCTGTAGCCCAGCATTGTCTCAGCTGAGCTATGAGCTAATGGGACACGTGATCCACTTATCTGTAGCCCAGCACTGTCGCAACTGAGCTAATGGGACACGTGATCCACTTATCTGTAGCCCAGCACTGTCCCAGCTGAGCTCGTCAGTCCGTTCGCATCTGCACTAGGCTTTTAATATTATAAAATGCATAAACAAATACATTTAAAAAAAAACACGTACATAATTATATATTTTCGCCTAATAGACAAACATTTTTAAGAAGCTCACAATAGCATTAAAAAGTATTGCTTGTATTTACAATATATTTTTTTGTCGACAAAATTCACGTTAGTTTTTAATTCCTCCCAATACGCAGTCGTTTCTTTTTCGCTAGCGTTAATTTGGTAATCGATAAAGGCATTTTGTTGCAAGATCTGCCAAGCCCCAGAAAGACCTCGGGTTGAGTCGGAATCGTAGAACATGATCTTTGCTAGGGCCTTCCATCTGGGATTTGCTTCTTCATTCGTTATATGAGAAGCTGTATTCCACTATAAACTTTCTCTGGAACCATTTCAATGCACACAAAAAATAACGTGAATAGGTTCTGTCTAGATACACAGCGGCAGTCCATTCAGAATGTCGTCATGCACAAATACGAAATATTCCAGCTCAATGAGTTTGGTTTAATCGTTTCTAGTACGAATTCACGAGCATCTTCCTCGTAGTCCAGATAAATGTCGTATTTGAATCTCGGAGATTCCAAATAATCTTGTAGGGTCGAGTATCTGTTTGATGTTTTATCTTTTCTGTGCTTAACGTAGTACCACTATTGAATCTTCCATCTCAACCGATGGATAAGTGACGAAATGATGGTTTTAATGACGAAAAATACGATTATAACCATAGCAATAATCCATGATGTGTACGAATTTAAAGAAATGTATCTTATTATGGTCATTGTTAATGCTATTAAGTATTTATAATAAACCATGCGTTTTTTTATCTTTCAAACCGTATGCTGCATTATTTAATAGTATGTTGTTGTCAATTAATGCTTGAATTAACCTATCTTTGGTGTATATATATATATATATATATATATATATATATATATATATATATATATATATATATATATATATATATATATATATTTATATTTACCTAAGTAAGAAAAAACACTTAGTCTTATGAACATAACTGAAGATAGCTACGTTATTTTCCATCAATTCTTTACCAGTCTTGCAAAGTTTTCAATAACTCTAATATTGAAAAGTAAGGCCAGTAAAAATATAAGACTAAAATCACAAGTATTATCGCCTTTTGTTTTTATGACAAAAATATACACACAAAAAACATACATTTTATACCGATCGTCAGAAAAAGTGACCCCTTTTCAACTTCTCAATGTATTCATTTATTTATTCCACAACAGCCATCTTAACATGTAAAAGTTATTTCATATACCTTCATATGCACCTTTTTTAGAACTATGTTATTTTGAACTTTGTTTTCTAGCTTTATTAACTGCATAACTGACACTATGTTGGTTTTATTCGTAATTTGTATTATACATTATGCAATAATAGGATAACGCTTATGCGAACTTTAGCGATCACTAACATGTCATTTATATATTTTTCTTTTTTGTGGGAACAATGCAAAAGTTTATCTAATTTCGCATTGCTTTAGTACGCCCAAATGCGGACCCTTCATGTCGTGTCTGAAGGACTGCTAAAACCTCTTGCAAACTTACCTGTCACCGTGGTATGGTCTTTACCTTGCTTATCCTTATGTGAGCGCTTTATCCAATCATGGTCATCTTTTTTTATGTCAACAGTTTTATTCCATGCCATTATCAATATTGATGGAGACATTAATAACGGTGAAATATTTCATCTATGATTGCATACAAACGGATTTGATCCAAGCAATATATATGAATGAAACAATTCTCACAAATTGTAACCATGGGAATTAAAACACATTAAAATACTTCTAGCGTGGCGCTACAACAATATTTGTGATAAAAACAATACCAGTTGTAACAGGTACTATGTATTGCTTTCGTAACTGCACAGCTATTCTTTCCTGGAACGAGACATGTGGATTTAAGCCTATTGAACACGATACTATAATGTAAAATCTTATAAACAGAGTACAATGGCGCATGTAGTATAATTGTTATCTATCAAGAAAATATAATACTTTTCATAAAATCAATGTATATATGTCGATGTTAGTAAAAACGATCTAACTTGATTTCCAACAAGAGTTTTGACTGTATCATTATGGTTCATTTTTACGAAAACCTCCTTGTTTGCTTATATTCATGATACAAATTAAAGCACATTATTTTAATGGTCATTCCACAATGAAATACGTTTACGCACCAATTAAAATCATCAAAGAAACGCCGAAGCTCAATTAGTTTGCAAGACCCAGGTTGATGTTCTTGCAGCCAAGTATTAAATTTTAATAAACAGGTTGCTTTGGGCAACAAAACATTTAAACAGAATGTGTGCAAATACGAATTACTATTAAATTAAATATTATTGATTTCACCAAAATCCTCTGATAAATTTCTTTATAGAATTATAATTAGTTTATCTGTTGATGACGGTCTATGATCGAATCTTATTTCAAGAGTGGTTATAGAAACAATATTTTTACTAGTGAAAAACAGTGTCCTATTTTGGGGTCCTTGTGGCGAAATGTTAGTTTGTTGAATTTCTTTAGTACTTTTTTGTAACCACATGTTTTAGGATATTCTCAACACATGTTTATTTTCCATGAAAAGTAACTTGCACTTCTTGACAGATGATCAATTAGTGCGAATCTTCTTATATACTTTCACTGAATTGTCAGATTTACAATCTTATTACTGTTTTGGTGATTTTTATGTTTCTTACATCAATAAATATTAAGAATAAAAAGAAAAGCATATTAAAACTAATTTTATATTTTATTATATCTCGCGTGACTTCCCTCAGTTAAATTTACATATATCTATCACTACATGGTTTAAAAATGTCAAGACGTTTAAAAGTAATAAAGTATTATTATAAACCTCGCGCGTAGGGCAAAAATAGAAAGTAGGGTTTTCCGAAAGTCCAATGAATCAAATGTTGGGTAAGCAGTTTTTGAAAATGTATATAACAACTCAATGTTAGTAAGCACGTGTTTTGTTCATATAATCATGTTTCCGTACGATATTGATGCCCTGACATTCCTCATTGTTCTTAAAACTCCACCCACGTACGTCGAAAACAAAATTTATAAAATATACAGGTTGGAAAGATCAAGTTCTGGTAACTATCTTCCTTAAATTTTATAACCGTAGAGGTTATTTCAATTGACTTTCTCGCGACAAAAATAAGCAAGCAATGTTCTTAACTGAATAAAGAATCATAACTTGGGTTTGTCAAAAAAGAAGGGGCGCAATTTTATATTCTCGTTAAAACGTTTATAATTGCTCATTCATGCTACAGCAATGATTCTTGAGTTACGTACGACATAAAAAATGTTTTATTTCTAATTGGCCATAAATGAGGTTATTCCAGGAAAAAAGGTTTTCAACTCCACAGAATGATGTAAAACTCCCATGAGTCCAGACAGTAAACGAGGTGGGTGACATTGGATATACTCCGGGTGAACACTGTGTGCAGCCTAAATGGAGAATGACGTCACCATACCCTCGAGTTGTGTAAACACCAAACTCCGGATTGTCATCGAATTTGTAAGGCATTCACTTATATTGAATTATGTATAACAAATATCAACTTATTTGGCAAAAAAAACACCAATTAAACAAATCGTATTACATATTAGCTTGATTAACAATACCAATGTTTTTCAAACAAAACTTTTAACAACTTTAACCAATGTGTAGTAATATGGCTATATACTGGCTATAATTGGGCTTTCTGTTTCGATTTAATTGAATTGATTTAATTGATTTAATTTAAAAAAAACATCGGTTTTTATTCATGTCAAGAAATCAAAATTGTCGGAAATAAGCGTTGAACAGTGAATTCATAAGATGTGGGTGTGTTAACCGGTTTGAATGAGCTATAAATATTTTACTTAATACCAGATTTATTCATAAAACATTTAATTGTACATAAAAATTAACGCATAAGTAACCCATAAATTGAATACAAACGTACTATTCTGTCCTAATTCTATCTGCAAATGGGGTGGGGAAATTAATTGACGAAGACTAAATAAATTGAATGTTCACACATTAGTCCTCATGTGTACAATTAATCAGATCCTATAAAATAATGCCATCGTTTGCAATACAAATCAAAAGCTTTAACACAGTAACGGGTGAATGACGTTTATTACAGGTAAAAAAATATACATATGTGGTTTTAACGATACTTACATTACCTCAATATGAAGGGGTAATGAAAATTGAATGATGATACGTATATGTAACAATGATGAAGCAGAGACCACTGTCGCGCCCCTAATGAAATGTGTATGTATCTAAGTGTTGAAACTTATCCACAACCATTCATAATGTGTGTTCGTTGTCGTAGAACACATTTCTACAATTTAAAATTGATTGAACGTCGTTCATTCGTACTGGCCTTTATCGTTCGTTAATTTATTCATTAATTTCCTAATCGATCGCAGTGTAAATTTATTATCGGCATTTGCCACAAGTGATGTCAAAATCTTGCAAGTCCTGAAATTAAACGTTTACTTTTACATTTTAGGTATGCAAATGTTGTATACTCGCGATGAAATATTATGAAGTAAGGTGTTTGTTTGTTGAATATAGTTATGCAGAAATTAAAATAAATGAGTGTTGGGCATACCGACGTGTAGGGTCTTTATTTGACGTAGGGAATATACAAATCAACCAGCCAATCTGCACATGTTTATTGAATAGGTTTTGTCAAGTTTCAAAACATTTTCTGTAAAATGTGTAGGATTTTTATTTGAGGATTATGGATCTTAATTTCCCTCGTTTCCGAGCCATATTAGCTACTGTAAACAGCAAACGGCTAGTTTACTGCAAGTGCAATTCCCAATACCATATTTTCACGTGCAGTACTCTGCAAACTTTGGTATTCAATGGATGAAACTGTCGGGAAAGGATGAGACATTCAAATAAATTACAAAAAATAAGTACTCTCTTATAAAATTCCTCCCAAAATGATATGCGGGGTCAGCAATAGATCTGTTTGCGAATTGTTGGATTTTGAATTCTTGTAAGTATAGTTGCAAGTAGCACCCTGGCGTGTGCAAACCCGCTAATATTTCATTTCGGTCATGGATCGTGCAGATATAAAGCGATTACCCACATATTTTAAGTGATTTATCTCATTAATTAAAATAGTTTTCCTTGATTTCATATAAGTCATCCAAAGCAACGAGGGGTGCTGCAGAAAAGCATGTAAACAAGTTGTTTTTGTGAATACTGAGTTACATAACACGGTATCCTCCTTTTTGTTTATTCAATAATTGTGAGTGAATTGATTATTAAACGCTAAAATGTTATATTGTTATAATTTAGCAATTTTTTATTCCAAATGGTTTTTCATGATTTAAAAGTTGGCCATCGATGGCACTTTTTAATATTTTTTGTGTTAATGTATTTGCCATTAAAAATAACTTTCGTTTTAACGTGTTGAATGAGCATTACAAAATGATATACTGATCGCGATTTAGAGAAAAATATAATCTATCTGGAATAAACGAAGCCAATATAAACGCTTTTATCGCGAATATAATGTATCTCTTTTTAAAATAAAACGATACGCAGCTGTCTTACTGAATACTTTTTCCTCGTGATCTTTTTCATGAGCTTCAGTGTGTTTATGTTGTTAAATGTAAATTCAAATTTATTGACCAATTTCGAAACCAGACAAATATTTCCTAAGTAACTTAACTGCCGAAGCACAATTTAAAAGTACTCCCTAAAAATTACTATTGCTTGTTTATGCCATTTCTCGTACCCACACGTTGATATCGGCCTGATGCAATGATGCTTGTTTAATATTTAATATCAGAGATTTTAGATCAGTCAATGTGTATAAGTGCGTGATATTACAACGATTCAAATATTAAGTCCAAATATTGGGTGCAGTGATGTATCGAGTCAAACTATTTGATACCATAATGAAGCTATCGAATATATTTCTGCAAAAAGGGGGGCGTAGAGATATGGTTAACAGAAAGTCAGGTTACAAAACATCGTTTTGTATTATTATTAGGCTCGATATGAAGTAAACAGCGGCTCGGCGAGCCACTCCATTCAATTTTGCATAGCCTCACCTGATAAATTACACAACTATAGCAATTGACAATTTATATAACAAGGAACATAAATACACAACAGTGTTTAATAATACGTTGGCATTTCAATAGTAAAAACAAAACAACACTGCGTACAGCAATAATTATATTTTTTTTCTTTACTTCATCATTAAACTTTGTTTACTGTTGTTTTAATAAGTCAAAATTATATCAAGTTTATCGCAAATTAGTACGTTCTTGATCACGTCGATACAGTGAACAAAATGGGAAACATTTATTATTTGATTATTGGCGGAAAATCAAGTTTTGAAAGATAAGATTTCAAAACTATTTCACTATTTTTTATCGATTGACGCAATTTTATTTAACAGTTCTCAAGCAATATTTTTGTGAAAACCGTTGTTTTCAATCGCGATATATATATATATATATATATATATATATATATATATATATATATATATATATATATATATATATATTTATTTATTTATTTATTTATATGTATAGAATTGATCAAAGTAATGGTAAAACTTTTGAAAACCTGCAAGTTGAGAGAAATAACAATGCAAACGATTAAATAAATTAAAATGACAAATCAAGCTTTCAGTGAACATTATATTGTTAATTATAATCAATTCATTATCAGGCAATGTTTGCGGTTACATAAATGGTGTAATGGTTGCAGCGCTAGCCTATCACGCGGGTGGTTCGAGTTTGCTTCTCGTATAAATCGTTTGTGTGTTTTGTTAGAATATGTGCAAAAATAAAAGTAACTTTGTAAAAAGACTGCAACTAATTAACAGTATTTTAAGTATTGGGTTAAAAAAACCTATTATGATTTTTCTTTTTTTTGCTAAATGCCTCTAAAACGTGTGTGTTATGCGAAAACGGCTCAAAATACTTCCGCGCCGTCCTGTAAATGAACATGTCGCAAAATATTTAAAAATAATTTCCTTAAAGAGACAATTAAAGATCAACTTATTTATGGCAAGTATAGTCTGCCAACTACTACCCTTCTTCACAACAACCTTCTTGTGCCTCTACCAGCTCGCCACCGCCACAAAGTGTTTTCCCTAACAGCCCTTCTTCAATCAAATTTGAATATGCCTAAGACATCGATTGTGGAATTAAATACTGTTGTATATAATATATATACCATTAAATACTGTGCATTTATATTTAAAAAATTGGATACTGGTGGTCTATTTTTCATTTTTAATCGGATAGTTGATGTAAAGCGTGTACTTAATATTTACATTATGTTTTGTTCTTTGCATTGCAATTTAAATCCGTAACTGGTAACGTATAAAAGTATTTATGATTATTTTTTTACTTGTAGTAATTATGAATTGTAAAAAGGAAAATAGTTAAGATATACTTTTAAGTTGTTATGTTTATTTTGTTTTGCGATCGATATTTACTTTGCATGACATATAATATCACATACGTTTAGAATTGTTTCCATGGAAACGGCTATTGGAGTTTAACAAATTATGTATTAAAACTTATCTGCATATAATTAGATCAATAGGGTATGTAATAGGAAATGGTGGCAGTGTTGAATACATTTCTTTTCGTTAATTTTATTGGAAAAATGTATTTTAAAAAACTTCAATGTGTAACTCCTTAAATGACAACCAATCACAATATGTTGCTGTTACACAACATGTTGTGTGTTTTCAATACTCAAGTATTTTTTTTTATTTTTATGATGTAATATCATGCATATATATGTATACATTTGCAATTGATTGTATCTATCAAAACACATATTCACATGTCTTTATGAAGTTTCCATAGAAACCATAATACAGATATATTTATTATAAAACTATTGTTTTCCTTTACTGAATATATTGCCGTTTAAGATAAAAGTAAATTAATTTAATTCTGTAACAGGGCATATTTTAACCCTTCGTGAACATAGACACTTTCAATTCAGCCCTTTCAAGAATTGTAAGTGTCTTTATATGTGATTAATACTGTTATTATTCGCTGGGCTTTGAAGATTGCATCGTATTTAGGGTCAATGCATCCTTAATTTAAAAAAAACGTAACTAAGGCGACATTATAGCATGGCATGTTTAGTACCCAGATGTATTAATGTAAATAAAATAATGATCGGAATGTTAAGAACAGAAACATTAATTCGTATAGTATAACGAAATAATTATGCCTATACATGACTGTTAAATATTGATTTTGATTCATGACAATAAATTACAAATTTGTATTTTCTGTTTGCATTCTACATTTTATCGAGATCCGAATAGACGAAAATTGGTTTGTGATTTAATCTTGTCTAAGTGTGAAGTTCGGCTTGACCTCAAACCAATTCGAACCCCCATTGCTTTGCATTTACCGTTCCGATACGGATATCGTGGTTTAAATCAGTGTATGTTTAAAATTGGTGATCTGTTAGAGAAGTAGTGGTTCAGAAAAAGAAGTTCTCAAATGATAAAGTTTTTGTGGTTCATTGTGTTTTTTTCCTTTAACTATTACAACATTTTGATGTTTGCTGTGTTGGTGCTATTTCCGCACAAATCTTCAATGTTGTAATGTTAAAGTCGTAAGAGGCTGTAAGCGTTATATGTATTTATTTCTTATTTGGACAATATTTGGTTTTATATACGGCGTTTCGATCAAATCTCAATATTTTGGAGTTCTTGCGTTTGGTTGCTTGCTTTATCCCACTATGATGGAATTATAGATCGAATAACAGCGAGCATCAAAACAAGCTAAACAATCCAGGATTGCTTCAAGTTGTCTTTCTGGCTACATGTACATTTACATATATATGTAATACACAATTAGGACCGATCTTGATGCCTACTTTTTGACGTTGTTCTCAAAGGCTTTTGATCTCGTAATTGTTGTGCTTTTTAGGGAAGACACACACAGCGAAACTTTCATTGTCAATTTAATTAAGTAGAAATTATTTATTTTCAGTTAAATTAAACTTCTTTAATTATCATACGCTCACATGGTTTCGAAAATGTAATTGCTTGGCAAAATGTTTTTATAATTACTGTATTTTGGGTCATTACTCTTACAATATAATAAGTATAAATCTTTACTGCATACGAACACAATTCTAGCCAAATTTTTTAGATATCTTTGGTTTCCCGATTGTGACCCTTAATTTTACAATTTTTAGCAATTGTGAGTACTCTCCATTGAATGTTTATAAAAAATATACGGATTAGCTTCAATTGAAAATACATAGAATAACATTTCGGAGCGTCCGCCGGGAATTATATTGTCAGAAATTGAAAAAAAAATATAATCATTCGTCAGCATAAAATAAAAAGAAAATGTGTTTCAATTGGTGGAATATCGATTAAAATTCACTCGTGATTATAGAAAAAAAATCTCTCGTGACTGCGCCACTCGTGAAAATATCATTTCCTATGATCACTAGTGAATTAAAATCGATATGCCACAAAATCCAAACAAATATCCTTTATTTATCTCAAAACAAGATAATACACGTTACAACTCTCATTTTCATTCACTATATCTCAGAACAAGTTACAACTTTCGTTTTAGACCACCATATCTAAGAGCATGATAAAACCAGTGATTTTCTATCAACATTTAGTTTACGTAAACATATTTTTCATTATATTATCGAGATCGCCATATGAAATGAAACCGCATGTGAATATTGATTTACTCGCATGCGAACCAGTGAATCTAAGAACAACTTGCGATATGCGTTAATTTTAGTTTGAAATGTACGTAAGGGGTGTTATTGAACGCACTTACCTCAGCTCTTTTAGTTTTATTTTTTATTTATTGTTTTATTTTGTTACGGTTCTATATCTAAAATATGAGCAAAATATAATTTGACGACAATCAATTGTATCGTTTTTAAAACCTTGCAGCACTCATCTGATGACAGTTCACAGCAGAAATTATTTGCATGAGCATGTTGATCTTTCTTATTTACAGATTTCGCATCCAGATGCATCACTTAGTTTTTTATATCGGCATTAAAGTCCAACGCTATTCCAAAGTTCAATATATTCGTATTTGCAGCGAGGATATGTCGTTCTGGAGTTGTAACGATTGTGCTGGGATTTTTTATGTGGCTCTCAGCACTATAAGCATATTGATAATACGACAGGGTGAATCACATTTGTCGCTCTGATTAATTAAGTAAACTAACCACATGGTAAGCTAAATGAGGTAGATCTATCTATGAATAATGATATAAGATCTACACTTTTTTCATTTTAGATATATTTATCGTTAGGGTATATATGTTGTATTGTGTTTGCAATATAAGTCTGACGTACTTTCTACTATAGATCTATCTATACCTTTTATTTGATTTTTAATATAAATATCGGGGCAATAAGGGATAATAATGTTTGCATTATGAATATTGTAAAGTCACGAAGTTAAATACACTGTGCTTTCCTTAATTCCATATACACTTGCGTATTAATGAATGTGATGTTTTGTTTAAAAGATCGTTTTGAAACAAATACACAATGGACGATCAAACAGTTCCCTGATTGCCTCTAACTGTAACAGATGTAGATACAAAAAAATTGAGTCTGTATAATGAAACGTTTTGCTCTGTTTCGGAGATCGTTTCACATATAAGAAAAAATATGTGTCTGTATTTCCGTAAATATGTGTGTAATTAAGGTGTAAACAAATGCAGTATAGATAGAAACTTACACCATCATATTAATGTAATGCTTTTATTTATTATAGATTATATTTGTTCCGTTCACTTCTTATCTTACAACGTTATTGTCTCTGACTCGCAGAAACTTGTATACGACCAAACCGATTCACATTACCAATGGGGGCTGACGAGGTCAAATCGTAGTCCGTTTCGCTACGACGTCGGGTATATGTTTTACAACGAAAACATTGTGTAAATACACTACTTAATCAGGCGAGTTCCATCTTTTCTGATGTTTATGTATTAGAGAACGGAACATCCAGTAAAAGTAGGTACTTATTTTCAATAACAAACTAATAACAAATACGCTTAATTGCAACCGTTAAGTTTATTTTGAGCTAAAATCGAAATATTTTGATTTGAAGCAATGCATAAGGTGGTTATTCTGTTAAAATAGCTAATTACGGTTACTTAAATAAAATAAAACTACATGTTACTTTGATTCAGTGTACATTACACATTTTAAAGTGCAAAACAGGTTACGAACATATTTTTTAATTATTCAAATGCTTTTTTTCGAAGGAAATTACAAGTCACTTTATGTATAGGTTTCGCACAGAGTAGGTATTGGTAGAGCAACGAAGTACAAATATAATGTATAGGTTGCTCAACGAAGTTTCTGTATCCATTTCAGGACAAAGCACATGCAGTTTGCAGTTACTGCAGAATGCCATTTCCCAGTGCAAAAGATGCCGTGCTTCACTGTGCGCATGAACATTCAAACGAAAAGGTTGAACCCGGTGAAAGCCGGCAGAGTCCCGGCAGAGTCCTGGTATACCGTCACTACGCGAGCACTCACCGGGACTATACCGGCATCAGACCCCGGCAGAGCTGCGGCAACGCCCCGGTTTAACCGGGGACAACCGAGACTCCAACGGGAAAGTATTCAAATGTTTAATACCGGTTGTTCCCGGTACAGTCCCGGTTGTTCCCGGTGCCACGCCGGTCGTTGCCGGTCCTACCAGGTGACTCCCGGTTCATCCCGGAGGTATTAAACAGTTTAATACTTTCCCGGTGAAGCCCTGGTGGAGCCCCGGTTGTCCCCGGTCGTCCACGGTTCATCCCGGTGGAGAACCGGTTCATCCCGGTAGGGCACCGGTTCATCCCGGTAGATGCCTGATCACGCACTGGGGCTCCGCCGGCATCATAGTGAGACTGGGCCTTAACCACATTGTAACACGAGGTAAATTTACCGGCTGTCATGTACGCAGTAAACAATAACCTGTGACAAAACCCACTGCCACACCTTTACAACAATAAATTGGTAATGCAATTGCGGATTTGTGCCATTGGGGTCCTACTTTCCACACCTTACGGCTGGTAAAATCATGTACACGAACATGAAATTCATCTCAAAATTAGTTGACGATAACCGATTTTCAAGAAAATCGCTTTGATATATACAATGTAAAAATCAAATTCCGTATGAGATAAATAATGATCGAAGTTGGGACATGGGATTTACTTTGACATTAGCAGAGTTTTGAGATAAGCGAGTTGGGGATAACGAGAATCGAATGTTATTTGATAAAGAGTACCGTATGCTGAAAACCTATCGTCGGTCTGTATCAAAAAGAACGTTTTAGGGATTGTCACGAGGTAAAGATGCGTCATTTTTATTGAGACCGACGACATTAGGTAATCGACTCTCAACTGTCATCTTATATTATATGGATTTTCGATTTTAATCGTTTCATTTGGCCTAGTCGTGAATTTAATTATATCATAATAATGTGCATTACCATGTCGACTGTGCGCTTCGAATCATGTTGTGCCGTTGTTACTATCTCTTCCTCAAAGGAAACATCCAGCCACTCCATGACTCTGTATAAAAAAAAATTTCTTTATTTTGCCTTCGAGAGATAACCAATACGTCTTCTGTGAGAAACGCATACACGCTAAAGCGTTGTCGTAGCGAGGCTTATACGTATACTGTCAGAGACATGATCATGCCTAATAATAATATTTAGCCTTTATTTCTGATAACTGAGTCACCCTACACATTTCTAAACACGCCAGAGGCTTAACGATACATAGATCAATATGGAAATTGTAAAGTTGTGTCAATTAAACACAGTTGTAAACCTTAATTGCATTTTTAAAAGTGAAACTTGACTTTGCTTTGATAAATCAGCGTTATATTTCATGTTTAACCGCATAAACCAGACACATCTTGGATTATAATTTGATGTAACAAACCTATGAAATGTCATTATGCTCAAATTCAGAGTTTTGTTATTAGAAAAGCATGATCTTACATGTTTAAAACACAATTTTCGACTAATCCGTTCTCGATGTATGTATTTAAACAATGTTTTCGTAGTAAAACATATACCCGACGTCGTAGCGAAACCCACTACGCTTTGACCTCGTCAGCCCCCAGTGATTACAGGGCAGATCATATACTAATAGGCTATCAAACGCTCATGTGGTGAATATTATTACACATTTGGTACAGATAACATTAAATGATTAGCACTGAACACGTTATTGGAACTAAACGTTCACAACATCTAGTTAGACTAAATTAAAACGGTAATGCGCGTTCAGTATCAATTATTCGCAAAACTTTAGACTGCATGATGTCGACACTATAGAAGTCGTTACTTTGAATGTCAAATTAACGAAGTACATGTACATATAATTCATTGTCAAATATGATAATGTCTTCATATTGTGTTGTATTATTGTATTATATATTATATCTTTAAACGCATCTTAGAACCGAAAACGATTTAGTTCTCGTAGTTAAAGCTACAATGTGTCACTGCAAATAAAATCATCCGATATTTAATTACAAATTAAAAAAGTTGTTGAGTAAGGAGAATATAAGCACATGAGATGCTCTTTTTACATTTCCAAAACAAATGCAAACAATCTCCTTTTAAATATATCAAGTGGCGTTATAAAAAAAAACATTAAAAGGCAATACATTAAAATGCCTGAAATAAAAATGTTATTATATATCAATATATATGTGCACAAATTGCGTCTAAGAGAGCGTTCTATCATCATATTCAAGATGAGCTAGGTTGAATGGTGCTTTTCAAAAAGGTATTACACGTTAATTTTAGAATGTGTGTTCCATTTTTCACAATCATATATTATAAATTGAAATAATTTAAACATAGCAGAAAAAAAACATGCCTACTTGTAAGGTTGGTTTACAATAACTGCTGTTAATGCAAATGTACCAGATAAGTCTAACATAACATCTCATACACGTTTTTGATTAATTATACCAGAAATGAAAGGTATATAAAGATGATTTCACCTATACCAAGCCCTTGGCTTCACCTCATGCGTTTAATATTAATTTAAATATTATTAACAAGCGTTGGTGTTGCACACAAAACATCCGATAAGGTTTTTTACGCATATCTTGACCGTGACACGATCAAATCTTTAAATAGAGGCATAACATTAATGGATGAAAACAATGAATTAAAAAATCCCGCAAGGGAATACATATGAGGACAATTCATCAAGACTCATAACAGAACAACAATAATGTTGGCAGTAAAAGTAATGGGCTGTAGAAAAACAATGGTCACAGGTGCATGACAAACAAGTGGCAAGATTAACGCAGTTGTCGTGACCTAGTCATTGTTTGCCAATGGGTATTTTTTTTTAACTTCCCACGGTTATTTGTGATTAAATATTTTCTCTAAAAAGGGTAATTGTAAAAAAGAAAAATATTTATAAAGTTTAAGTACAGTTGCATCAGAAGATGATACCTTTTAACATCACCAGGCGGTCCATTATTTATTGCAAAAAAATTGTCTTGCATCTATAAACATAACGAAAGAACACGAAACAAAAACATAATTTAATAAAACTGGAAACATCGGACGGTCAAGAAAAACATAGCTTTAGGGGCTTAACAGGTTAAATATCACACTTGACCCAGATTTCACAAAACATAAGAGTGAAAATAAAAATTGACCTCATACCATTACAATTCCTCAACTGAAATTGCAATAAATTACAGAAAAGTAGGGTTATAAGACGGGCATAAAACTAAAAACTTCTGAGAAACTATCAAAAAGTACAACTTCAAGAATACAAGTTTTGAGTATAACTAATTTTATTCTAACGCTTTACATGTGTATGAATTATGAATATCGAGTATTATGATACGGAAAGAAAAAAATGTCTTATTTAAGGCAAATTACCAATGCCTTATACATACAAATCGACATTTAACAGAAAAATATGTTTCAAGCTGCAAACGTCATTTTGGTAAACGTCATAATTCATGTTTCTGTCAGCTTGTATTAAATCAAGTGTTATTCATTTGAGTATCTCGTGGCACATTAAGATTCCTTTATATTCTGAAGATACGAATTTGATATTTTCGTAGAAGTTGATCACCTGTAAAAATGTATTATCACTGGAACAAGTCAATCGACTTTTAAAGACTTAATTTGACGGTTTACGACTACAACATTTATGTTCTTGACATGGATTCACATTTTGAAACATGTGACTGTTTCTTGTGTTTGATGTGCGCCAATAGATTGTTACAGCAAGTGTTTGGAGAATATTACTGATAATACGTCATACTATCCATAGCAATCTTTCTTTAAAAAAATAATTCAGACAAATGTGAAGCAAAGTAGACCTATAAATGTACATTTACTTAACATTATGGATGTTTCCACTGCATAATATTTATGCAACTATAAGGAGAACATACTAGTAGTTTGGGTATAAAAAGCACACAATATACCCCTGAGTAAAACTAAACGCAAAACAATATTTATATGTTCATGTTTAGTTAAGTAATTTTCTTTAAAATGTAAACATATTCAAACAAATTACATCAATTGTATTTAAAGAAAATATGTTTATATGTGATTCCTACAGATGTGTCATTTCATTGGCATATGATAATGGCGTGAACTCGTTTGATACGGTAGTCCCAATACGAAGTTGTGCATAACTCCCATGTATATTGCTTAAAGTTATAATCATTGTCGGACCTTGTGTAATTTTTAACATGTATTATGTTTTAACAAAGCATTAACTGTTATAATAGGATTGTGTGTGTTTATTTGTTCTAACTATATATGAATAATAATAAATTATACGATTATCGACTATTTATATGGTAATATGTATAAAATCCCTAAACAGACGGCTGTGTTCCAACAGAAAACAATATGAATTAATTTACTAGCAAACGCATCGCTTTTCGAAACGTTATATTCAATGCACCCCTTACACTTTCTATCACTCACGTGTTTATCACACTAACGTACTTATGCCATTCATAATTATATTTTTATAATTAGATGTATTACTATTGTAATATATTAAAGCTTTCCTGCAAAAAATAATACGGCTTATGCATAGAGCTCTTTATTGTGTCAAATTGTCGGCCTTTCAGTCTTCAGATAATCTTAACTTTGACGCTAATGACGCGTTTTTTAAGATGCCAAAAATGTATTAATAAATTCTTTTGGCACTAAATAATTTATTTTTGAAATATTATTTAGATTTTTTTTTTCGGAGTTTCGTTTCGATTAATTGACTAAACAAGCGTCGTTATCCATATGTTTTGCGTTACTGCAAAAACCAATAAAATACATTTTTTAAGATTTTTGGTTTATAGCTGTTAAATGATTCCAAATATGAAAATCTACTCAACTAGATATATTCACTTTCTCTTCATCTTCCATATTATCTCCTAAAAGATTGTCAAGATCAATATCACTCTCCCAAAAGTTCGGGTTTTTGTACGAGACATAATTCCAGCTCACAAAATTAAATTTAAATCCAAACACTTTGTTTATGTCTGATATCAGTTAGATCAAAAAAAATAATGGAAGGCGTATCAAAAATACCTAACTTAATACAATATGTTATGATTTTAGAGTAAGATTACCCATTTCAAACAATTAGCGTTAATTAATTGCGCGAGAATCTTTAATAAGTATAATCTGCTTGATGTTGCGGCTATTAAAATCAACACAACAATACATGCGTGAATTGTTTGTAACAAGTAATAAGTAAAATGTCTAATCAAAATAATATGAGCGACTGAACCGGCAAATTTTCGCCGATGATTACCACTTGTTTACACACACACACAAAACAAACACACAAGAGCATTTTTTACTTTTTTATTTGTAACAATCAATCTCAACTTCAAACAATCAATTTAACAACAAAAAATGTGATAATCGTCTGAAAATTATTCCTGAAGTAATTTTTTTATCCGACATCGGCGAAGCGGGTATTTGCTACGTCTTTGGCTTTTGGAATCGCTGACTCGCAGAAGTTGGCAGTAGTGTAATGGCGGACAGTCACGTGACTGACAATATGGCGGCGGTCAATTTATCGATTCTGGAACGGTCTATACATTTTAAAATAATAATCGCACAGTAAATATTGGAGAAACAGAAACGAACCAGTTTGTACGGGAATACATTCAAACGAAATCAATTGATATTAACACATTACATGTGAACATTTTTTCAAATCTGCATGCATAATATACCGTAGATAACCAGGCGAATTAAATGTTTAACAATTAAGACATTTAAAATATACATTCACCCACTGCAATATGTGTTTGATACTTATATTAGAACAGATATATTTTTTCATTTACGGTTATCTTTACATCCATGAGAACATTTATGTACAACTGCGCGAGTTGCTATGCTGCGCACCGAAGATGCAGTGCCCATGTTTATGATTATATGTGTTCATATCAAGTTGTTCAAAAACACCCTAAACAATCCATCAATTGTGCTATTTAAGTGATAAGACAGTGTTGCCTTTTGCCTACAGTAGACAACGTGATTGAAAGTCGTTGATCCACACTGATCATTATCTTTTGAATATGAATATAATTATGACACGAACGTATTATTCACGTAGTTCATACCGAATACAAATGACAGGCTTCAGCCTCAACGAAGAAATCGTTCGTCGAAACACTTTAGGAATTCTCTAGTAGTCAGATATGACCGGTAATTATGATTTATCTCGATCTATGCTTTTAAGTTTACTTTCATGCCGGTTCGTCTAGTGGTTTTTAGAAAATGAACGCATAATACATGAAACAGCATATGCACTTTTATATATACTTCAACAAATCAAGAAGAAATCCAAGGATAGTATCGTATTTTATAATAGCTGACATCTGTATGAAGTTTCTTTTTTCTTTTCTTTACTTAAAGAATAAAGTATTTCATTTTCTCCTAAAGATATTACAGACATACATACAATCATATATTATACATAGTATTTTAAGAACATGTATAGATGGGTACAAAACTATTCTTTCCGGAAGATACATTTCCAACATAAATTCATGCAAGCATGTTTTTTTCAGATAATTTTTAGGTTCATGGGGGGGGGGATAACATTCATTAAAACTTTGCTTTGGTTTTTCTTCATTCAATGTGGTACAATATGGTCAAACTATATATCATTTTAAAGCTAATGACGGATAGAATAACATAAACACATTTTTGACATTCAATATGTGTGTGCTTTATTCATATATTGGTTTAAAACCAATACATTTGTACACTAATTTACAAATTCTCAATCTAAAGTTAGGAAGGATATGCACTACCTTAAGTTAAATAAATACAAGCTATATACATATACAAGGTCAAGTTAGCAACATTTCACAGAAATTATTGTCATAAAACAACAAATGAGTTTTTATTCAACTGCCTTTTTTGGATAAATTTCCTAAACAAAGGTCTAAAAATAACTAAAACGTAACTTCTTTTTAAAAATCCAGGTATGGTGGATAATAAGAGTCACAATTCTATTTCAAAGGCTTAACAATTTTGTTATTTACCTCTCAACCAAATTGCAAATTTTAAACCATCTCAAATTGAAATAAATTGCAGACGACATATAAAATTGTAAAGGAATAAAAATTATAAAGAAATTGGCAAACCGATTGATTTTATATTTCGATTCCTTCTATCCATTTGAAAGCGTGGCCCTCGCTGTGCTCCGTAGAAAAACGTGCAAAACAAATCGGTCGAAACCCCGTGCAGTGGTGAGAAAACCGGGTATGTGTATTCACATACCTGAGAAAACACATACTTTTTTGACAGTTGGGTGGCAACTAGTAAAACAACTATTAACATTAATCAGCAAGAGATCGCACTTAATAACAGAAATGACCACGTAAAGATATCATCACTTACCCTATTTCAAATATTTTTCAGCTGAAAATTGTCCCCCACACGTCTTTTTTAGTTTATGTGTATTGTTTTCTGGAGCCGAAGTGCATCTCACAGAATATCCATCCAACTTCCGTTGTTTTCACTTTCGTTATTAAAAACTCCGTTTAGAAGAATTATTTCTACTTTTAGATTGTTAAAGCGATGTATTATTATATATTATCAACAACAACAACAACAACATAACCTTTATTAAGCTCAAATCACATATATAGTGACACATGAGTATACAGTGACAATGCATCATTTACAAAGAGATATTAACAATTGTGACAGGGTGTTTAACTTTACATTGAAAATAGAAAAGAGAAAGAGAAGTGGAGATGAAAAAATATATGAGACATACATTTGAATTGAGTGGGGGAATGATGATGATGACCCGATAAATAAACATTTTTTTTTCCTTTGGCCTGAATAACCTGTTTGTTTACATGGATTCCTGATACAGACTATAGTTATGGTTTTTCCATTCGGTTCTATTTAAAACCCGGTGAATTTGATTGGTTAATTTATTTTTGTCTGCAGCGCTTCGCTGATCTGTGTGTAACCCTGGAATTAGGTCAGAAATGTGCGTTTTGTTTGTGTTTTCACTGTTTTCTCTGTAGAATAATCGTGGAGAGTGTTTCATTTATAGATCGCATATAACTAAACTTTCAAAAGTGACGTATAGATTTAAATTTTGTAGACCGAAATTGTCTGTTTATGTATTTCTACTTGGATTAATTGGTGTGTTTAAATGAAGTAATGATCAAATGTGAAGTGACCCATTCACGTGACATTGACCGATGTTGTGTCAGGCCAGATTTACCATGCCCATGTTTGTTCCTGTGTCAGTGACCATGTGATTCGTAAGTAAAGGACTTTACGTTATTGTTTCAGCAAGAAGCTTTATATAATCATGTACTAAATTGTGTCGATTTGACCTGCAGTAGTGAGATTGCATGACAAAATATTATCAATATAATAGTATACCGTGATGAATTGAACGGAGTTACGTATCGATCTTTCTGTCAGTCTGTAAGCGTACTATTTTATGCGCAATAATATAATACATGTGATTCGACAACAATTGTAAACATTGGTGAAATGCTTCTTACAGTTATTCTTTTGAGTGTTTATGAGGTCTGATCGTGCAGTTTGCAAACATCAACGGAAAGATTACAATCCAATGCATTTGTCATCGTCAACCGTTTGGAATGTCAATTAGGCGATGAGTGAGTTTTTAGCATGTTTCTTTCTATTTTATTAATTTAAAAATGGCTGCCCCCATGGTGATGAAATGACATGTGTTCGAGTTTAGATTTTTCTAGATATGTAAACTTTTTTTACTATTTAAGCGTAACTTGCCCTCGTCAATGTCAATATTATTCACTAGTTAAATAATTTTCCGCCGAAATACGTGGAATAAACGTGATTCAGATTTTTGAAAATAATGTATATTTTAGTGTTAAAATCGCTTTGTATTTTGATTGATTTTGTAGATGTTATGATACGTTGATGTACAAAATTGGTAGCAGTTTCAAGGAAAAACATCCTTTGAAGCAAATATGTATACATTTTCAATGTGGCACTCTTCCTTTAGTCAAATTTGAGTTCAATGCTAGGGGTCCCACATTTTTCAAAATGAAGCCTCTACATGAACCTTGAGTACAGCTATTGGAGTAGAACATGCATGATGTTATAAAACACGCATTCATATACAATTTATACGGTTTAATATTTCTAGCATTATACAAACTAGTTTGCTCATACATATTTTAAGACTTTAGTTGTAGGTATGTTTATCTTGTGTATGTAATATATTACATATTTGAAAGGTAAATTAATCGCTGAATTGCATAGTGTCAAATACATTTTAAATGCAGATTTCATAAAATATTTCTTAATCCGTTCTCGATCTTTTAATTTATCTACCCGTATCAATGTATGCGTGCTCGAAGTTAACCGAGACCTTACAAGAAATCTGCCAATTTTATTCTATTTGCATGATGACGTCATTCGTATTTTTCAAATAATAACGTCATAAAATCAACTCTCGACAAAGTTTACTTAAATTGAACATCAATACATTCCTTCAGTAACAGATATCTCGAACGATTCAATAAAATCATGGCAATTTTAGATATACAATGCAACGTCTCTGTCATTCGTTATATTTTCAATATATTTCTTATAAACATCAAAAAAGATCACTGTTGATCAAACGATCATATCCTTTTTGGGAACACTTGTTAGGTTTCTCATCACACAATCGGTTAGTTAATTATCAAAAATAAATGGAAGCTATCCTATTTCCACAGATATACAATAGCATGGAAATGGCCAACGCCGTCAATGTACTTTTATAACAACTAACACATTTAATCTGTCATAAACGTTACAATCTCTTTTAAGTAGTGTTTTATTTCAAATGATATTCACGTTTTCTTTTGTTTGCATTTCAGATTTGCTCGCTTTTCATCACACATCTTCACCAATGAAGTGAGAGCGTAATTCTATGCAAGTCACGACACGTGTTTTGCCAGAACATCGTGAAATGTGTGTTTGGCAAGTTACTGTCATAAGTAAATCAAATGAGTGATTTGTGTTTATTTATATTTACACATATCGCACTGCATGAACACGTGGTGTTGTGGAAGACACGAGCTCGATCCCCACTGAAGGAGCGTTCTTTTCATCTGACCTCAAATACACCAAACACTGGTTCTACCCAGGGAACAAGACTCCTTAATGAGAAACAGAAGCAGTACAGATAAAATGGTACTAAAGCTCACAAGCACAATTATCATAATGGTGTTACGCAACATTATTGTTGCACAAATAAAACTTGTCATGTAAAACATGTAGAACAAAATCCTTATGAAATCTCCGGTATGAACAATATTTATTTCAAAGTCTACATTTTTCATCTGGAAATATTTGTTTTCATTAATCAGTGTGTGTACCGTTATCCCAATATTTTGGCAGCAAGTTAAACGCAGGGTGTTCAATGTCATCGAAAATAATACCACAATCTTTTAAACAACGCTTAAATACAGGTACATGCATTTTCTTTATATGTTTTCATGCAGATTGAATTTGTTGATTTCTTTTTTATTTGTACTGTAGCCTCATCGTTGCTGTAAAAGACCACATGTAAAAACCTACACCCTTATTGCTTATTGCATTCCCATTATTTTATTAAACGCTTTAACGTTAGCACATTTCATTCTGTTCAATGTGTTTGCTCATATAACGAGTTATATCACAAAGGTAATGATCGTGATGTAATTTAATCTGATAGAGGTTGATATTATTTATCTGATGCAATCAATCTAGATTACTACAAAATCTGACAAAATTGTCTTACTTACTTGCTTACTTGCTTACTTATTTACTTGCTTACATACTTACTACTTACTTACTTACTTACTTACTTACTTACTTACTGACTGACTGACTGACTGACTGACTGACTGACTGACTGACTGACTGACTGACTGACTGACTGACTGACTGACTGACTGACTGACTGACTGACTGACTGACTGACTGACTGACTGACTGACTGACTGACTGACTGACTGACTGACTGACTGACTGACTGACTGACTGACTGACTGACTGACTGACTGACTGACTGACTGACTGACTGACTGACTGACTGACTGACTGACTGACTGACTGACTGACTGACTGACTGACTGACTGACTGACTGACTGACTGACTGACTGACTGACTGACTGACTGACTGACTGACTGACTGACTGACTGACTGACTGACTGACTGACTGACTGACTGACTGACTGACTGACTGACTGACTGACTGACTGACTGACTGACTTACTTACTTATTTGCTTACTTGCTTACTTATTTACTGGCTTACTTACTTACTTACTTACTTACTACTTACTTACTTACATACTTACTTACTTACTTACTTACTTAATTACCTACTTAATTACTTAATGAATTTATTAATTAATTAATTATTTAATTAATTAATTAATTAATTAATTACATTTATGTATCTATTTATTTATAAATTTATTTATATTTCCTTATCAGTTTTTAAACGCACCTTAGAACTGAAAACGATTGAGTATTCGTAGTGCGAATAAAGCTGAACAATGTGTCACTGCAAATAAACTCATCCGGTATTCTATTAAAAGTCAAATTTTTGGTTGAGTAAGGACAATTTAAGCACCGGACATGTTCTTTTTACATTTCCAAAACATTCAAACATTCTACTATTAAATATATCACGTAGCGATATAAAAAACAGAAAAAAAGGCAGGACATTAAAATGCCTGAAATAAAAAAAAAGCCACACGATATGCGCATAGCTTTCCTAACGTAAAAATGTTTTGTCTGATATGTTATTATCTATCAATATATATGTTTGCACAAATAAAGTCTAAGAGAGCGTTTTATCATCATATTCAAGATTAGCTAGGTTAAATGGTGCTTTTTGAAAAGGTATTACACGTTAATTTTAGAATGTGTGTAACATTTTTCACAATGATATATTATAAATTGAAATAATTTAAACATAGAAAAAAAACAACATGCCTACGTGTAGGGTTGGTTTTCAATAACTGCTGTTAATGCGAATGTACTAGATAAGTCTAACATTACATCTCATACACATTTTTGATTAGTTATACAAGAAATGAAAGGTATATAAACATGATTTCACCTAAACCAAGCCCTTGGCGTCACCTAATGCGTCTAATATTAATAGTATTAACAAGCGTTGGTGTTGCACACGAAAATCCGATAAGGGCTTTGTACGCATATCTTGATCGTGACACGATCCGACCTTCAAATAGAGGCATAATATTAATGGATGAAAATAATAAACTAAAAAAAATCCCGCAAGGTAATACACATGAGGGCAATACATCAAGACTCATAAACAGAATTACAATAATGTTGGTAGTAAAAGTAATGGGCTGTAGAAAAACAATTGTCACAAGTGCAAAACAAACAGGTGGCAAGATTAACGCAGTTGTCGTAACCTAGGCATTGTTTTGTTCATGGGTATTTAAAAAAAACTTCCCATGGTTATTTGTAATTAAATATTTTTTGTCAAAAGGGTAATTGTAAAAAGGAAAAATATTTATAAAGTTAAAATACAGTTGCATCTGCAGAAGATACCTTTTAACATCACCAGACGGTCCATTATTTATTGCAACAAATATATAATTAATTGTCTTGCAACTATACACAAAACGAAAGAACACGACACGAAAACATAATTTAATAAAACTGGAATCATCGGCTTCGGACGGTCAATATTAAACATAGCTTTAGGGGCTTAACAGGTTAAATATCACACGTAACCCAGATGTTTTCACAAAACATTAGAGTGAACATAAAAATTGACCTCATACCATTACAATTCCTCAACTGAAATTGCAATAAAAGAAAGAAAAAAATGTTTCAGATAAATTAGTTTATAAAAAAAGAAAAGAAGGGTTTATAAGACGGGCAAAAAAAATGAAAACTTCTGAGAAACTTTCAAAAAGTACAAAAACAAGAATACAAGTTGTTAGAACAACAAATTTATTCTAACGCTTTACATGTATGAATTATGAGTATCGAGTAACACGATAAGGAAAGAAAAACAATTCTGCTAGTCTTATCAAATGCAAATTACCAAAGTCTTATACATACAAATAGACATGTACCAGAAAAATATGTTTCAAGCTGAAACTGTCGTTTTTGTAAACGTCATAATTCTTGTTTCTGTCAGGCTTGTATTAAATTAAGTGTGATTCATTTGAGTCTTTCGTGGCACATTTAGATTCCTTTATGTTCTGAAGATACGAATATGATATTTGCGTAGAATTTGATCACCTGTAAAAATGTATAATAACTGGAACACGTCAGTCGACTTTTAAATACTTAATTTGACGGTTTACAACTACAACATTTCTGGTCTTAACATGGATTCACATTTTGAAACATGTGACTGCTTCTTGTTTTTGATGTGCGCAAATAGATTGTTACAACAAGTGTTTGGAGAATATTACTGATAATACGTTATACTATCCATATCACTCTTTCTTTAAAAAAATCTCTCCCACTAGTGTAGCTGTAGTTTCACTGTGTTATGGGTATCACATAAAAAAATTCATACTCAGACAAATATGAAGCGAAGTAGACCTATAAATGCACATTTACTTAACATTATCGAAGTTTCCGCTGAAAAGACTAGAAAACTTGTTCAAATGATTTTATTAGTTGTGTATTTTAGATGTAGCTAGAAGTGAGAAATATACAAGCACATATGCCAAAGAAAAACATTTAAAACATTAGAGTGAATAACGGTCGTGTAACCCATTTAAAACTGTTAATGCCAGGTATTGGTGTCGAAGGTTAAAATTCAATCGATTAAAACGCATTCCGAACCTCACAAGCTGCACAAAAATAACCACTAAACAATCACGGGTAAACAAACCTTTAGCTGCATGGAATTGCAATTATAATTTTACTGCAAGTACAGACAATACGTGTATATTAATTTTCAGTTAATAAAGTTATATTACTTTTTTAAAATTGCTAGTCCGTTTATAGCAAGTTTCATCGGCAATGTGAAAGCAAGTGAATACATGTTTTCTCAAGAGTTTCTCTTGTTGAGACGATTTGAGGACCCATTACCATTTAATACAAACTATAGGTTGTTGTAATGCACATCAATTAGAATTTCATTCCGTGGACATATTCAACAACATTAGATATAAACAGAGAACGTTTATGCACAAAGTAAGAGGTATTATAAAGACTTAATCCGCAAGAAGAAAGCCTGTTGCTATCGGCAAAAAATGTTGGAGATTGAAAATTTAAGACAACACAAACCAAGAGATTTTTGGAAATTTTGCAAATACAAAAATAACTACATAAAAAATATAATATCCTTTACAATTTTTTCGAAAAGCTTAATAACAATTAGTCTGATTTTTGTAATAATGAAGCAAAAGATTTTTGATTAAATAATAATTTTAACTTAGACAAGTCGGTATTCCCTGAAATTAATGTACCGATATTTGTTGAAGAAGTTAACAATGCAATAAAACATTTAAAACGAAATAAATCGTCAGGTATTGATAGTATTTTGAATGAATATTTTCGTGAATGCAGTGATATATTGTCAGCACATGTGTGCGATGTTTTTAACGGTATTCTTGTATCGGGCGTTTTCCCCGATAATTGGACAGAAATAACTATAGAGGCATTACTTTAGTTAATTGCTTTTCAAAATTATTTACTACGATCCTAAACAAACGCATTAAAACGTTTTAGAACGAAAACACTGTTATTTCGGATGCACAGTTCGGATTAAGGAAAGGATATTCAACTGTTGATGCTTTTCATATCTTGATGTCGATTGTTCAAAATTATTTAAATGCAAATAAACGTGTGCATGTTATATACGTCAATATGTTAAAATGTTTTGATATTATATACCGCAATACATTATGGTTGAACATGTTTAAGTCTGGTTTACAAGGTAAATTGCTTAGAATAGTGAAGGATATGTATGCAAATGTTAAGTCACGTGTTAAATCATGTTCATCTTATTCAGATTAGTTTAGTTATGCGGTTGGATTGAGGTAAGGTGAAGTTATTTCGCCGATTTTGTTTTCTTTATTTGTTGAAGATCTTGAACTGTACCTACAAGACAACATTAACTCTGGTCTGAGTTAAGATGATATTACGATGATTTTACGAGATCTATTATTTACTGATGGCATGACCATTTTAGGCAAGTCACCTGCTGAAGTCCAGTCACATTAAGATAGATTGTATTTATACTGCAATTCTTGGGGTTTAAATGTTAATGCTGATAAAACGAAATTATGGTGTTTCGGAAGAGAGAAGGTTTAAAACAAAATGAAAAATGGGCATACAATGGTAATGATATTGAAGTTGTTGATAACTTTAATTATTTAGGCACAGTACTAAACTATACTGGAAGTTTTAAATTAAACCAAGAACATTTGGTTGGTAAAGCCATTAAAGCAATGAATACATTGTTGATAAAATGTCATGACTTCGATATTAAACCAAAAATAGTATGTCAGTTGTTTGACTCCTTTGTTGGTTCCATATTAAATTATTCCGCCGAAGTATGGGGTTTTAACAAGTTTGATGACATTGAACGAATACATTTAAAATTTGCAAACAATTACTCCAGGTTAAAATTAATACATGTAATGTTGCTGTTTATGGAGAATTAGGTAGATGTCCATTGTATGAAAACAAGTTTGTAAAAAGTATCAAATATTAGTTTAAAATTCTAACCAATGAAAATATTATTATACAAATTGTTTACAAACAAGCCTTAAACGATTTTAATAAAGATTTTACGAATTGGGTCACACATGTCAAAAACATGTTAAATAATTATGGATTTGGTTATGTATTTGAAAATCCAAATGTTGTGCAAATAAATAGTTTTGTTAGAGAATTCAAATGTAGACTTGTTGACAATTTTAGACAAGAGTGGTATGGTAAACTGAATAGCAGTCCTGTATTAGATATGTATAAAGTTGTTAAAACCTCTTTTGAATATGAAGAATATGTAAACTTACTTCCTAGACGTCTGCGTTTATTTTTTGTAGGAATAAGATTCTCTGCACATCCGTTGAGAATTCAAACTGGCAGATATGCCCAACACAATATTCCACGTAATGAACGATATTGTTTATGTTGTAATGACACTGATTTAGAAGACGAATATCATTTCATATGTATATTCCGATGTTACATTGATTTAAGAAAACAATATATAAGTAATACATTTTATATTAACCCATCTGTGTATACATTCCACAAATTATTAGTTTATTGTGATAGATTAGTAATTTCCAATGTATGCAAATATATCAAAGAAGCTCTAGTTGTAAGAAATACAATCCTAAATAATACTGTTGAATAGATTTCCCCACCCTCGATAGAATTCATTTGTTCTTACCATATATTATGTTTATTTGTATTGACTGTATTTTATTATATGTTATGTTATTATTTGCATTCACGTTACAGAATAAGAGGTGTATTTTTGTATTAAGACGATGTACTATTGTATAAGTCTGAATAAACTATGTCTGTCTGTCTGTCATATTATGAATCTTCGATATAATTGATAGTATGCATCTTTATATTTATGCAACTTTAAGGAGAACATAATAGCCGTTTTTTGTATAAGCACACACTATACCCCTGTGTAAAACTAAAAGCAAAACAATATTTATAAGATCATGTTTAGTTAAGTAATTTTCTTTAAAATTTAAACATATTCAAACAAATTGCATCAATTGTATTGAAAGAAAATATGTGTATATGTGATTACTTCAGATGTGTCATTTCATTGGCATATGATAATGGCGTTAACTCGTTTGATACGGTAGTCCAAATACGAAGTTATGTATAACTGCCATGTATATTGCTTAAAGATTTAACAATTGTCGGACCTTGTGATTTTTAACATGTATTATGTTTTAACAAAGCAATAACTGTTTTAATAGGGGTGTGTGTGTATATTTGTTTTAAAAATATTCCAATGACAAAACATATATCTGAATAATAATAAATGATACGACTATCGACAATTTGTATGGTAATATGTATAAAATCCCCAATCAGACCGCTGTGTTCCGAAAAAAAAACAATATGAATTAATTTACTAGCAAACGAATTTGTTTTTCAAAACATAAGATCGTAATTAATTAGTGCAGATTACATGACAAAATATTAGCACTTATTGACTGTAGTTTTCTTTATATCACCAGAATTTGCCATAACTTAAGAAATATTTGATTGAACAGCGTATGTATATCATTGCTTCAGAACGATTCTAATATTTAACTTTCTTACATAAATGCATGTTATATGACGTGACGTTTGTACATTGATTGTTATACAGTGTGTTTCATAATATGTGATACACTTTCAAAGTATTGCCCCGGGTTCAATAAAACTGATATATACACAAACATTGGTTCTTAATGACAAAGAATCTTCACCATTTTATATAAGACATAACGTACGGGAAAATGTTGACGTCATGACGTCACAAGTGATGTCATTGAAAGTTGTTATTTTCAGATGGTGCTTTCCACCGAAAAAAGTCATAACATAATAAAATTATATTAGGAGAGAAAATCAGTAATTTTTGTCATAAGAATGCGGAAGCTATATCCTTTGGATAGGCTTATTACCATATTACATGTAAGCAGTATGTAGGGATATCAGACCGGAGAAAAAACAACACGGGGACACCAAAAAGCAGCCGCAGCAGTGAAAATGTTGAGCAGGTGAAGCGAATTATTGACGAAACACCAGAGAGGTCGGTACGAAAGGTATTTTTTGACATTAACCATTCTTCCAGTGCCACCAGTGTATACAGAGTCTTAAGATTTGACTTAAAACTAACACCCTACAAAGTTCTGGTCCTCCAACATCTGAAAGAAAGTGATGTCAACCAACGTCTTGACTTCGCCACTTTGATGAAAAAAACACGTTGATCTTCTTCAAAAGCTGTGGTTCAGCGACGAATCTCATTTCTATCCTTGACCAACATTTAAACAAATAGAACCATCGTTACTGGTCAGACGCTAAACCTAACATTTTTATAGAAAAATCATGCCATGCTCAGAAGGTGACAGTGTGTGATATCGTTGAAGACAGTTCGTCCTTTCTACAAATTTATCAAATAACTAATCAAGAAAATTTATACAAAAAGAAGCTATGTATTTGGGTTAGTTTTATATTTTTTAAAAGTGTTGATCGTTCTTCATGTACGATTTCAATGTAATTTTCTGGACAACAATAGTCATACCTATCTGCTTTTTCACACAGGTCTGTGTTAAAGATGACTTAACTCGGCTCACTCCATTATGAACTTACCAGTCTCTTGTACACATATTGAAATAATAATCGCACCGTAAATATTGGAGAAAGAGAAACGAACCAGTTTGTATGGGAGTATATTTAAACGAAATCAATTGACTGCGTGTACAAATTAAATAATGTATATTGTTTCATACATTTTTATTTTAATCTCAAATATTGATATTGAAAGATTAACACATTACATGTGAACAATTATGTCAAATATACATGCATAATATACCGTAGATAACCAGGCAAACTAAATGTGTAACAATTAAGACATTTAAAATATACTTACATCCACTACATTATGTGTTTGATACTTGTATTAGAACACATATATTTCTTCATTTACAGTTATCTTTACATCGATAAGAACATTTATGTACAACTGCGCGAGTTGCTATGCTGCGCACCGAAGATGCAGTGACACTTAGTGCCAATGTTTATGATTATATGTGTTCATATCAAGTTGTTCAAAATCACCCTCAAACAATCCATCAATTGGGCTATTTAAGTGATAAGACAGTGTTGCCTTTTGACTACAGTAGACAACGTGATTGAAAGTCGTTGATCCACACTGATCATTATCTTTTGAATATGAATATAATTTAGATACGAACATATTATTCACGTAGTTCATACCGACTACAAATGAAAGGCTTCAGCCTCAACGGAGAAATCGTTCTTCGAAACACTTTAGAAATTCCCTAGTAGTCAGATATGACCGGTAATTATGATTTATCTCGATCTATGCTTTAAAGTTTACTTTCATGCCGGTTCGTCTAGTGGTCTTTAGAAAAAGAACGCATAATACATGAAACAGCATATGCACTTTTATATATACTTCAACAAATCAAGAAGAAATCCAAGTCAGGATAGTATCGTATTTTATAAAAGCTGACATCTGTATGAAGTTTCTTTTTTCTTTTCTTTTTGGAAAGAATAAAGTATTTTATGTTCTCCTAAAGATATTACAGACATACATACAATCATATATTATACATAGTATTTTAAAGGGGCCTTTTCACAGATTTTGGCATTTTTTAACTTATTCATTAAATTCTTTATATCGATAAATGTAAACATTGGATCGTAAAAGCTCCAGTAAAAAATCAAGAATAAAATTAAAAAAAGGAAAAGAACATTGCCCGGACCAGGTTTCGAACCAGTGACCACTGGAGTCCTGCCAGAGTCCTGAAGTAAAAACGCTTTAGCCTACTGAGCTATTCCGCCGAGTACATATACTAGAAGCATTTTATACCTTATATAAGCAATCTTCGTAGTTTCACAAAATTTAACGACAAAACAAAACTCTCCAAATTATTCAATCGTTTCGCGTTGCAACGCTTTATAATTTTTAGGTTTTAAAATCGTCAAAAGATGCATATAATGGCTATATTAGACCATGGTAAATGTTCAGTATTACTGTTTCCTCACAAATATCATAACTAAAACGAAAATTTGCGATTCTGAAACAACTTTTTTCAATTTTGTCAATTTACCAAAGCGTGAAAAGATCCCTTTAAGAACATGTTTAGATGGGTACAAAACTATTCTTTCCGGAAGATACATTTACAACATAAATTCATGCAAGCATGTTTTTTTTCAGATTATTTTAAGTACAGCTATTGGAGTAGAACATGCATGAAGTTATAAAACATGCATTCATATACAATTTGTACGGTTTTATATTTCTAGCATTATACAAACTAGTTTGCTCATACATATTATAAGACTTTAGTTGTAGGTATGTTTATCTTTTGTATGAAATATATTACACATTCGAAAGGTAACTTAATCGCTGAATTGCATAGCGCCAAATACATAAAAAAATGCAGACTTCATAAAATATTTCTTTATCCGTTCTCAATATTTTAATGTATCTACCCGTATAAATGTATGTCATAAGTAAATCAACTGAGTGATTTGTGTTTATTTATATTTACACATATCGCACTGTATGAAAACGTGATATTGTAAAAGATACGAGCTCGACTCCCACAGTAAGAGCGTTCTTTCGATCTTACCTAAAAAAACACCAAACAGTGGTTCTACCCAGGGCACAAGACTCCAGGGAGCTGTTTCATTAATGGTTGCAGCGCAGTTGCAGTTGCAAGTTGCAAGTTTTTCACATCGATTTGCAACTCTCGAATAAGTGCGTTTCATTAATGCGGTTGCAACTTTTATTAGGTTAAACACAACCTATTCATACAATCGTGACGTCAATTGCGCGCGCGAGCGTCAGACGAACTAAAAATAACATGGCGGCTCGTAGTTCGAATTGGACCAAAGAAGAAACAGAAATTCTTGTAAACGGCTATGTTGCAAACCGAGAGGCGCTGTTCGGAAAATTTTCGAGTACGATTACAAACGAAGAGAAGGAGAAAACGTTTTGTGCCATTTTAGAATCGTAAGTATTGTTTTATGCGAGTTTGTTCATTTGACAGCTGTCAACTGGTTTAGTTGACAGCTGTCAACTATCCACTCGGTGATTCTGTATTCGAAGTTTGTTATTTGTTCAGGGGATGTGTGCAGCTTGGGTTGCATCGGGTACCGTAAATAGCATCTGATTGTACTTTTAACTTGTTTTGAATAATAAATGTTACCTTTAAGTTATTCAAAAACTAGATAGATATAGAGATTGTACAGTCACACCAATAGGGGGTCACTATCGTGTATTTCATGAACAAGTATAATCAAATCTAAAATAATTGTTGCATAGTGTGTCCCTTGGATAAATGTACAATATTACAAATTTGTGAAAAGATGCTCCAACTGTTGATCTGACAGGGGAGATAATGCTGTAAACAGTGATCCTTTATTGGCGATGGTGATTTATATGAGCTGACATGAATTATTGTTTTGTTCATCTAGTATTAATGCTGTGGGAGGCCATGGGAGGTCCATTGAAGACCTCAAAAGTAAATGGAAACAACTTAAGGTAAATTAAAGTAGTATTTTTAGTAGTAATATTGAAGTTCAATAATACATTATGAGGATGAATACTGCTTTATTTTAATTTTGCAAAATGCCTTATTGTGAGGTGTTATATGTTGTTTAAATACAAGAAAAAAGTTATGATAATCTAAATGGTAATGATGATATAAAGTTATGCATACACAATTTTACTTTTTTGGGGTACTGAACCTTGCGTACAGTATAAAATTCCCCTGAATACTGTGTGCCAAACATGGTTTCACCCTCATGTAGATACTCAAATTGACTTGTGTGTCACTAAACAATTACCCAAGTTATGAATTATTCTTTTAGTAAATATGACTATTCAACATTTGCTCATTACTCATATCACTTTTATTAATAATTCTTTTTTCTCAGTGCCGGACTGTTGCAAAGGCACGAAAAAACCATAAAGAAGTACAGAAGACAGGTGGTGGGGAGCCAGTAAAGGGACTCAATACTGTTCAAGAAAAGGTTTGCAAGTTTTATAAAATTTAAATAAAAAATGTGCTGAAGTTTAAGTTTTGTTCAAGCATACTGAAGCAAAATTAAGTCTAAATCTTTGTTAATACAAACAATAAACTGCACAATGATTTTTAGAGATGAACCAGATACTCCTGTTATTCATAAGACACATGATGAATGTATTATATAAAGAATACTCAAACAAATTAGCATGTTACTCTGATAAAACTGTTGTCATGTTCTCTAAGACAAGTATTTAATAATACACTTATTATGCCCCCCATAGGGTGGCATATAGCAATTGAACTGTATGTCTGTCCGTCCGTCAGTCCGTCTGAAAACTTTATCATTGGCCATAACTCGTGCAATATTGACAATAGCACCTTGATATTTGGCATGCATGTGTATATCTCATGGAGCATCACATTTAGAGTGGTGAAAGGTCAAGGTCATCCTTCAAGGTCAAAAGTAAAAAAATACAATCCAAGGGAAGTATTAAGCCTTAAAAGGGAGATAATTTCTAAACCTGCCAAATGATATATTGAAATTTTATTACAAAGCCGCGCAATAGGGGGCATAGTGTTTCTGACAAACACATCTCTTGTTTTAAATAGTTTCATATTTTATCGAAAAGGATTGAAATTTTATCAATTTTTTACATACCAGTATTTACATAATGTAATGTTTGAAACATGTATTACCCGACCATTGTTTGCTTTATCTTTTGTAATAATCATTTGTTGGAATTTATTTTGTAACAGGTACTATTTTTTAACAGGTACTCTCCTGTGTTCCAAAGGTGGTCCTGGATGGGCTGAAAGGGAATGACACCGGACATATAGGTACACATTTTGTTTTGTTTACTGTGTATTTTTATCACTGCAGTAAACAGCAATATTGCAATTTAAACAATTAAGTTGCATCAGTTGGTAGAGCACAATTCTTAGTTAAATTCAGACAATTGCAATTTTCACTATCAACAACATGTAAAGCCACTCACATCTGATTAAACTAGAGCTTTGCCACAGACTTGACGAATACTCCTATATGCCGCATTGACACAGACTATTTTGCATGTTGTCTTAAAAAAAAGCAGATGCCATGTTCAATGTTTAAAACGCACTAAGTGACCCCATGACCTAGTTTGTGACCCAGCATGGCCCATGTTCGAACTTGACCTACACATGAATTAGAGAGCGGACGACTTGTTCAATGTTTAAAACGCACTAAGTTACCCTAGTTTTTGACCCAGCATGATCCATATTCGAACTTGACCTAGACATCATCTAGATACAACTTATGACCAATTTTTTGACAGACCGACAGACAAGCTCACTCCTATATACCCCCCTAAACTTCGTTTGCGTGGGTATAATAAATGCAGTTGATGGCTACTAGCTTACATATGTGCAGTTAGTTTGGTATTCCAGATTAGGAATTATAAGCTGGTTGTATTTTACTGCCATAATAAGACCTTACATTTTTACTTTTATCATCAATTCCATATTGCAGTAAATCCTGAAAATGACAGATTTACAGCTTCACAAACTGATCTCAAGTCACAAGCTGTTGCAGATGAAGGTATTGATCAGCGTATTTCTTTTTGTTATGTTTTTACATTTAAGTTACATGTTAATAACTTCCCATCAAGTATTTCATCAATATCTCATGTGAAAGAAATATTTAGAAATATGGAGATAACATTCATTTTATTGTTTGGCCCTTTTCTTGTTTTCCGTTTGCGGTCATATTTTTTTTATTTTTGACTTTTTATACCTATTAAGCGAAAAAAAAACCAATATATGTGTCTCTGGTTAAAACATGTCAGGTTTTTTTTGGTACTGAACAGTTTTCGTCGACCAACAGTTTTATATACTTTAGTAATTTCAATTTGATAACTGCGTTGAATAATCAATTTCTAAAATAGAATCGATAAATTAAATAGGAAAGAAAACTTCCTTTGCTTGATCCACACTGCATATTCTTCGAGATATGAATGAATACAGTCGATTTTCGGTCGAAACTATAAAATTCAATAACAATTAAAACCATTGCCATCTCTACACCGGAAGTTGTTACCGGATGTTCATACATGTACAACATACGAAATTTGGGTCAGGTTATTCACTACTATAAAAGGAAACAGATTGTTTCATAAATTTCCGAGCAAAAACTTGCCTGTGTGTCAGGAGGTATGGAGTGTCCTCCCTGAGTCCCGCGGGATAAATCCTGCCCAACTATTTCAATCAATTCTTGGGCCGTAGCGCGGTCAACCCGATACCTTGACACAAAGTCCATGTCTCGAACATTCACGAATTGAATGCGAGGACGGAATTGTCTCACATTTCGCCGATTCCGTCGCTGTAAGCGTACATAAGCTTCAATTTCGGCCATTTTACTACCGTCTGCACCACCTTACTGGCAGTTGCAAACGCGCTATACAAATTTGCAACCAGCAGGTGCACGTTGCAACTGCAACTTTTTAATGAAACGGACACAAGGTTGCAAGTTGCAATTATTAGCAAAATTGCAACTGCAACTGCGCTGCAACCGTTAATGAAACGGCCCCCAGAGTATCACTTAATGGGAAACAGACGCAGAACAGAGGTAGAAGGAACAAAAGCTCATCAGCACAACAATCTTAATGGTGTTACGCAACATTATTGGTGCACAAATAAAACTTGTCATGTAAAACATGTACAACAAAAACCTTATGAAATCTCCGGTATGAACAATATTTATTTAAAGGTAACTTTTTACATCTTGAAATATTTGTTTTCGTGAATCAGTGTTTGTACCGTAATCCCAGTACTTTAGCAGCAAGTTAAATGCATGGTGTTCAGTGCCATCGAAAATAATTACACAATCTATTAAATAACGCTTTAATACATTTACATGCATTTTCTTTATTTATTTTCATGCAGTTTGAATGTGTTGCTTTCTTATTTATTTGTATTGTAACCTCATCGTTGCTGTAAAAAACCACATGTTAAAACTTACACCCATAGTGCTTATTGCGTTCCTATTATTACATTATACGCTTTAACGTAATCACATTTCATTCTGTTCAATGTGTTTACTCATGTAACTTAGCAGAGTTATATCACAAAGATAATGAGCGTGATGTATTTTAATCTGATAGAGGTTGATATTATTTATCTGATGCATTCAATCTAGACTACTACAACATCTGACAAAATTGTACCCATGTGGGCACTGAATCAGGATAAATAAACCGTTTTATACTTTGATCAATGGGATTCGGTTGCTAGCGGTGCGGTTAATTGCATTTAGATGAAGAAAAGTGCATTTAATAAAAAATAAACAACAATCAGACAATATAAGCATGAGTAAGATTTACAGTGTTAAAGGACCCATTTCCTCGAAACATTGAATCCCGTTTACAGTTAACTATTGTATGTTATAAATGCGCTCACATAGTAAGGTTGATTTAGTACAATTTCAAATAATTCGCATTATAAGATGCACACCGGACACATTCGGTCAAAATTGTGTTAACATTAACAACTGAAGACTTTTTGAACTTATAAAAGTTATCGTTTATTTTTACAATCAATAAAGGAAGACCAGGCCTATTATAGGTAGACGCATTCATGCAGTTCGTTAAGACATGTTGCGCACGAGAAAAATTCATTCAAGTCCAATACATAAAAGTTCATATGCCATTGCACACAATTGTTTACCCCCGCTTCTACTACGATCAAAGCCTGGCCGAAAACGTGGTCGATCGTGACAAATCGCAGGAGAAACGTAGTGGAGTCTTCATACGCGCAGTATGATCGCGTTATTAGTCTTCAGGTTATATTACACTAATTCCATTTCCCATAGGGTCCCATTATAAAACTGCCAACTTTCAAAGCATTTTTCTTGTATCTCCTATATATCAAATTTTGCAAGACCGGTATTATTTTAAAAATAAATCTGTCCCCTTTCAATAAAGGCAGTCAAACATATATGGTCTCGCGTCTTCTAAGAAAGTAAAATTCGCCCAAAGGCAAGCACACTCGGAAAACAGAGTTTCGAAAGTGAAATTTCGACAAAAGCCGCGTACTTCAATAAACGCACCCCAAACAGTCATCTTTCAACGTAATCCCCAATGAAATGCGCCAAAATGTTGCAGACACACACACAGGATGCATGAAATAATCACAAAATGCATGGGTGCGATCGCTAAATCGCTTTTAACGCCGAGAAGAAAAGGAACTCTTTAGAAATAGGCACTACTTTCGAATGGACCACATGGACCACGGAGGAATACAAAATGATTTAGTGTAATGTAACCTTCATGATCGGAGAGCTCTACGCTCTTGCAACGCTAATTTTGAACATGCTCAAAACAAGCGTAGCGGGATCGTGTCCAACAAGAAACAAGATGAAAAAAGTCGAAGACCATTATTTGCGAAATCGCTCGATTAAGACTCCGATTGACATCGATCCGCCCCGATCCAAACCTTTTTCAGATCGTGGCTTGATCGGGATGATCGTCGTAAAGTCGCAGCTCTGTGAGAACGGGGCGTTAGGCTTTCGCCTAAAATCATCTAGCAGCATAGTGGTACCGTACCCAAGGTTTTTCGAGATGTTTTTATTCATGTGGCGTTGAAATGAAGTTACTCAATGACGTAATTTTTTTTTAAAGAGATTCGCGCAACAGAATATTTCCGGTAAATTTGAGAAATTTCAGCGGTTATCAACCATAAGATATTACCACCAACACTACATACCATTATCTAGTTCTTGCCTTTGCAGTCTTCTTAATCAGTTGAGAATAATATGTGTTGTTTTGTTGTATTAGTTAAGTAACACATTTGCAACGAACCGTCTTGTATACAAATTTATGTTGATTACGACTTGTTTGGTACTATATGTACAAGCAAAGCTATACCGTACACCAAATGTTTTATGAATGTCATTTGAAGAAAAGAAAAATCTTTATTAACGTTTTAAGTCTTTACAACCGTATTTATCGGAATAATTTGAGAAGTTTTAATAAATTATAACTTCGAAAGTCAATAAAGAAGCACAATTATTTTTTATCCATACTTACACGCACTTATTTATAGTATAGTATCACATTTATTAATTGGTATTGGGAATGGTCCGCTTATTGATATGCGTGAACAGTTTATCGAGATTAATTATCGCATGACATGGGTGTCTGAAGTGTGATGACGCATTCTTGTGAACATATTTCAAAACCACATGTGTATTGTTGTAAATTGCTATTACAGGAACATAAATGTGCTATTACGTTGTTCGATTTTGAAACATATTTAACCACCGAGAACAACATCAAGATCAAGTTTTTTGTTTGTCAGTCATGGCTATGACCCAAATATAATTCGGTTTAATTGTATACTGGCATCGTTTTTCGAAGCTCAGCATCCAGTGACATAGGTAATACGGACTTTGTGATGTTTAATTACAGAACATACTAACTCACCTGAATCTCAGACAATCATAGTTAACATACTGTTGTGCGGACATGATAGGTTAACTACATAACATACTACATCAGGACGTTCGGGACTAAAAAAATTCTGATTTACGTATGGCCGTTTGCACTGGGTCTGCACAAGAAAGCTGATTAATTTGATAACATTCATTAAAACAGCAAAATAGGAACACTTGACACGCATCAGTACCAATTGCCTACTTGTTTGTTGCTGTTTCTTGTGTATTTATTTTTTTGTTTAACTATTCGACCACATAGCTTTGAACTTAAAGGGATCTTTTCACGCTTTGGTAAATTGACAAAATTGAAAAAAGTTGTTTCAGATTCGTAAGTTTTCGTTTTAGTTATGATATTTGTGAGGAAACAGTAATACTGAACATTAACCATGCTCTAATATAGCCATTATATGCATCTTTTGACGATTTTAAAACCTAAAAATTATAAAGCGTTGCAACGCGAAACGATTGAATAATTTGGAGGATTCTGTTTTTGTCGTTAAATTTTGTGAAACTACGAAGATTGCTTATATAAGGTATAAAATACGTCAATAATGTATACTCGGCGGAATAGCTCAGTAGGCTAAAGCGTTTTTACTTCAGGACTCTGGCAGGACTCCAGGGGTCACTGGTTCGAAACCTGCACCGGGCAATGTTCTTTTCCTTTTTTTATTTTTTTTCTTGATTTTTTACTGGAGCTTTTACGATCCAATGTTTACATTTATCAATATAAAGCATTTAATGAATAAGTTAAAAAAATGCCAAAATCTGTGAAAAGGCCCCTTTAATAAACTTGACATTTACAGCTATTAATTACTTCGGTGGGCACTGTTCAATTTCTCGTTATGATTATTTAAAGTTTTTTTATGTAATAGGTAAGGTAATACTAAAGAAGATTGACAACACTGAGAATTTCACTTTCGCGGATTGGAATATTAAAGTAATTATTGATGAAATATACGTTTAGTGAATGAAAAATTAATAGGATGAACTAAATTAATTTGCAATAATGGAAAACCAGGTATAGACGGCGTACCATGTGCAGCTACTATAAACAAGCTCAAATATAAAGATACAACTATGAGGTGGATGTTTTAATGTAACTTCTCATTGATCCTTGTAGGTGCAAAAATAGAAATGTTGTATTGGCTGAACGAACAGGGCACATCTAGGTTAAAAATATTATACACATAAACGTTACAATGGACTATTTTAGTATCGATACGACTTAAACGTGTTCTTCTTGTTAGTTGTAATTAAACCCACAATGTGCCTGCCCAGCCAGATTCTCTGATTCATATCAACTGCTAAGTGATTCGTCATGAAACTGACGGTATTGTCTCTTGCCGGAATCTTGCAGTTGGTTGAAAACTGTATGCGATAATGGAGAAAGGATTGTCACGCCATTCATACACCAGGTCGTGCATGATGTATGTACTATTATATTCAATTGTTCATGTTTTAAACATTGCAGTTTTAAGTTGTTAGAATTAATATGCATCGACATTTAAGTGCTTGCAATAGGAATGACATCGTATATTGCCCACATGTATATGAAATATATGAATTATTGTTTATAATTTTGTACTTAACGCCGCAACCCACGCAAAAGACGTCGGACCTTGGACATTTCGGATAAAATTTGCTGAAAACCGGTATTATTCCCAAAACTGTCGGACCACATGTCCGAAAAAAGCAATATGTAAAAACTTTGTTTAAAAATTAAAACGAAACTATGAATATTTTTTAAATACAAACTGGTTTATTTGATTTTTTACGTGTTTAAAAGAAAACGGATTTTACCAACAACTCGAACTTGCTATCTTGACTGGTGACGTATAAAAATCCAAGTGCAATTCCTAGAACCAGTCAAATATAGTTATTTGTTTCGTAACGTTGGCAACACAACATGTTGTTTATTGGTTAATGGAATTTTACTGGTTGCAATCCTTGTGATGATCGTCAATCGAACTTAGGGAACCACACGACCGTTGACCATTCCGTGTCAAGATTTGATGCGAAAGTTAGCCGTAAAAGCGGAATCTTCAACAATCGCAAAAAATGTTTACAAAAAATACAGAGCTATCTTCACTTTTCATTGAAAGTTTTACAGTATGTTTGAAAAAGAAAACGTTCAATTTTAAATTCATTTTATAGTTTTCAGAATTGGTAACGTCAGAGGGATAAAAATAGAATCAATAAAGGGTATTTTCTACTGTTTGATTGAAGACGATTTTGGTCCGGTAAAATCTTTTGAGGTCCGGTAACCTTTGAGAGATATCGGACCTCATGTCTTGTAAGATTTGTTTGTCTTCCGCATGGGTTGAAATAGACGTAACGTCTGCAATACAATTATATCTATCATTCTATTTGTTTATTCAACAACCATAAATACGCACTCTTTGAAACTTATCACATGTTTGACACTTCTAACCGCAAGCATATCCAAACCATCTGGTGTTTGATCAATCTAGATGAGCCTTTATTTACACTGCGTTTGATACCAAGTATTAATCTATCATTTATTAAACGGTGACTAATAATAATAATTTTCGTAAGAAAATAAATTAACATTTGTTCCGACTATGGCCGGAAAATGGCACATAGTTAGGCCTCTGTAATAGTTATATATTACAGCAATGAGTGGCCAATAATAGCGCGTGGACATGTTAGTGGTACTCTTTGTGAGCGAATCGACAAGTTGAAAAACAGTATACATGTATAACTAATTTTGCCTATCAAAGGTTGTTTATCCGATGTTAAAGTTCAACCGTGTGCTGGTGTTCACCAATCCAAATAAACCCGTTAATTAACTAGCTATTCCTTGAAACCCATCCGATTGTTTTCTATTTACAGTTACAGTTATTGTCCTCTGCACTTTCTCTGTATGCCCTTTTACATTATTTATATTGAATCCGTTCAATAATATCTATATGTATTAGACAACATTTTAAATGCTATTAAATATGAAAGAAAAATTAAAAAATATTGAAGGAGACCGAACATGCATCTCTATAGTTTCTGGAATTTAATAGTATGCAGTTGCATATGATGTTACAATAATATCAAAGATGTTTTTATCATGGTCAGAATGATCATGAATTATCGCATTAAAAGAAGTTAGATCATGAATAAGATCATTTCTTCTAGTAAACTTTTCTTCATCATTCCATTTAACAAAATCAGATTAGTTTATAATATTATTTTCGTAATAATTGTCACAAACTCTTTGCAAAGTATTGCACGCGTATTCGCTAAAAATATTGAAATCACACACAGCGGACTTTTTTATTCTTTTGGAGTATTTTTCTTTAAGCAGCAAAAAATCATTGAACCATGACGCGTTGGTTTTAAACACCTTTTGCTCCTAAACAAGTCACTACAACGACCGTTTGGAATGCTAAGGGAGGTAGATATATATTAAAACATCAATTTATTTTAGTGAGAGTTGTGTCATTTGTGATTGAGAACCTATTTATTGGGATGTTTACTTCGTAGTTGATTTAGTATTCACTGTCAATACTATCTCATATTACAGACGTGTACAAATTGAAATCCTGGCACAATTACCCTTCAAATAGTTAACATCAATCTTTAAGCAAAGGAACAAATAAGTATCAATTACATTGGAGTATAAACAGCTGAAAAGAAGAAGCCAGTTCTTTTTCACACTGAACTACTTTGCTGATTTGCAACAAAAGTACAGAATATCTGTCTCAAAACATCAAGTTTTCAAATATTCCGTCTATCTATCATAATGCAAGAGAGTGGATCTTGTTTGAATCTAGTACTCACGGTTTGTGCAGTGCGAGAAGAGCAACAATAGTCATATCAATCTGTAGAATACGCAAAAGTTTTAGTGTAAACACTATCAGCAATACGCAACGCAGCGTCATATCTTCAAAAGGTGTACATGTTTCAAGTTTGTTTGATTGTATGTTTACATTGTATGCATATTCGCGAAGTACTTATATCCATTTATTCCTACCTATTTGTTAGAGCTATCCTATGTGGAGACGAAATTAATTATTACTAAAACAACAGTCATATTTTATTGAAAATAGTAAATTTGATCAACAACTGCGCATATATGACTAGTTTTACGTATAGCTCTATCATACCATTGCCGCCATTACACAATACCCCGGTACGTGATAATTTTCAAAAGTAATTCTCATTCTAAGTGTTTATCGTTTACCAGCATGGGTAGGTAACACTGCATGGATTTAGTTTGGGATTTGGTACGTAGATTTCCCATTGTTACTCCTCTTTGACACTCTTTTTATTGTACCTTTTAATTATATCCACTGTAATTTTATTTGATTTACTTAAAAATTAAGTTTTTCTTGTTCGATGTAGTCTTGTTCATGATTTCATTAAAAAGTTTAGGAAACCATTATTAAAATGCTAAACTGCTCATCGTTTTTTTACATAGCGTTTATACTAACCAACGAACTGTGTTATATGTGACAAGTAAACTGCGTCACGAAAATGGAGCACCGCATTGTCTATGTTTTTATTAAACATGCATCTCTTGAAATGTTGAAATACACCATTAGCAATATATCATCGCGTTCTCCTAAGTGTGAACACAGAAGGCTTTTTGTTCGCTTAGCACACATCAAAGGCAATGACCAATAGTTCGTTATATAACGTGATTTTGCGGAATTTTTACGTTTGTAACTTCCGGGCTATGAGACGATAGTTATTAAACATATGTGTAAAATGTAATCTATTATAAATTGTGTTTTATTCTTATAGATGTTCAAAACAATAATTTATATTAAAGCTATGCTACCTTTATAAGGTAAAAAATGAACATGCTACAAAATGATATATACATTTATGTATATACACCGACTAGCAACTGAAGCTTTTACATCTGCCGGTTACATAAACAAGTACCAGAACGTTTTTTAAAGCGATTTCGTTGCGGTTTTCATCGGTAACCATTTGTTTTAATTTCCATTTTAAACTGTTTCCACAAAGCTTCGTGCTAATAATAAAATGTAAAAAACTGGTCGCATTTTTGTATACTCTTGTTGTTGTTTTTCTTGACAAGGGCGTATGTGCACTGTAATCTGTATCCATAGTCATCTAGTGCATACATCGTGATCTTTCTTTTGCGAAGATAAGACCACACTAACGTGTGAAAACTGCATTGCCAGAAGATAATGACAAAACAAGGACAAGTAAATTAAGGTAGCGCACCTCTAATGATTTCCCGCGATTTATTTTACGATCATTGCCGATCTTCAATGATCGAGAGATGCATTTTATTTTTTTCAAAGTTCGAATTTTGTTATATGTTTGCGTTACTCCTTTAGAATACATTATTTTCACAATAAATATTGACTTTGATCCAAATATCATTTGAAAAAATACGATTTCGTGATTTCTTCAAAGATTGGCGAGCCTTTTTACCTGTTTACTTATGGATATCTTATTTAAGCTTATTTAAGCTTGCACAAATGTGAAGTTGTCGTGGCCTAGTGGTTAGGGCGATGGATCTTCCCGCGCAGGTTCGCATCCTGCCGACATCGCATACTATTTGCGACACGTTTTATTTCTTTTCTAACGTAATTTGATTCAATGTAGCATATATGCTATGGTTTTTGTTTAATATGTTGACATTTTTATGCACATCCTTCAATTTTTAAAATTAAAGCATGGCTAAAATAACATATACTTTGAATACATAAAAGAATACACATCAGAGGTAATAAAGCACTTTTGCAGGAGATCGTCTGTATTTCTGCGTCATAAATATTCGTTAAGTTTATACATAGCTATTGATTTTCAGTTACAGTTCTGGAGTTATTCAAACTGCGGTTAAAATATATGTATTGAAAAGAATACACATACAATTACAATTGCTACGTTTTACTTAAATTTATTTTTACACGTGTCATTTAGATATATTGTATCTAAATAAGTATAATAAATACTTAGTTTTAAGAATATGTATACATTTAAATAGCCTTTAAGAAAACCAAAAGCTATTTTCTTTACTGGTAACACATATAATGAAAGGTCAAGTTAGCAACATTTCACAGAAAATTATTGTCATAAAACAACAAATGAGTTTTTATTCAACTGCCTTTTTTGGATAAATTTCCTAAACAAAGTTCTAAAAATAACTAAAACGTAACTACTTTTTAAAAATCCAGGTATGGTGGATAATAAGAGTCACACTTTTATTTCAAAGGCTTAACAATTTTGTTATTTACCTCTCAACCAAATTGCAAATTTTAAACCATCTCAAATTGAAATAGATTGCACTCATTACAGACGACATATAAAATTGTAAAGGAATATAAAGAAATTGGCAAACCGATTGATTTTATATTTCGATTCCTTCTACCCATTTTAAAAGCGTGGCCATCGCTGTGCTCCGTAGAAAAACGTGCAAAACAAATCGGTCGAAACCACGTGCAGTGGTGAGAAAACCGGGTATGTGTATACACATACCTGAGAAAACACATTCTTAATTTGACAGTTGGGTGGCAACTAGTAAAGCAACTATTAACATTAATCAGCAAGAGATCGCACTAAATAACAGAAATGACCACGCAGAGATATCATCACTTACCCTATTTCAAATATTTTCGAGCTGAAAATTTTCCCCCACACGTCTTTTTTAGTTTATTTGTATTGTTTTTCTGGAGCCGAAGTGCATCTCACAGAATATCCATCCAACTTCCGTTGTTTTCACTTTCGTTATTAAAAACTCCGTTTAAACGAATTATTTCTACTTTTAGATTGTTAAAGCGATGTATTATTATATATTATCAATAGAACAGTATACCGTGATGAATTGTACGGAGTTACGTATCGATCTTTCTGTCAGTCTGTAAGCGTACTATTTTATGCGCAATAATATAAGTACAGTGATTCGACAACGATTGTAAACATTGGTGAAATGCTTCTGACATAGTTATTCTTTTGAGTGTTTATGAGGTCTGATCGTGCAGTTTGCAAACATCAACGGAAAGATTACAATCCAATGCATTTGTCATCGTCAACCGTTTGGAATGTCAATTAGGCAATGAGTGAGTTTTTAGCATGTTTCTTTCTATTTTATTAATTTAAAAATGGCTGCCCCCATGGTGATGAAATGACATGTGTTCGAGTTTTGATATTTTTAGATATGTAAACTTTTTTTAAAATTTAAGCGTAACTTGCCCTCGTCAATGTCGATATTAATCACTAGTTATATAATTTTCCGCCGAAATACGTGGAATAAACATGATTCAGATTTTTGAAAATAATGTATATTTTATTGTTAAAATCGCTTTGTACTTTGATTGATTTTGTGGGTGTTATGATACGTTGGTGTACAAAATTGGTAGCAGTTTGAAGGAAAAACATCCTTTAAAGCATATATGTATACATTTTCAATGTGGCACTCTTCCTTTAGTCAAATTTGAGTTCAATGCTAGGGGTCCCACATTTTTCAAAATGAAGCCTCTACATGAACCTTAATTAAAAACGAAAACAGAATTGACGTGTTTCCGTATAGTATGGAAGCCCATTCCACTTTCATAAAAAAAACTCCACTAATGCCGAAATGTAATGAGCCACAACACACAGGTTTGAAAAAAAATGATGATGTTTTTAATTACGTGGTGCAATGAATGGACTAGATGTGTTAAAGACACTGGTTTCACACGCTACTTGTTTGGTTACAGCCAAATCTACAAGTCAGTTGAAAAAGGCTGACTTACATAGGAATATTATCGTTATTAATACTCAATTCTGGAAAAATAGACAATATGACCAGAAGTCTACAAAGTTAGTTTCAGCAACAATCCATTCAAACAATGTATTCTATATCTAATCATTTAAATATTGTGGTTGTTTCGCTGTGAACTCTTAATCATATGCAATGGGCAGTAAAAAAAGAAAGAAATGCTACCACAATTGTATTTTCATGTGTATTATTTTGTGGAAAACATGGCAATGGGTCATATTCTTCCAAAATTGGCAAGAAAAAAACATTCCTTCCATAACGTCTACTAACACATAAACGCAATTAAGCCGTGAATGTATAAAAGCCTAGCAACTAATTAAGGCGAAGTGAAAGGCGCATATTTAAACAAGAGGGTCATGGGCCCTAAGGCGCTCACCGAAAACCATAGAACCTAAATCTTCTGAGAAGTTAAAGTTCAAATGAATATTCGTATTTAAAAAAATATATATCATAAGGAAGGATATTTGCTCGCCCCTAGACGCTTTTCATGTTAAATGTTATTCCCAATAAAAACAAAAATCGACCCTGTTTAAACCAATGTTTAAAATACAAGTCTTTTATAATCACACCAAAACTACCGACCTCATCAATAAACTGTTTGCATAAACATTTGTTTTCCACTCTATCAGTCTGAAGGTCTTTGATGTGAGTTCCCAGCTGGGGCCTATTTCTAGGTACTAAGGGAATTTAAGCTGCAAATCTGCTGTACAATCACATGGCAATTTCAAAAGGCATTAATTAATACAACTGTACCACAACAATGCAGGCACAAAAGAGTATTAATTAGTTGCGGATAAGCAGGTGGCTGAATGTGCTAAATGGAAGAGATGAAAGTGGATTCCCGACAAGCCATGCATTCGTGATTGGGGGTCAGACACTATTCAAGTTACTAACAGTTGTTTCTTTCCTATTTAATTTTCTGCGAAATAATTATTACTACTTGAAATTTCTTATAATTGGTATTCAAATGGCATCAACCATGTATGTTGCAATTCATCCCCAACCAATCATCATAAGTGACCTCTTCAGAAAGGAACAAAAATAAATGATGTTTTTTATAATTTTACTGTATATCTTATCGGAAGAATGAATATTCAGATGACTGCATGGAGATCGTGAATATCATAATATGTATACATTTCATTCACAGTGTAAAATTGGTAATTTCTAAGTAGATTGTTAACAAGGTTACAATATATTAAAGATATTAACGGAAAACTGCCCCGTCCTTAGGCAGCCTTGTGTTTCAAAATACAGTTACCATAAAGGAACTCGGCCCAAACATCATAAGATATCCCCCTGGTCGCCATATTTTTCAAAGAAGCAGAACCATTTTGGATCAAAGTTGAAATATCATACGAGCACGCATTCTTAAAAAGTTGCATGCAGATTTGACTTTGAATATGACTTCTAGAGTGTTAACATGTTTTTCTATAGCCATAAAAGGAACACTGCCCCGCCCCCTGGCGGCCATGTTTATCAACGGACCGCAACAATTTTCAAACTGAGTTGAGCTATAATAAGAACAAATGTTTTTACTTCTTATCAAGTTTCATGTCGACTGTAAAATAATTGTGACTTCCATAGTGTTAACAAGGTTTCACTATAGCCATATAAGGAAAGATGACCCGCCCCTTGGAAGCCATGTTTTTCAAGTAACCGGACCCATTTTCGAAATCAGCTTAGATATTATGGGAACAAATATTCTGAATACGTTTCATACAGATAGGACTTTAATGGAGTGTTAACATGGTTGCACAAAAGCCACATAAGGAAAACTTCCCCTTGCCATTGGCGGCCATGTTTTTCAACGGACCGGAACCATTTTCGAACTCGGACGAGATATCATCGGAAAAAATATTAAGATTAAGTTTCATGAAGATTGGACTAAAAATGTGACTTCTAGAGTGTAAACAAGCTTTTTATTTAATTTGACATTGTGACCTACGGTAGTTTTTCATGTCAATTGACCCAGTTTCGAACTCGGCCATAAGATCATTTAAACAAATCTTCGGGCCAAGTTTCATGAAGATTCGATATTTAATGTGGCCTCTATAGTGTTTACAATGTAAATATTGACTATGAACGACGCACGACGCGCGCCGGACAAATTGTGAACAGTTGTGTTCAAGTGAACTTAAAAGAGCTATACATGTAAATCTGCCCAAACTGAGCGCCAACAAATAACAGTCGTCTAAAATCATCTACATATTAAGGTCATTTAGCTTCTAAAGTCTGACCAAAATCAGTGAAGCAGTTTAACCAGTTATGCCTAGCGTCTAGAAAAAAAGGCCTTGGCAAACAGCGTAGACCCAGATGAGATGCCGCATAATGCCTTAAAGGAATTTATGTAAGAAATATTCTAAATATAGAAATATATGTACTAGACATCCCTATTTTTGGAAATAAATTGATCCAAATTAGAAGGATGGAAGAGTCCATTAGGCATAAATGGGTTAAAGAAAAGTTCAGAACTCGCAATTTTGGGTTATACATATTATACAGTGGAAACCAAGAAAGGGAAATAAATCTGACCAACACTGGTATCGGCCAACATTACTTCCTTTCAACTGCATATTCAAATCATTTTTCTGAGAAAGTGTGAGCGAAATAATGCCGAGCAATCATTGATGAGAAGAATACACATCACATAAGGAACTTTAAATTTACCGTGGAAAAAAAGAAAACGGGCCATTATTCTTCCGTAACCGATTTTCCTAATCGTCAAGACATTCAGGTAATTCAGTTGTACATGTAATAGTTTAAGCGAAATTCACACAGTTAAAGATAAGTTGAATACTTCCGGACCTACTCGCGTATGGACGGAGAGTGGTTGCAAAAATTATGGATTAACCATTCAAAACACAAGTTACGTGGTCGGGCAAGGATAAGAACATGAGCTACTATGATTTTACAGGCAGTTCTCTACTTATCTAGCTATTTCGGCCGTGTTATATAAATGCACGTTGATTTGAATTAGACAATCGGCTACTAAACCCCCCCCCCCCAAGTTATATTGAACTTGCATATTGTGTTTAGCTCGGCTGTTTTCGGAGAAAACCCGAGGTATTGTCTTATCCGACTCGTTTTCCGGCGTCGTGCTAAAACCTTGACATTGTGTTAACCTTTTGAATATTGGCTTTAAAATCGAAGTGCGTCCACCTACAACTTTGAAACTTCATATGTAGATGCACGTTGATGAGTTCTACATGCCACATCCATTTTTGGGTCACTAGGTCAAAGGTCACTGTGACCTCTAAAAAAAACTGAAAAGCTTTCATTTATTCAAAAATGCACATGCAGCCGAGCGTGGCACACGTTATGCGGTGCTCTTGTTTATGTAAGTAATATTCCTGTTGGCACATTACGGAAAGAACCAATCAAAATTATGTCATGGTCTCAGAGTTTAAACGCTTAAGTATTGTATAATATGAAAATATCTTGAGTGAAATAGCAGGGTGCAGCGCAATCGTATTTAATATTGTCCTTCTGACGCTCTTAGCTGTTCAACATACCAATATGAAAGTTTTTTAATTTAACTACCATTCAGCAAACATTTTTTGGAAAAATGACATTCCTTCAAACCTTATTTACATTGTAAGACTTTGAATTTTACCTTCATGATTTTTTTAGATATTGTCAATATCATTGTTTCGTAACCCAGCTGCTCCTTTTAAGCAGCAATCTATACCCTTAGAGAAATCAGATCTTTTCCTAATTATAATTTTTATATGATTTCTTCTCAACGAAGAAAAGTTACATTCGGATAAACTTGGAAATTTTACATGCGTGGCAAATGGGGGCCACAGTGTGGTAGATTATCATATTGTATCTACAGAATTATTCCCATTTGTTTCTAATTTTAATGTTGAACCATATGATGTTTCTGATCACTTTCCTGTATACTGTCAATTACAGTTTACAGGCTCCCTAAATCACGAAAACCATGATGACGATTCTTCACCAAACGATACTCAAAATTATGACACTTATAAGTGGAATGAAAAATATTGTGATTCATTTCAAAAGATACTGAAAGAAAACTTACAAAGATGCCGTGATGATATTTTAAATTGCATAAATGAAAATGAAAACGATGCTGAGGTATTGACCTCGATGTACTCCAAACGTAAAAGTTATGTACGCACGAGCCCCGGCGCTATTTCGAGCCCGTTGGCTTGTAACATCGGCACGAGACAGGGCGACTTGTGCTCGCCGATTATTTTTAGTTTATACATAAATGATCTGTGTTCATTTATTCGACAAAAGTGCGATACCGGAATATTTGTCACAAACGATATCCCTGAAATATTCTGTATACTTTTTGCTGATGATATTGCAAATTGTGCAGATACTGCTGTAAATCTACAGTTGCAGATAAATGCTATTGCAGACTTTAGTACCTTACCAAGCATGAATTTAAATCTAAAAAAACTGAGGTCATGGTATTGAGAAATAAGGGTCCATTACGTCATTATGAGAAATGGTATTTCGATAATTGTCAAGTAAATACAACGTCCGTTTATAAATATATGGGCATCCTATATACCCCAATGTTATGCTGGTCGGCTGCAAAAACTAAATTAGCCGCCCAGGGACGAAAAGCATTATTTGCCATTAAAGAATACCAAATTCCGTTCGGATATTTCTGCTGTACAGAATTCTTTAAATTATTTGATGCCATGGTTACACCAATACTCACATTCGGATCAGAAATCTGGGGATTCGCATATAGTGATTCAATAGAGCCTGCACAAATAGAAGCTTGCAAGTACTTTATAGGCGTTAAAACTGCGGTCAATAACTGTTTAGCTTTAGGAGAATTTGGCCGTTTACCAATGTACGTCATTTAGCATTCAAAATGCATAAAATACTGGTGTAAACTTCTCCATATGCCTGATAGAAGATATCCAAAAAATTGTTATAAAAAGAAGGCGAAATTGGGCTACGGATGTAAAGGAGCTTCTATTTAAATATGGGTTCGACTTTATTTGGCTCTCACAGGATGTTGGTGATATTGATTTATTCATGCTCTTTTTTAAACAGCGTCTGACTGATTGTGCAACTCAATCCTGGCACGAAAACATAAATGACTCTTCTAGATGCGATACTTAAAGGCAATTTAAAAGTTTATTAAACACGGAACGTTATTTAGACATTGCCCTGCCATTTCATTGCAGGCAAGCGTTAGCGAGATATCGTTGTTCGAGCCATAGGTTTCAAATAGAGTTAGGTAGACCATTTGGGGTACCAAGAAATCTTAAACTATGTTCACATTGTCAATTAGAAAATGTATCCGTAAAAATCCGGCCTTTGTTTACAATAAACTTACTTACTTTAAATCCCATTCGTCTTTGTTTTTACTTTCGTCAGGTACGATTTCAACAATTATTTCTGCGTGATGTGTCCCACGAAGCTTCGTGTAAAGCTTGATGTAAAGCTTGCCGCCAAGATAAGCTCGAGACTTTCGAACTCTCATCAACATAAATGACTCTCGAAATGACTTCTTCATCCTTACGAGGGTCTCGGGGTTTAAATGGTAATAGTAATTCAGCAGGATACTTGTATTTTTATTGCCATTATTTCACTCGATTCTAGTTCGGAAACTTATATATTCACCGTAATGTTATGTATTATACTCGATTATTAATTTATACAATAAACGTCAATCGGATTATTGTTGGCTAGCTACATGTATCGAATTCTACAGTTTGACTTTCTTAAATATATTTTTCGTGCAATGCATACAAGTCAACATTAACATAAATTAACACTCTGGAGTGTTTCCTGTACGTGCATCCGATTATGTTCGTGCACGTCTTTCAGGAGTTCAATAAAACCATAACGGTAACTATGTGAAGACCGCTTCCAACATGGAAACCAATATTCATGCATAATGGTCAGTGCCAGGTCAACACAAGCTAGCTATACTAGCACAATGAATTGCTCGTTAGTTTCGAACACTCAATTCGTTTGAGATTGTCTAAAGCAATTACCAGTTTGCTAACAGCAAAAAGACGCATGCACATTTACAATTCCAGTCTAATATGCCCATCTCGCCGTGTAAAATATTTTACTCAGATTTTCCATGCTAGTTGGAAAGAGAAATATCTTTAAACAAGAGGGCCTGAAAGGCCCCAAGTCGCTCACCTGAGATAACAAGATATTACTGGGACAAATCTTCTGACCAAGTTTCACGAAGATCGGAAAATAAATGTGGCCTCTAGAGTGTTAACAAGGTTTTACTATAGCCATATAAGGAAAAATGCCCCGCCCCTGGCAGCCATGTTTTTCAACCAACTGGAATCATTTTTAACTCATCCAAGATATTATCAGGATGAATCTTTTGACCAAGTTTCATGAAGATCGGACATTAAATGTGGTCTCTAGAGTGTTGACAAGATTTTACTATAGCCATATAAGGAAAAATGCCCCGCCCCTTGGAAGCCATTTTTTTAAGCAAACTTAATTATTTTCTAACTCATCCAAGATATCATTGAGAACAATCTTCTGACCAAATTTCATGAAGATTGGACAATAAATGTGGCCTCTAGAGTGTTAACAAGGTTTTACTAAAGCCATATATAGCCATATAAGGAAAAATTCCCCGCCCCTGGTGGCCATGTTTTTAAAGCAACAAAAACAATTTTCGAACTCATCGAAGATATCATTGGGACACATCTTCAGACCAAGTTTCATGATGATCGGAAAATAAAAGTCACCTCTAGAGTGTTAACAAGGTCATACTTTTCAATATAATTTAAAATAAAAGTTGAGAAGAACATGTGTCGAAAAATGCGAAATAAGCAAGATATTTAATTCTGAAATCGAAAATGTCTGTAGAGTCGAATTTGCCAGAATGTATATCATGCATGTAGGATGTCAATCTTAATTTAGTTTAATGGTTGTTTTTAAATTTCTGCAGCGATGTCTATTCATACGACACACAAACACTAACTCCGATCCTAAAAAAAAGACGAATTCTTCGGTTATTGTAGGAAAAAATGTTCGAAATATCTTCTTCACCATCGGAGAGGTGCGCTAATTTGTCTTTGCTGCATTTTATGAAATTCGCCTTCAATGTCTTGCCTATTTTGTGTTATTGTAACATGTATTTATCAATATATTACAATTAACACAAATAAAAATCGTATAGTCTCGCTTTAATCGTTTGACAAAAGAATGCCATATTGTACAGAATCATCAAACAATAAAAAACATATTTAAAAGTTTGCTATCTTCCAGAATGTAAAACTTTCATTTATAATTAATTCCACTTAATCTTCTTGTGCTTAAAAAAAAATATTTTAAAAAGGGAGACAACACTGTCAATTCAACATAATTTTTCAAAAGCCATTTTGCAGTTACTTCCCTTGACATGATTAAATAGAGTGTTCACAAGCTGCTTTACTATATAAATATAAGGAAAATTACCCACCCCCCCCCCGGCCCAGCGGCCATGCTTTTTTACCGATCCATACCATTTTCGAACTCAACCGTCATATCCAGAAAACACATGTTCTGACTTAATTTCATGAACATTGGACCAAAAATGTGACTTCTAGAGGGTTCACATGTTTTCACTATATATAGAGAGAAAACTGCCCCGCCCCCTGGCGGCCATGTTTTTTTCACCGATCTGGACCATTTTCGAACTTGTCCGAGATATCAATGAAACCAGTGTTTTGACCGAAGTTTCATGATAATTGGGCAAAAATTGTGACTTCTAGAGTGTTCACAAGGTTTCTCTATAGCCATATAAGGAATACTGCCCCGCCCCCTGGGGGCCATGTTTTTCAACGAACCAGAACCATTTTTTAACTCGACCAACATATCATAAAGACGAAGATTTTCACAAAGTAACATGAAGATTGGGCATCAAATGTGACTTCTACAGTGTTCACAAGGTTTTGCTTTTTTTTTACCCAGTGACCTAGTTTTTTACCCAGCATGACCCAGTTTCTAACTCAGTCGAGGTATCAATGGGACAGATGTTCTGACCAAGTTTCATGAAAATCAGACAATAAATGTGGCCTCTTGAGTGTTCACAAGGCAAAATGTTGATGACGCATGAAGCACAACGGACAAACGGCGATAAAAAAAGCACGTGCCACACGCAAAGTATCTGTACATATTTTATTTATACGTGGGTTCTTCGAACAAACCTGTTTTAGTGGTTTGTCGGGCATTGCTATTTGATTGGAGTATTTACAGTATCAAGAATCATCGCGCTCATGCTTAATACATTAGTCAATATGGTGGAATAATTCTTGTTAAATTAATTTAAAAAAATATTTATCATGGTATTGTTGAAAACACATTAAGAATCTATTATTGACATACCATAATTATAATATATCGCTTGATATCTTCATTTAACACCTGGTCTAAAGAAAATTCCAGTTCACCTAGTTCATGCGTCCGTGAATTCCGGTCAGCACATAAGGTAGTCGTGAAGACGCAGCGATGTATGATAGCGATGCCCTGTTTTTAAACTCTGACATTCACACACACTAACCGCGAACTGACGAAGGTGTATAAAATCTACGCACAAATTGTATTGATGTGAAGAGTTGAGTGTAAAACTGTTCCATCTATCATGCCTTTTCATAAGAGATAAAAAAATTCATGCTGAACACACAGTAAAACAGTGTTAGAAAGACGTGGCCATGTTTCCAATGTTCTGGTGGTATTCTCAAATCAGCCAATGGACTAAATGAAGTGTATTCATTCGTGGGTAACCGCGGGCATTTTTATGAATGTAACCTAAAGGTCACCTAAGGTCAAAAGTGACATTAACAGCTACGCCGAAAAATATACCAAACGTCTCCTTAATTCAGCAAAACACCACTCTTATCAGAGTATCTGAACAAACACGGTAAGATACAAAAACTTATCACATGGAATGGTGAGCCATACAGCATTTTACCATCTAACATAACTGAAGTCCAACTGAAAACGGACAAATTTAAACTAATTCAATTAGAATTTACTTAATATCTTCATTATCAAAAACCATACTTTACAATAAACTATCAAATAACATTGTGTTTTTTCTCTTTATTTTCTTTTATTATTTACAAAACATGACGATCATTTTCTTCAATTAGAAGTTCCTGAAAGAAAGAAAAGCTTGTGTAAGCAAGGTAACTCTAAAGGAACTGGATATGAAACACGTGGTTCTGTCCCTTATATATAAATGCTTATACAGGAATCTTATTACCCATTCTAAGTACAATGCAAGACTAAAAGACATTCAGCTGGCTAAAAACGTTCTCTCACTAAATGTACCAAATAAAATCAGAATTCTTATGATTTTGGATAAACAACTGGGTATTAAATAATATTTTTTTAACAAAAGCATTTGACCAAATAAAATTTATGTAACCAAATTTAATTCCTTCATTCCTCTTGAACTTATGGGCAAATTTGGAAAATGATGGAGTGAGCCATGACTGTTTATAGAGTTCTGTTAAATATGCTGTTGAAGTATAATTCCATTAACAAATAAAATCTCTAATGGGACATTGTTTATCTGCATATTTGCAAATGCTTAATTAGTGTTGACATATCTTTTTGGTATTCTAAGGTCAAAGAATGGATTGTTGACCATTGCCCTGGAATTCAAAATCATTTATAAATATTACATATACCAATATGTTAAATTTAATATAATTTAACGAAACGGTAGATAAATTATATTTTTGAATATGTTCACAATTTCAATAGTTGTTTTTATACAAACAAACAAAAGTAATATTCAATTCTAAAATGCAATTTAAGATCTAATGTCAACTCATGTTTAACCTGGCAGTAACAAGACATCTTAGTACACAGCATTATCAAGAAACAATGGTACAGGTTTTTATGTGCTGATAAAAGTGAACAAAATCAAAGTATCAAGGGACTGTTTGTATTTGAAGACACATACCCACTGTTATTTAAATTATGGCATTGGGAAAATTACAGTAAAGGAATTTACTATGTATGAAACAAACTAACTTAGCAATGAGGCCGTCACGTTTTGCCAGACGCGCAAGACAGTCGTCAGACTCGCCCTGAAAAACATCAAGCAATCTCAGCAATAATTTAAAACAATATTTAGAATTGTATGTTGTTGTTTTTTATGACAACTAGGGCAGTTTTAAAAACAGTATATCTTCTATACCACACTTTCACTATATTGCAAGTCAGAACTCCTGACTATGCCCCAAAAAACTGTAGAAAGGAAACAAGAATCCATAAAAATATATATTTAATAAATAAATTCATTACACAATAAAAACAGTCATACTTATCAAAAACGGTAAACTAAGTGTGATAGTCAAGACCAACACATTTTGAGTCAAATATTTTTTAACAAATTTCAACCAGTGTCGCAATGATTTTTTAAGAGCCTAAATTTTACATGTACCGTACATGTATTTAAGGGATCAAAACAAATATCAGAGCAATTCAATACAGATCAGCTATATATTTTTTCTTATTAAGTTTTATATTCATATTCTAAACAAGATCCAAAAGAGTTTAATGTCAACTGAGCACGTCACCTATGCCAAAGTCCTGTTTGAGTCCAATATTATTTTTTTTTAATCTACCAGCGTCGCAACAATTTTTTAAGTCTAAATTCTTTTAAGTGCTCAAAACAAATATAAGAGCAATTCAATACAGATTGGCTATATATTTTTCTTATTGAGTTTAATATTCATATTCTAAACAACATCTAAAAGATACAACAGTTTGATGTCAACTTGTCAAATTGAAGTTTACAGATCATGAAAAACATGTTGCATGCCTCATGGTGGGTGTTCTTAATATAATCTTAATATGATAAGGTTGAAAGTCAAACAATAGAACATACAACAACATGATCTTTACTGCATAAATGCATTCCTTGAAAATTTAAAACAATTACTTTTCTTAATAAAATTACTGTAATTATCAACACATAGTTTGGAACTTATTCATTGAATAAGCTTTTTTTTTAAATAAAATGTAGAATAAAGTATTATTTTGTTAATAAATATTAACAAAACTAGAAAGGTAATGAAATTGTGGTAAATTGTACTGGTCCTGTAATTTTATTCCCGTCCAACAAGTTATGGCTGGAGCCTGACTTCTTTGGAGCTATTTACAAGTCTGCAGTTATTTCAAAATTACTGAGACTGCTCAGAAAATCTAAATATCATTTTTTGATAAAAACCATATACCGGTAGCCCAAATATAACAATAATTTGGACCACATAATGTTTGATGTCTTTTATATGATGTGCATTTAATTTCCACATAATGTAATACACTTTAGTCAAAGCTGGTTTGAGCCTCAATATAAAATTGAAATAATTAAAATCAAGTCAGACTCTGGCAAATGTAAATGACAATCTAGAAATCTATTCCTTACCATTCTTCTGATAGCTCCACTGATGGCATAGGTCTTGTAACTTCCAGTCATTCTGCCAGTAGTCTCGTCGACCTAGAAACGATAACAACATTGACACAATTACATACATCATTTACCAAGAAAAGATAACAGATTTATTTATGATCGTATGTAAATACACAGAACTAGGGGTGCAATGATGTTCCAGTTAATTGGTACACTGGGTATATTAAAATGGTATTGCAAGCAAGAAATATATCAATGAACATTTACTGTATTGTTGAACCCCTACATAGGACAAAACTAGATTTAATACACACAAAAAGAAACATGTAACAATTTTTATTATATACCTGTCAATGCTTTTAACACAAGAGGGCCTGAAAGGCCCAAAGTCGCTCACCTGGGATTCAAAGGAACTGACCTGTTCTGTGCTGCCCAAGATGTCATTAGAACAATATGTTCATACCAGCTTTCATGACATGTGAACACCCTGGCAGCCATGTTTTTCAACAGACCAGAACCATTTTCATACACATCCAAGATATCATTAAAACAAATACATGTATACTGACAAAGTTTGATGAAGATTCATAAGTCCATATAAGGAAAAATGCCACGCCCCCTTGGCGGCCATGTCTTTCCACCAACTGGAACCATTTTCGAACTCATCCAAGATATCATTGGGACAAATCATCTTACCACGTTTCATGATGATCGGACAATAAATGTGGCCTCTAGAGTGTTAAAAAGGTTTTACTAAAGCATGATACATGTATATAGCCATATTAGGAAAAATGCCCCGCCCCTGGTGGCCATGTTTTTTAAGCAACCGAAACCATTTTCAAACTCATCCAAGATATCATTAGGACAAATCTTCTAACCAAGTTTCATGAAGATCGGAAAATAAATGTGGCCTCTAGAGTGTTAACAAGGTTTTACTAAAGCATGATATATAGCCATAATAAGGAAAAATGCCCCGCCCCCTGGTGGCCATGTTTTTTAAGCAACCGAAACCATTTTCGAACTATTCCAAGATATCATTAGGACAAATCTTCTGACCAAGTTTCATGAAGATTGGAAAATAAATGTGGCCTCTAGAGTGTTAACAAGGTTTTACTATAGCCATATAAGGAAAAATGCCCCGCCCCCTGGCAGCTATGTTTTTCAACCAACCAGCATCATTTTTTAACTCATCCAAGATATTATTGGGGTGAATCTTCTGACCAAGTTTCATAAAGATCGGATTATTAAATGTGGCCTCTAAGGTGTTAACAAGATTTTACTATAGCCATATATAGCCATATAAGGAAAAATGCCCCGCCCCTTGGCAGCCATGTTTTTCAAGCAAACGTAACCATTTTCGAACTCATCCAAGATATCATTGAGACCAATCTTCTGACCAAATTTCATGAAGATTGGACAATAAATGCGGCCTCTAGAGTCTTAACAAGGTTTTACAATAGCCATACAAGGAAAAATGCCCCGCCCCTTGGCAGCCATGTTTTTCAAGCAAACGTAACCATTTTGGAACTCATCCAAGATATCATTGAGGCCAATCTTCCGACCAAATTTCATGAATATTGGACAATAAATGTGGCCTCTCGAGTGTTAGCAAGGTTTTACTAAAGCCATACAAGAGAAACTGCTCCGCCCCCTGGCGGCCATGTTTTTTTCACAGATCTGGACCATTTTCGAACTCGTCCGAGATATCAATGAAACCAATGTTTTGACCAAGTTTCATGATGATTGGGAAAAAATTGTGACTTCTAGAGTGTTCACAAGGTTTCTCTATAGCCATATAAGGAATACTGCCTCTCCCCTTGGCGGCCATGTTTTTCAACGGACCGGAACCGTTTTTGAAGTCAACCAACATATCATTTAGACAAACATTTTGACAAAGTTATATGAAGATTGGGCATCCAATGTGACTTCTAAAGTGTTCACAAGTTTTCTTATTTTTGACCTAGTTTTTGACCCAGCATGACCCAGTTTCGAACTCAGTCGAGGTATCAATGGAACTAATGTTCTGACAAATTTCATGAAGATCAGACAATAAATGTGGCCTCTAGAGTGTTCACAAGGCAAAATGTTGACAACGGATGATGCAAGACAGACAAAAAGCGATCACAAAAGCTCACCATGAGCACGTTGTGCTCAAGTGAGCTAAAAAACCAGGTTGTATCAATCGTTGAATTAAATCTCATATTATGCTACTCGCTGTTTTCTGATTCCGTATTACCATACTAGCCTGACTACTTTCACCGAAATAGGAAATCCCCATTTCATAATTATTATGAAATGTTTTACGTAGATATATAACGGAGTAAATCGTGCGACGTCATTGCTATGACAAAACACAGTAGTTTTATTTTAACTCTCTGGAGTCTAAGGACATGTCAGACGTAGTGATTTTTAACAGTAAACTATTTGTTTAAAACATCGAACGAATGCAAAACATATTTTGGAGTGTGTGTTCATGCAAAAATGCAAATTTCAATAGGAATACAATAAAATAGTGTGGTTTAAACTAAGTTTTGATAAAGGCATGGAAGAATAGAAGTGGAAGTGCATATCGTTTCAACGTTTTGTTATAAGCATTGGATTAAAGTTGTCAACTTAATTGTTATAAGCATTGGATAAACGATGTCATTAAGGGGAGTGTGTCGGAAACCTGTGTTTTCCCGGTTCAAATGTTTACATGTTACTTTACATAAATTGTATTCATACGCTTCTTAAATAAACTATGGTGTACCTGCTTAAGTCGTTGTTTTTTCAGTATTGTTAAAGTAAAAAAATACAATTGTTTATTGTTTTCGTAAGTTGTTGTATATCATAAAAGGAATATTACGCTAGTCAATTGTTCCAAGAGTTTGTATCAGTCTCGTGGCTTGTGCTATTTCGCATCACACTCAAGGCTCCGCCTCTTGTGCGATACGTCATCACACAATTTGACAAGCCACTCGACTGATACATGTACAAACTCTTGGAACAATTGACTAGCGTAATATTCCGTATGAATTAAGATACCAACACACAGATCAAACAGTTTGTGTTACATGTATCTCTTAGCAAACTGCCAATTGCACATATTATTATATCACATTAACATGTTCAGCAGTTATTCTGCTTTCTTTATATGCCATTTTTCGAGCAAAATCGTTCGAAAATTGAGGATTCATGTAATTTGTATTTTCAAACTTACCTCAGCAAAGTTTATTTGGATGGATGCATGATCCTTAGAAGCAATTATTCTGTTACTGGCAGAGCTGAAAAATAAGTTATATTCATAAAACCAAAGAAACAAAAACAAACTGTTTTCATAAATTCATAATAAAGTTATGCCACAAGCACAAAGACACAGGGGTACCTTAATAATTTGTGGGATGTTTTTCGAGAAGTTTTTCTTGTAGTTTATGTTGGCAAGTAACCGTTCGTGGTCATTTTTCGTCCAAGGCATCCTTTCCCAATAAAATGGTACATAGTTTACAAAAATTGACCCCCATTTAGTCACTGAATGGCTCAAAAATGTTGATGTAGGTGATTTTCCTGTGTCAAGAGATACCTACCTTGTTTATATGTATCAGAATTTATTTATTTTTGATGAAAAAAGTTGTTTTATGACATATTGATAGTGTTAAAGTGACTTGGCCACGCGCTCAATACCTGTGCCTTTAGGCAAACATTGAAAAAAAAATTATTGATAAAGCAGTGCCATAGCTTCTTGAACATGCCCAATTTGTTGAGTTATTAAACCTCTTGTACCTCTTAAAATTATGACTAAAATAAACAAGAAACCGTCGGAGACGGGTGATGCTCCCCAAAGGTTTTTTTCGTCACAAGATTGCACTTTATATTCAGATAAAAGGAAACGTCTTGAGGGGCATAACTTTGGACAAAATAATACGATGGATGGTTTAGCAACTAAACAATTTCAAAGGGCCATAACTCTCTAAATAAATCATCTAACCTGAACCCACAAATAACATGCGCATCTCCTCAAGGTAGTTAAGGTTAATGTTAAGTGCCAAAATGACCCCACACATGAACCAAATAAAATCACCAACAGCATAGGCCAGTTATATATATTTAAGGTACTACTACCATTGAATTTCGTCAATGAAGCCCGACAATGACACTATGCGTTTTCAAAATGAACATGTTTATCACATGAGTTGCTATTTATAGATTTTGGAAGAAGTCTAAGTTTCCACTTGCATAGCATGCGATCAAGAGGAGTTATGATGTTATAAAATATTTTTCATGAAACTATATCATTTTCCTATTATCTCCATAACAATGACGCTTACGTGAAATTCACTAATTCAATAGAATCTTGATACATTTGAGACTCCTCCCGATTTAATTTCATCTGTTGTCCATCTTGGTCAGCGGTTTGTATTGATCTGCATTTATGAATTTGTTAAATATTGCTTACATTTTATATTTATTCGATTATATAACTTGAAAACCTCATAAAAAAATTATAAAAATTGAAGAACAAATGGATCGGTAATAATTTATAAATTATCGAAATTAAAAAGAAATATTTTTTGAATATACTTCCGGCAAATGATGGCTAGCTGAACAAGTAAACATGACAAGACAATAACAAATGCATTTTTTTATCGATGACAGGGATTTTATAGAAATGTAAGTGTTCAGTTGGTTTAATATGAACGTGTGCCCAACATTTGTATAATTCATTTTTCCGATGCCACAAATATTATGCTTAGATTGTTAATTAAAATATTGTTGTCGACTTCCTTTGAACCGGATGTTTTATGCCCCACATGTTTAACTAACGTGTATGAAGTTCGAGATGTGACATAAACATGTTTAAAGGTAGCCAATTAGTCGTCATTCCGAGTCCTATATATTTCAAATGAACAATCAAAGTGTTTGCCTTTTGGTAATATAGTTTATTTTTTGTAATTCTGTCATTTTGTGACTATAATGAGAACTGTATTGCGAGTAAATAAGTAATTTTGAAACTTAAGGTTCACTGGAAAGTACTTAAAGTAGTTCCCAATTATTGTGTTAACTTTTGACAGTTTTTTATGTTTTTCTTTTGCATATTTTAGGATTGTGGTGTGTGTTGTGTGGACTTTTCATTTGTAGTACCTAACATTAAGTGTATACAATTTTTTGACCAAAGGAATTTGTTCAATTTAACTCTGTTTGTTATTTTGATAATTTCATGCATGCACTGTATTAGTTCTGGCTACCGTCCATAACTTTAAATGTCGCTTATTATGATTTTTGACAGGTGCGACTTTATAGTTATGGACCAACCCCATTAGGAAAGTCAACCAGAAATTCCCGAAAAGTAGACAGTTAACAAAGACCGGTCCAAAACAGCTTTTAAATGCAGTTGTTGGCCCAAATCAATCACTTGATCGGAAAGATTGACATTTTTCACATTTAACTGATATATTCTTTCACAAAATACTATCTTAAACATTTAAAATGTATCTATTCTGCTCTCACATATCGAGAAAAACAGCAATGTGACAGACTTTCTTGAAATGCGAATCTCCCGAGATTTCACGGTCATATGACGGTATTTCTATTTTTAGTAACAAACCATGTGGCCAAGTGTTTTCAAATTCAGAATGACATATCCCGCAGTGCCTTCCCCAGGAATTTGTTCAGGCGCCCCGGGTGTGACGTTGATTTTTTTTAATTTAACGTGTCATTTCACGTTCTGTGGTGCGTTATAACTAAAAAAAAACAGCGTCAAAAGACGTCGTTTGGTGCGCTATGACTCTTCAAAGAAATCCCCAGTCATTTAAAAATATACTTTTTTATATTGTTTAATTGTTTTAAAACTTTTCCGCACAGATAGTAAAATCCAGACTCGAACGATTCCCCAATACATCAGTTTCAACCCGACTCTATTACTGTATACTAACTATTTTTCAAGTTTCTATTTATTACCCGATAATCCCGTTTATTCCGTTTTTATCAATCTCTTTCTGGTAAATATTTACGATAAAAGCTTTCAGTTATTTCTTTAACACAAACCTTGCCATTTTTAAGTGACTATTTATAGATTTGATAAAATATTGCCTCTGAATATGCGTCAATCCCCTGACCTGTTGTGTGCTTGTTAAAACGCTCAATACACGCCATTTGTATGCAATAGACGCGACGGTGTACATGCTGCATAATTTTCGCGCTCTTTTTAATTGAGAAAAAGATTCGACACAAAATAAGTTTGCACTGCTGATTTGAAGCAAAATATTTAACGTTGCGGTAACATTTACATTCGGAAGTGTGTTTCGGATTAAAAACGCGTCAACATCGACTTACGGTAATGGGTTTCGGATTACAAATTTAATTATTCCCATTTGAGATTTCAACAAATATTAACCGTTGCGTTATAATTTCAACGATAATTTGTTTACACACTTTACGAGTCGAATAAATGTTTTGACGGAATTATGCATGAAATTCACGTTGTCCACGAGGATCACGGCCGGTTGCCATCATCAGTATTCTAACTATCGATTATCGGACGAAACATTTACAAGTGTGCGTAATTAATTCAACGAAAATTTGTTAAAGCGCATTACGTGTCGAATAAATGTCAGAAAAACGAGGTGAATCAGTTCTATAAATGGACATGTTGAAATATACATGTACTGGAATTAAATAAACTGTTATCACATAATTGTAACCGAGAGTCATTTGCACAACTTACTCGCTATAATAATTAATTGTTTACCACTTGCAATTAATTTCTCGTATTAATTATGAGTCATAGGTAACACTTGTTTACAGTTAAAAGGTGTGATGATGATGCCCGAAACCGTCTTTAATGTTCTGTACTGTACTAATTACCGGTTTTATATTACTCAAATGGTACAACTTCTTGCTAATCAAGCTGCGATAAACTCTTACTTCATGCCCGACGTCAATAAAAAATAATGGTCGATAGTTAACCCCGCCCTCATAAGCATTCGCGTAACCGATTGGACGATGAACTTCACAGTTTGACGACTGGAAAGTTACCAGATACATCCTTGTCAGCATTTAAATGACCGTGTAATGTGGCTAGAATAATCGATACGCGCGTCATGCTATTCTCTTATCAGTGGATTATCCATTACCCCATGTGGTGTTTATGGCGATTACTTGTGAAAGTAGGTACCGAGTGCTCTTTTAAAACAGGGAATATTGATACACTGATAGGGAAACCTTGATTTTTTTTGGACAATCTCCACTTTCTTTTACTGAAGAATACATTGATCGGAAAATTTCAAGCGCCCCGGGGACTCTGATTTCGAAATTCAAGCGCCCCGGCAAGGGGCGCTTAAATGGCCTGGGGAAGACCCTGTCCCGGTATTTTAATTATTCTGGCTTATTTTGTAAACAAATTGTAGTGTCAATACAAAGTCAAAGTAAATATTATATAAAACTACCTGATTCACAATGAAATCAGTCTTATAATCCACCAGACGTAAGTTGTTAATCACAAATAATAGATTTCAGAAAACGAAAGTAATGTTTACAATTTCAGCATAAAATGTCAAGGTCGATCCGATAGTATCCAAATGAAAACTCATCACGTGACAAAGTGATAATGGCGTCAAAATTGTGAATTTAGACTGATGAGAGTTACTTTCATCTATTGTAAGATGCATTTGAAACATTTGAACCTTGAAATATTCCTCGATGCAGTAATTTATATTCATTCACCAATATATCGTCGCTGTCGTTCTCAAACCTCGTAGCTACAAAATGACAACTTTTCAGGAGAGAGAAAAAACCGTCTCATTTTTTAATAGGAAACCTCGTAGTTGCAAATAATTTTTTTATAAAAACTTTTTTGTCAAATTTGTCCAAACGAAACGACGAACCTATAGGTGAAATGGCGTCGCTACGACTTTTCGCCAGGAAAAAAGCCAACAATCATTCTACAACATTTCGTCACGTCACGTGGCTTTTTCAAGGGCTCTGATTGGCGTGGAGCTACGAGATATAGCACAAAACACGCGCCAGACTTCATATATTCGGAAAAGACAAAAAAAAGATTTTGAAAATTTTGGAGCTACGAGGTTTAAGAACGACAGCGATGATATGTAGAAATGTATCCAAGAAATGAGCTTTCTTTGATTTATAGCGTGACATAAATATGTATGACTCTGGATGACTTTCGATACGGGGTTGGCTTCAGCATACAGGTATGTCAATACTATATTAACTGTACGCTGTAGTTTCTTTAGCTAGCGCTGTATATTTCTTCAAAAGCAACATTTTGCATCATATTTTTTTTATTAGCATTTTCTTATATGTTCTACAAGTGTTTACGAGGCTATTGACAAATAAATTGAATTTATTGCCATAATATTTATTGAAGTATTCCTATGTGAAGAATACGCCTTTTTACACTTTACATGAGCCTTAAGCTTCCCATAAAGCTTCATTGAATGCCAGTCAGCAGTTCAGGGGGGGGGGGGGACAAGAATTGCACTACACTACGCGGCCCGCGATTTTTTCCTAAATCACCGCGTTTGGGCCAACGTGGCTAATCGCGGTGATTCGTGATAACACTATACGGGTGTACTGTTGGTAGCTGGCCAATCAGCATTGAGCTCGCTTACACATGACATGACGTTGTCAAATGAAACGTGAGGATTGGTGGAGCTATCGGATGATATTGGGTCATTCATGTGCAGATGTTGTATAATTTGAATACATTTAATATCGCCGTCTGCCTCCAAAATAGCGACCGGTGGGAAAGTCGTATAAAGAGATAAACAAATGAAACAAAAACGTGACAATACCGTCAATAAATATTTCTAAGCTGACCACTTTTTATCTTTCTACCGAATATTTACCGATCTGAATTAAAGTAGCAACCCCAGTCATTTTTTAGATATGTTTTTGTGTGTTTGTAAATAGTTTCATTGCAAAGAAAATACAAAGACCTTTATAAATCAGTTTAAATTGTTGAAATATCTCATCTAGAACCAAAGTTATGAAGGTTTTAAGTTCTAGAAAAAATCTTATTTTGTTGATTTTTTCCCATATATTTATATAGGCAACCGTAATGACAGTTCGCGGACCCGGATGGTTTCTTAAAAATACTAATTGTTTCATAACTTCTGTTCTTTTCCAAATATTTAAATGAAATTTGGTACACTAGTAGATTTTTTCATGAGGAATCTAAAAAACATACTTAAAATCTGATCAGAAAACAGGAACATCCGTATGTAAGCAAACAAAACATGAAATCAGTTGTTGTTTTTTATTGCAGCCCTTTTTTCTTCAAATCGATTTCTATACGAACAAATCAAAAACAACCATTTCTATAAAACAACAATTCTTGACAATATCTAAGATTTTCTCAAGAGGAATCTAAAAAACATACCTACTTAAAATCTGATCAGAAAAGAGGAACATCCAAATATAAGCAAACAAAACATGAAATCAGTTGTGTTGTTTTTTTTCACCCTTTTTCTTCATATCAATTTCTACATGAACAAATCATAAACCAGCGATTTTTTTTTGTCCAATTGGGAAAAGTACCCATACCTGTCCAATTGGGAAAAATTGAGTCGTGAATGCCTGAAAATTGGGAAAAATCGTCTCGTGAAACCCTCAAATTGGGAAATTGGTATATTTGATTTTATGCTCCCAAATACTTGAAGATTGATAACCTCCCATTTTTTAGCCCCAGCGCCCTCACACTACTTTAGGGAAAGGGGTCCGCAGCCCTTAGGAGGGAGAATTTTTCGCGGCGTTTCTCTTTTTGGGGGATTTATTTACTTACTCTCTCATTATTACATTTGTACATGTTTGCACTATATTCATGGTGAAACTCGCGAGATTGCGGTACTTTTTCACCCAAAATATAAAATGACCACCGCGTGTCGGTGACAAGGCCCTCACACTACTTTGGGGGAAGGGGTCCGCAGCCCTTAGGAGGGGGAATTTTCGCGGTGTTTCCCTTTTTGGAGGATTTTCACTTACTCTCTCATTATTTCATTTGTACATGTTTGCACTATATTCATTGCATTTTTCATAATTTAGTATGTTTGAAAAGATTAAATTAAAATAGAATTGAGATATAATATTCATGAGACACATCTTTCTATAAAAAAATAAAAAAAAAAAAAAATTTGGGGGGGGGAATTTTTCCCCCCAAAAGGGGAAAAAAGTATACTTTTCAGGTGGCGGACTGCCGCCGTAATTCGCCGGCAGATTTGATAGATTGAGGGCCCTGGTTGATTTAGGTAAAAATCGCGGGCCGTGTAGTGTATATGTACAGTTTATAGAAAATTTCAAAGGGCCATAACTCTTTGAAAAATCATCCGACCATAACAGGCTGATAATATGCACATCTGTTGGTAGTGAAGCTTCCCATAAGGTTTCATTGAATTTCGGTCATTAATTGCTGAGAAATAGCCGGGACAAAAATTGTGCACGGACGGACACACGGACAGACGAAGCGGCGACTACGTGCTCCCCCCAAAAAATTCGGGGTAGCATAATTAAGAAACCAATCTTAACATGACAAGAAAACTGATTTAGTGTTTACCATTTGCGGGGGATGTACATATCCACAAATTCACCAGCGTCGTTCTGCATGTTGGAGTTTGGTTATAGACCTCTACCTAAAACATAGAAATGCAAATTAAGTAATGTTATGTTCGTGAAATGATCTGCAAATATATAAAAATTACAATTTATCAAGAGCAGCTATTAACATGCCTTAACTTAGAAAATGGCGACAGGAAAAGGAAGCCACACGTGTTATTAAGTATCGACAAGAAAGTAAAATAAAGAAAATTATAGGTTACACTTCACTTTGTTCTTTTATACAGAAGTGCTGGAAGAAGTAGTATTTATAAGTAGAACTGGCGGACGTAGAAGTGGTAGTAGTAGTAGTAGTAGTAGTAGTAGTAGTAGTAGTAGTAGTAGTAGAAGTAGTAGTAGTAGTAGTAGTAGTAGTAGTAGTAGTAGTAGTAGTAGTAGTAGTAGTAGAAGTAGTAGTAGCAGTAGTAGAAGTAGTAGTAGTAGTATCTATCTATATCTATCTATATATACTGCTAGTCGCCAACAATTAGCATTACAAGCAGGTGCGTGTCAGTGCTAGGAAATTAAGGAAGAAGTGCATAGGAGATAAAATTAATACATAATGTATTTGTGAGACATAGAAACAAAGGTGATAGTGTTAGTTAAAAGAAGGAATATACAGATAAAAGGTTAAAAACAGCCAACCTGCTTAGAAACTGTGGTCTAGTTTGGTCACCCCCAGCCTAAACTGGTCCAGGGTAGGTGCCTGTACAATATTGGCTGGTAGAGAGTTCCATAGGACAATAGTGGCTGGATAGAAGGAGAATCTATAGTAGTTGCTTGGAGTAGGGATTTGTCTGAATGAAAGAGGGTGCAAATGTCTAGTGAGCCGGGTCGGAGGAGTGACATAGGGAGGCATTGGTACAGCAACCAGTCCGTGGACAATTTTATAGAACATCAGTAGCCGGGAGTCATACCTTCTGTTCTCAAGTGAACGCCACCCTAATTTGTCTAGCATGTGTGTGACACTGTTGTGATATGAGTAATCATTTGTAACCCATCGAGCGGCCCTGCGTTGGACCATCTCGATCTTGTTTATGTTGTGTTGTGTGTGTGGGCTCCACACTGAGCTACTATACTCAAGTTGTGGGCGGACCAGGGTTTTGAAGGCAAATTCTCTAATGCGTGGGTGTTTTATGGGAATGTTTCGTTTGATGAAGTTTAGTGTTTGACTGGCTGTTGCAGTAACCTGGTTTATGTGTTTATTCCAGCTGAGGTCAGATGTGATGCTAACACCCAAGTATTTAGCATCACTAACTGTTTCTAGAATATGACCGTGGAGTGTGTAAGTGGATTTGTAGGGACGTTTTGACCTGGTGATGTTCATAACCGTACACTTGGAAGGATTAAATTCCATATCCCAAGTGTGTTCCCATTTTTGTAGCCGATCTAGATCTTCTTGCAGGGTATTTTGTTCAGTGGGATTGTTGACCGTGATGTAGACAGCAGTGTCATCAACAAATAACCGGACCTGTGACACTATGTTTTCTGGCAGATCGTTTATGTAGAGCAAGAAGAGGAGAGGGCCGAGAACAGAGCCCTGGGGGACACCTGATGTGACTGGAACCTCGTCTGAATTGTCACCATTTACCAAGACAGACTGAAGTCGACCTATAAGGAAAGATTTGACCCATTGTAATGTGCTATCTTGGATGCCGTGTTGGTGCAGTTTGTAGAGTAACTTCATGTGATTGACCTTGTTGAACGCTTTCGAGAAATCCAGGAGTATTAGATCTGTTTGTTGACCATGAATAAGGTTCCTGGATAAGTCCTCTACAAGTCCTATGAGCTGTGTCTCGCATGACAGTTTTGACCTAAAGCCATGCTGGAGATGGAAAAGAATGTTGTTGACCTGGAAGTGTTTGGTGATGTTTGAGGCGACGATATGTTCCATGACTTTGCAAAGAACACATGTCAGTGAAATCGGCCTGTATGTAGCAGGGTTACTTTTGTCGCCTTTTTTGAAAAGGGGGGTGACGTTCGCCTTGATCCAGTCGGAGGGGACAGTGCCTGTGTCTAGAGATTTTTGAAAGATTCTGGTAACCAAGGGGGCAATTTGTACGCTTAGATTTTTAAGGACAATAGGCTTGATATTGTCAGGGCCGCAAGCTTTGCCAGTCTGCAAGTTGGACTGAAGCTTTTGGACACCACTTACACTTATGGAGATTTCGGGCATTTTGGGGTATTTTGTCTTAGGGGTGTTTCTAAACAGGGTTTGGGCTTTCATTAAACAGAGTTGACCTAATTTTAGAGGATTCATTGGGGTGAAGACGGACTGAAATTGGCGATTGAGGAAGTTTGCTTGACCCTTGCTATCAGTGATAAGATTATCATTTTCCAGTATAGGAGCGATACCTTGGGTATCCTGTTTAGCATTTTTGATTGTGGAGAAGAGCTTCTTACGGGAGAAATTTTGACCTATGTGGGGGGTGTCTGGATCACCGGACTGCGCTTCGAGTACGTATTCAAGGTAACTGTTGTGGGCCTGATTTATTTTATTTTTAACCTGATTTCTGAGTTTTCTATACTGTTGTTTGACCTTGGGACTGCCAGTTTTCTGTTTAACATACAATTTATTTCTTTTTCAGTCCTACTCAGTTACTCCCAGGACGGCTAGATTTTAGCCATCGGCTTATCAGCAGAACTAATTAGTGTTAACTGTTCTGTGGTCATAAAGCACACTCCCCTGTCAGGCTGACAACAGCCTGCTTGGCGATAATAAATGTACCTAGGTGTTATATCTGGCCAAATCTGAATATGCTGCAACATGTTTCAGAGAGTTATCGACCAGTGTAATTATCAGTTGTGCCAAATATTCATAGCCAATACAACATTTATTTTGATATTTTATATTTATAAAACAGGTAAGCTTGAAATTTGTTAGTAAAATAATTTCATGTTCACCTTTGTTACATCTTAAATGTGACATGTAACAAGCACCGAACATGTAATATGAAATGATTGAAATTAAAACTAATAGAAGTTATTTTGATTTTAAAACATAGTTTTCTTTACTCTATCAGATTGAGAACCAAAATGACTTTTCATATTCCATGACTGAGGTAACTTAGAATAGTTTTTGACGAAAGTGATTCAGAATATATTATCATTGATGAGTTCAAAGCATTTCTAAAAAACAATAAGTGTGGAGTTGAACCAGCAATTAAAAGTGGCAACATTTTCAGTTGGTTGAAAGGAAAAGATCACAGTATAAAATGTGTTGAAGGAAAATCTTTAATTAAACTGGAGAGCATATAGTGCAATACTGCATGTCATATCGCGACACACATGAAGTGTGTAGACAGGTTACGAAGGAATTAAGGGGATATTAGTTAAATAGTCAGAGGAAACCCCCATAACATTTACAAAAGAGATATACAAACATATAGTTAATGCTGATTTTCTATCTAAAGTTTTTTTGTCAGACTTAAAATTGAGGAAAGTGGCATTACAACATTAAATTCATTTTACAAAAATGAGTTTACTGAAGAAAGCTGGAGGAAAATATGTTTCTTTGAAATGCATTTTATGAGAGAAGGAGATACTGGCATATATGACTACAATAGCAAAATGTTGCTTTCAAATTTTGTAGCCTTATGCTGCATAATTACATTTTACTTTAATTCTGATATACATAATGTTTTATTTTGATTGTGTAGGAAGTTGTAAGGGTTCGAACACATGATATTGATAAGTTTATACATAATGTTAGTTATCGTTAGTATTAATCATTATTACAAGAGTTCCGCGGTCGGAGATGACCGCATTGAAGCCGGATTTTTGATTTAAATGACAGGAAAGTACCTTTCGTGTTTTTGTCAATGCAATACTTAAATTACTGAAATATTGTTCAAAGGTCAAAATGAAATGTAAGTACTTTTCAAGGCATGAGCAAAGTTTGAGATTCTAGGTCCAAGCATACCAAAGTTACAACAATTTTAACATTTTAACATTTAAGTTCACAGTGACCTTGACCTTCAAATGAATGACATTGAAATGAATGACCTTGAAATGACCAGTGGTCATCTAAGTGTGCTTGCAAACCTTTACGTCAAGTTTGAGATTCTAGGTCCAAGCATACCAAAGTTATAACAATTTTAACATTTTAACATTGAAGGTCACAGTGACCTTGACCTTCAAATGAATGACATTGAAATGACCAGTGGTCATCTTCTAGTACTGGCCAATCTTTATTTCAAGTTTGAAGACTCTAGGTACAAGCATACCAAAGTTATAACATGAAATAAGAACTTTAACATTTTTACATTCAAGGTCACAGTGACCTTGACCTTCAAATGAATGACCTTGAAATGTCCAGTGGTTACTTACTAGTTCTGGCCAACCTTCATGTCAAGTTTCAAGACTCTAGGTCCAAGCATACCAAAGTTATAACAACTTTAACATTTTTACATTCAAGGTCACAGTGACCTTGACCTTCAAATGAATGACCTTGAAATGTCCAGTGGTTACTTACTAGTTCTGGCCAACCTTCATGTCAAGTTTCAAGACTCTAGGTCCAAGCATACCAAAGTTATAACAACTTTAACATTTTTATATTGAAGGTCACAGTGACCTTCACCTTCAAATGAATGACCTTGAAATGACCAGTGGTCATCTGTTAATCCTGGCCAACCTTCATGTCAAGTTTGAAGACTCTAGGTCCAAGCATACCAAAGTTATACCATGAAATAAGAACTTTAACATTTTTACATTCAAGGTCACAGTGACCTTGACCTTCAAATGAATGACCTTGAAATGACCAGTGGTTACTAACTAGTTATGGCCAACCTTCATGTCAAGTTTCAAGACTCTAGGTCCAAGCATACCAAAGTTATAAGAACTTTAACATTTTTTATATTGAAGGTCACAGTGACCTTGACCTTCAAATGAATGACCTTGAAATGACCAGTGGTCATCTGTTAATCCTGGCCAACCTTCATGTCAAGTTTGAAGACTCTAGGTCCAAGCATACCAAAGTTATACCATGAAATAAGAACTTTAACATTTTCGAGCACGCCGCCACCCCGCCCGCCCGCCCCCCCCGCCCGCCCGACAACATCAATCTATAAGCCGAGATTTTTTCGAAAAAAATCCGGCTAAAAATCTAATTGATCAGGTACCGTATAACGGAGCAATCTTTCGACTGACTTTATGTAGCTAGCCTACATAGTGTTGGAATTTATGTCTTGAATCTGAATAGATGTGTGTAAGTGGTTACATATTAAAAAATAAGTGTACACAAAAACAAGAATGCTGTTATTTTACAGAGAAGAATTTCAAACAAGAAAGTAACATGATGTTTGATGAAGTAGTGCACAGATGGATAATATGTTTGAAGTAGATCAATGCAAAATTCATGTTGATAAGACTTTAAGTTGGGACATTTTGGTATTTAATATTTATCAGCCACAGGATACTACATCTAATTAATTCATTTAATTATATAATTTAAGTTCAACATTCCACTAGCAAATATCATGCTGGATACTCATGTTGATAGTCCTGTAAAGTTGTTTTTTCAAAAATTTGTTGTTTAACTTACTGATTAGTAAGTTCAAGGTTACCTGTTATGTATATTATGTGAACATTTGTTATGTGAATTACAATGGTGAAGTTGGTATTTGGTATAAATTAATGTTTTTTTCCATGAAATGTCCTTGTAAGAAAAGTTAGGGTTACAATCATGACGGTACTAAATATAAATGTATACAGCAGCTTGTCATTCTATTATTATAAATTGACAATAATTCTATAGAGTTTATGTGGAATACTGTTAATGCAAAATTAATGTTTTTTTCCATGAAATGTCCTTGCAAGAAAAGTTTGGGTTACAATCATGACAGTAGGCCTACTAAATATAAATGTATACAGCAGCTTTATCATTCTATTATTATAAATTGACAATAATTCTATTGAGTTTATGTGGCATACTATTAATGCTATTTCAACTTGTTTATATGAACATTAATGGATGTACATTGAAAATATAAGGAATATTCAATTGCTTACTTCTGAATAATTTGATAATTATGTGTAATAAAAATTATCTGCATTATAATTTTATATAATATAATTATAATTATGCTCTGAGATCATTACATACTTTTCGCATATTCATATACTTTACATAACATAGTTTAATTAACGTGTTGTAAATTCAATAATAAACTATGTACATGTTTTGATCTGTTTTTTTATATTTTAATCCATCATTGAAATACAAGCACGATGCCTTTATTAAAATGTGCTTTAGTTTTTTAATATTAATTAACTCTTGATACCTATTAAAATGCATGCCCCTGTAATTTTCTACAATCAAATTATTCATTTAGTGTGTGAGCAATGTTTAAAACCCTCTGAATTCTCAGCATTCTACACCAGTATCTTGTAATTAGATATGGCCAATAAATCCCCTCAAGTTATCACTACCAACAGTGATCAGCTCTTCACACCACTTTGACAATGACCCCTAAACAGTTAGATAGATTAGCCTATGATCTTGTTGAATCTATGGGGAAAGGAGTAACCAAGAAGGACTGTTTTCTTATTTGTCTTAGGATACTTTGGGTGATCCAGGGAAGAGAGGGTTTTGATCCTAACCTCTTTGAGGGAATAAAGAGGTTTGATCCCTCTCGGAGAAGGTCCTTGAATTCAGTCCATAGCTCTTCGATGGACTTAGATTGGTAATTTGTGAACATGGTAGGGGACCTAGAAACAATGTATTGTTGAAAGTTGACCCAATTTGCTTTATGGAATAGGTGTACAGTGCGGGGCTTTTGTCGATTTAGTCGGGGTTTGATATCGGAAGTGATTTGAACAATGTC